>NC_083107.1:60111140-60414171 GCF_949774975.1 Lagenorhynchus albirostris
ATTTTGGCTGCACTGGGTCTTAGTTAAGGCATGTGGGCTTCTTAATTGCAGCATGCAAGCTCTTAGATGCAGCATGCATGCGGGATCTAGTTCTCTGACCAGGGATCGAACCTGGGCCCCCTGCATTGTGAGCGTGGGGCCTTACCCACTGGACCACCAGGGAAGTCCCTAAAATTGTATTTTATAGTGTTTCTGTTACTAACAGTAAAAGTCACAAAATAAACTAAAAGAAAAATGTAATACTTATCAATGTACTTTGATGGTACATTGATACATGGCTGGAAAAAAATGTAAGTAATGCTTATTCTAATAAGCTAATACTAATTATACTTTTGATATTTTAGCATTCCATCTGTAATTAAAGCCCACGGAGCTCATCTGAAAGCTAGTGCTGCAATGGTCCGTTTAAGACTTTATGATATCTTGGCGTTGTTACCTCCAAAAACTTATGAAGGTAAATAAAATTTATGGATGTCTAATAAAAATTCTTCAGTATACCTTTGCAGTTCTTCACAATATCATAGAGTTCTGACCATGTAAAGGAAGGCAACCATTTTCCTTTTCTTCATACATAGTAGCTAACACTTGTTGAGCACTACTGTGTTCCAGGTCTCGTTCTAAGCCCTTAACAGGTATTAGCATCTTTGACTCTAACCACAACCTTATGAGGCTAAAATATAGCTTTCTTTAAAGATAAAGAATCTCAGGTACTTAGAGGTTGTGTAACTTGCACAAGTCTGGGAGGTAGTTAAGTGGCAGAGCTTGGATTCAAACCCAGTTGGTTCATCTTCAGAGTCTATGCTTTTAATGACTATCCCAACTGTTATAATACAGCCAAAATTTAGGAATCTGGAGGGAGAATAGTAATGTACTTTTGCAGAAGTTAAATGTCATATAAAATGTTAATATTCCAGTGCAACCATGCCCAAGAATTTTGATATGCTGTGGTTCAGTGTTTACACATCGTTAGGTAATTAATAGTAAATAATAATCATCATATTTAATATATTTAAAATAAAAAATCTTTTCTCTATTTGAGTTTTTGATTACTTTAAATAATTTGGGCTAAAAGGCATAATACAATAACAAAAAAGGAAGTGCCATTATTGTGTATTAAAACCAGTGGTAAAAAAAAAAAAAAAAAACCAGTGTTAAAATATTTAATACTGGTTTTTCTTAAAAGGGAACGGGGACTTAATTATTTTACTCCTGTTGAACATATTGCTGCTCTTGGTGGGCAGTGATTGTCCTTTTCTTAAAAAGTATTCTCTGTAATCTGACCTGAAGTTCTGTTTTTTAGGCTCTTTCAATGCACTTCTTAGAGAACTGGTAGCAGAATTCACTTTGACTGACAACTCAGCCAACACAACTACTTCCCTCCTCAGATCCCTCTGCCACTATGATGATAGTGTTCTTCTTGGTTCCTGGCTTCAAGAAACTGATCATAAATCAATTGAAGACCAGGTAGTAAGCTATAAAGTGAAATGAAATACTAGCTTGATTGAAAAACAATGGTACTATTACACATTGTCATTTAAAAAGAAAATATTGTAGACTAAGGTTTAATTTTCATTTAGCTTTCTTAGACGTTTAAAGATACCTTCCTAGGGGTGGATAAATAGTGAAAAAAGGAAAGCAGCCACAGTTAGAATTTGGCGAACTGTCTTTATTCAATATTCTGTGTATTTAGGTACACTGTGGTTTCATTGGCAAAGATCAGTTTTGACTAGCTTTTTGGTTTTTGGTGTTTGTTTTGGTTTAGTTTATTTTGTGACAGGTTAGAGAGGAATAGGATTTAGTAGGTTGAAGATTTAGAACCTTTTTTGCCCACTGAATACATTATTTCTTATGTACCTTTTAAAAAGAGTTACTAAAAGGCCGCTTTTAAAAAATTTTTTGCGGGTTTAAGTTATTCCTGACATGATTTTGCTTACACATTACTGCAAAAATGTTTTAGAATGAACAAAACTTTTAAAAAAATTGCATGAACTGTTGTGACTTTTTTTAATGGCCAAATTATATCTCTCTATTTAAAATTTTTCAGATTTAATCATTCTGTTCTTTCATTGTTACTTTTTCTCTCGCCTCCCCTGTTTTGTCACGCCCAGTACTTGGTAAGTGAATTTCCCAAAGTGGATCTTGAATGATTTTTATGTCCTTCTTTTGCAGCTCCAGCCAAACAGTGCATCTGGAAGTGGGGCTCTGGAGCATGATCCATCCTCCATTTATTTACGAATACCTGCGGGAGAAGCTGTGCCTGGGCCTCTTCCCCTTGGAGTTTCAGTCATTGATGCTTCTGTGGCTCTTTTTGGTGTAGTGTTTCCTCATGTTTCTTTTAAACACCGGTTAGTATAAAGTCAATAAGGTGATTTTAGTTAAATATAAATTATTTTCAAGCAGTACATTTTCCCAACCAAGCTAACTCTTCAATAAGAAGAGTTTGAACAATAGTCTCCTAAATGTAATAACATAAGTGGCACATAATAAATTGCATGCAAACTCCACATAATTTGAAACTGTTTTTAAAATTTGACCCCATGTACTAGCATATGATATCCACTTGTATTGTGAACTCGGTCTTAAACAACAAAATTTTCATTATAGTAGTTTGTTTGCCAGTTTATAAGTAGGTTTGCCTGTATCTTTAATTAGGGACACCAGTTTTCCAAGTCTTGTTACTGAGGAATTAAATGAATGAGAAGTCTACTCCCTAATATGACATTTGTCAGATGGTTAAAGTCTGGAACTTGGAACACTGAAGTAACTGATTCTTTTTTTAATAGGAACATTTTAATTTGCTATACTTTGTGTCCACAGATACCATACTTAACTTAGTAAGCATTTTATATACTTACAGTGATTTTCCCAGAAGAAGGAGTAAAAATGAATTAATGCAAGACCTTCACAGATCAGGTTTTACAAACTATGCCTTAAAAACATTGTTGTAGTTGTATAGAAAAGATAGCATATCTTTACATATGTAGGTTAGTTGATTAATTGGTTTTTAATTTGAGGGGAAATTTTTAAATATGAAATTTTACTTTATCCAGATATCTTTAAGAACATTTGGTTGCCACATAAATGTTAAAGATCATTAAAGGTGAAAGGATCTTATAAGGCATCTACTTTAATGTCCTTGTTTTAAATCTAAAGAAATCTAGGTCTAAGAGTTCGTGGTTTGTCAGAAATTATACAGCTAGTTATGAGACCTGTAACTAGAATTCAGGATTATCTTTTTTTAAAAAAAAAAATTTATTTATCTATTTATGGCTGCATTGGTCTTCATTGCTGTGTGTGGGCTCTCTAGTTGACGTGAACGGGGGCCACTCTTCGTTGTGGTACGCAGGCTTCTTGTTGCGGTGGCTTCTCTTGTTGCGGAGCATGGGCTCTAGGCACACGGGCTTCAGTAGTTGTGGCTCACGGGCTCTAGAGCGCAGGCTCAGTAGTTGTGGCACATGGACTTAGTTGCTCTGTGGCATGTGGGATCTTCCCGGACCACGGCTCAAACCCATGTCTCCTGCATTGGCAGGTAGATTCTTAACCACTGTGCCACCAGGGAAGTCCTCTTAACTTTATTAAATCACTTTTGTGGAACCAGATGAAGTAAAAATACATAAGTTCTATTAAAATATGTAACATAAATATCCAGGGATGTAGGAATCAGTGAATAAATTATGGAAAGTTGATAGGCTGGAATACATTTTACAGAGACAATGTTTTGATATCAGAAAATGCTCATTATATAGTGTTAAATGAAGAAGGTAAAAGGCAAGAAGTGATCCCAGTTTGATATTTTAAAATACGTGAAAATGTTCAATGGTTATTTCTAGGTAGGAACTTTTTGTTAATATTTTTCAAATTAAAAGAAATAAATATAGTAAGGAAAAAAATTTGTTTAAGTCATGTATTTGAGGTCAGTTATAGGCACATGATGTTTGATGGCCATGTTGGAGACCATGTGTGTCTTTTCAGGCGTGTGCTTGAAAGCAGTGTGGACAGTGCCCTGCTTCTTCAGCATAGATGTGGATCTGTGTCAGACAGGTGTACAAGTGTCAGCTTTAGCCCCAAGTACCTCTAACTGGAGTTCCTGCTGGAGGCTAGATGTTTTCTTCCTATGTGATTTTTGAAGAATGCTTTGACCTGAGACCCATGGCCTTTTATAATTGAGCATAAATCCTTCCAGTGAAATTTCCCTAGATTCCTTTGCCCCACCTCTATTCTTTTTAGAAGAATCTGATATGACCTCATTCTCTTTAATCAGAAGAGTCTCAAATGGCTGTGATTTGGGGAAGAGGGATAACTGTCTCATTTTAAAAATTTGAAACAAGAGAACCAATTCACCTCTGATTTTTCACATTTAACAAAATTGACCAAAGCTAAATCTTTTTAAAAAAAATCTCCCAATTAGCTTCTAAAGATAGGACACGAGGTACTATTTTCTTCTATGTGTGAGAGTATTTTTTAAAGAGAAAAAAATTATGCCACATTTTAAGATTTCCAACTTAAAAATCTTCCACAGAGATGCACAATTAATGATTGTTATTCAAGAAACCTTGAGCACCTACTTTATGCCAGGCGCTTTGTTGCACACTAAAGACCACTGAAATTATGACATTATTTTGCTGATTGAAACTTAATATTAGTCCCTTGTGTTGTGCCAGTTAGTAGTTCATGTCCGTATATTAATTCAGAAGTAGGAGATCCAGTTTAGACCAGGGAATGAAGTGAAAAGAGATAGCATGGGGCATTATTTGTTAAACAGTCAGCTTATACCCTTCTTCTTATCTCTGTTTTCTGGGCCAGGTTTGAATAAAAAGTATTGCTAATGTGATCTTTATTGTTACAGATTACAGATGTTGGATCACTTTGCCGAATGTGTTAAACAAGCCAAAGGTGTTCGCCAGCAGGCTGTGCAGCTTAATATTTTTACAGCTGTTCTTAGTGCACTAAAGGTATTTACTTTTAAAACATAGCAAATATTCTGAACTAAGATTTTATTTTATTTTTTATTTCTATTTTTTTGTGGTACACGGGCCTCTCACTGTTGTGGCCTCTCCCATTGCGGAGCACAGGCTCTGGACTCGCAGGCTCAGCGGCCATGGCTCACGGGCCCAGCCGCTCCACGGCATGTGGGATCTTCCCGGACCGGGGCACGAACCCGTGTCCCCTGCATCGGTGGGCGGACTCTCAACCACTGCGCCACCAGGGAAGCCCCTGAACTAAGATTTTAATTAATACCTTTAATATAGTAATTCAGACATAACTAGACTATTACGTTTATATGTATAGCTCTGGATAACCATGCTTTTATATTATTTCATTTAAATTACTAGAAACTTTATATTAGGCTCATTGTATTTAAATAAGTATTTTATATTTTAGTAATATTAAAATTCATATTTTGATTTGATACCTCAAATTTTACAAGTGCTGGTATATTCAGAATTTTCAAACATGTCTGACTAATGAAATTTGGTATTCTATTGAAGGCTAACTAGATAAAGCTTAAGTTTGATTTGTGGTTTAGATCATAAAGCAGGAGAGGCTATGTTTGTTATGTAGTTAAAAGAGTGCTGCATTTAGAGATTGTGTTCTGGTTTAGCTACTCAATAGGTTTCTGTCTTGTATAGTTCCTTTAGCCTTTTTTAAACCTCATATTCTACATGTATGAAGTGAAATAACAAATATTTTGCTTATCTCTCAGAGTTCATGTACTGTACTATGGAGCTTATAGCCTCTCATGATGTATTTGAAAAGTCATGTTATTCAGCACTAAGCTTATTATAAGATATCACTGCTTTAAAAGGGCAACAAGTACAAGTGTTTAAATGGGCATGAATTAAATCACATTTTGTAAACTTCAGGGAAAAGGGATGTAGGCATTGGTTATACAAATAAAGGCTTGTACCATTTATATAATCATTAGTATATGCCCTTTTCAGAGACCATCAGCTACCAACATCTGAGTTTTTTAAGAAAGGAGTGGGGTGGTCATAGTTTCCCTCAGTGGTTGGAAGGTTGGTTAACAGCTGTAATATTGCTGTACAGTATGTATTTCTTCATATATGTGCTCACTAATGCCTCTGCTGTAGTTAACATTTTCCCTAGCTACCATGACTTATATTTTTGGTCTCAAGTAAGTAATTTAAGTTCCAGGACAGTAAGTGTAACTAGAAGAGAGATATTAACATTTAGTATGATGAACATTCATACTGATTCAGTTCAACATTCAGTTACTGATTATTCTTACCTCATTTTGTCTTTAGGTATGTATTGGGTATACTCTTTATGACATAATTATCGTCTCTGGCATTTTTATATAAATGTATCAAAGTTTCATGTTCATGAGGCCTTTTCCTTCCTTAAAGTTATAATGATAAATTTCAGTCAGTTAAATAACAGTTGATTTAATAATACAGTGTCCTTTATGTATAAAAACAACTTTTAAGTATTTGTCTTTGGATAGAGACACTCCCAGGTATTGTTGGTTTTAGGGCTGATTCAACTACAGCTATGTAATATATCATGTTGTGAAATCCTGTTTAGGAAAGTGATTACTGTCAGTCTAACATGTATTAATTCTAGGCATAGTATATGCATGGGAAAGTTGGCTGAAGAAAATAATGTGTGAAGATATATGTATATTTACAAAGATTGCAGTCCTTTTTTTTTTTTTAAATAACCATAGGGCCTGGCTGAAAACAAAAGTACTTTAGGACCTGAGGAAGTTCGTAAATCTGCTCTGACACTAGTTATGGGGGCCCTTGACAACCCAAACCCCATCTTACGATGTGCAGCAGGGGAAGCTCTTGGAAGAATGGCTCAGGTGGTTGGAGAAGCAACTTTCATTGCTAGAATGGCCCAATATAGCTTTGACAAGTAAGTGGGTCTCTTTATCAACAAGTAATTTTCTCTCATACACAAAGATGTCTTTTAAGTTATCAGTAATTATTAACTGGACTGTATATTTTCCACATGGTAGATACTTTCAGTGTGGTGCAGGTTTCTGTTTCAGCTCTTGAATGTTACATAACAGAATCAAGAGGATTGTTAGTGACGGTGTCTCTCAGTTATATGTAGTCCTTTTCTCTTATCTCTGCCCTCCCACACCCCCCGCCATTATTCTTTCTGTTAATTTTCACTTTTTGGGATAAGCCATTCTTTTTCTAACTACTACCAAGTTTATCATTTCTTAAATTATCCCTGAAACAGAGGATACATTTAGCATTAGCTTTTAAGAATTTCTTGGCAATATTAATTTAAAAGAGTGATCTCAGAGATCCAAATAAGTATGATTAAGATGATAAATGCAGTTATTAGTGACTGTTGATTGTTAATCAAGTACTTGAAGTAGAGCAGTTGAAAATCAAGAGTGGTCAAGAATTAACACTTGAGTTATGTAAATTACTCATTCTTTTTTTTTTTTGCGGTACGCTGGCCTCTCACTGTTGTGGCCTCTCCTGTTGTGGAGCACAGGCTCCAGACGCGCAGGCCCAGCGGCCATGGCTCACGGGCCCAGCCGCTCCGCGGCATGTGGGATCCCCCCGGACCGGGGCAGGAACCTGCGTCCCCTGCATCGGCAGGCGGACTCTCAACCACTGCGCCGCCAGGGAAGCCCAAATTAATCATTCTTAAGTATTGTATATTTTGAGGATTAATTATACCAAACTATATCATAATTATTAACAAGAGAGAGGTTGGGAGAAGCAGTGGTTGTGAAGTAGTGGTTCGGAAGAAGTATTTTCTGAACTCTTGCGTATCTGAGGATGGCTGTTCTTGTCTTCACACACAGTGGCAGTTTGGCTGGTTTAGGATGATGCCCCAGTGTATTGTTTGACTCACTAAGGATAATGTGAGCAGGCAGAATGTAGCTAAACCATTCCCAGGCACTTAGTCTTCTGCAAGATGACTTTGCTTATTTTCTAGCAATAGATTAACTTTGCCTTTTCCAAGTGTCTCTCATTAATCCTGAAATCAACTTTTGTTAAAGAATTTTTAAAAGTTAGAACCAGTCTTAGCTACCTGTTTCATGGTTTGTGCTCTATTAATAGTAGGTAAAATAAGAGTGTATTTCTTTGGAAAACTGACTGGTTAATTTTTCTTTAGTTACAAGTGGTTTTAATTTATAAGTGCTTTAATACCTATAGGAGTATTTATACTTATTCTGGTAAAACACAAGGACATTTCATTCATATTCATACCTGTCTGGTTAATGGTTTGCAAGTGTTCTCAGTGCTTAGTTTCATTAGCTTTTCTAAATAATTTATTATGATCTGAAATTAATTAGTACACAGATTTTGTTATCTGTTTTTTCACATTTTAAGTTATCTGAAATTGGGATTTGTCCTAAAATCTCTAAGAAATGTCATAATTATTTGTCAGCATTTTTTTCTTTTATACTGTTATATAAAATAATGGTACATTAAGAAAAATCTGTGGTATCTTAGATTTGACAAAATCTGGTTCTATTTTGAAAAAGCTTCAATATCCTGCAACTTCATTATATCAGACTTTTTTATCAACATTATCTCTTGCTGATATAGTATCCAACTATGAAAAGCCAAATCACCTATACATACAGATCTGTCAGCTGTTTTTGCACGTTAAAATCGTATGCCATCTTAGCATTAAGACTGGAATCATTCCTATAAACCGTTCTCAGTTAATAGGGAGTAACTCAATTGCTTAAGACCCAGTTCAGAAAAAAATAAAAACCATTACTGGTTAAATTAGTTTCCATTCAAATTGAAAATCACTCTGAGACCCCTGGGAAAGTATATATATGATATATTTTTGTATCTTAGATTACTTTATTGAATAGATGACTGTCACTGAGAAAATTGGCTCAGCTTTTTTTTAGCTCACTGAAATGAACTCTGAAAAGTAACAATCTTTCTAATCTGTATAAGGCTTTTTAGAATTCACAGGTTGCATTCATTCTTCTTTCATTCCTCAAAACAACTGCTATATAGGAGTAATGATAATGTTCATTTTACAGATGGAGAAACTGAGGCATAGAGAGAGAGAGATCACTTATCCAAGGATATAGTATATTAGAAATACTGCTAAGGATGGACTTAGTTCACTTCCTTCATTACTACATTTCTTAATGTCTGTTCCATCGTGACAGCACTTAGAATTTTTCTTTCTTTGCCATAGGCAAACTGACCAGCCAGAGTCTTGGTGATGGTTTTTCATATCTTGGCTTTATTTCATTTTTATGAGCTTGTGACAGAAGTTTGATCATGGATGGCTTATTGAGAGTTATAATACAGTTTTGAAAATGCAGCCAAAGTTGCTTTCTAGCCTCCTTTGTTATTTTAGGAGTTTTGTTCTTAGTGGTATTTTAATGTTTTCTAATAGTAACTGACTATGTTGGTGTGTGATTATGAGTCATAGTCTTTTTGTCTTATTTGTCTTTTATTTAAAACACCAATGGTAAAAAATACATTTCAAATGGCTCTTGTCTTTTCAAGGAATAATTAATCTTAAAAGCTGTGAAGTTGTAGGTCCTCTTTCATATTTCTCTAAAGGTAGGCTTTCTTCAGTGAAATGTATGACTTTAACCAGTTTAAAGTAAATCTCTAACTCTTGTTAGTGAGTAGAGAAAGAAGTAATAAAGATTGTAATCTTTTCTGATTTCCAGAATAAATCCCTTTTATTGTGTGATTCATAAGCTTGTTATTGCCATAGGGAAATAGAAAAAACAATCCCTGAAGCATAACTCTTTTCCAGATTGAAATCAGCTCGAGATGTTGTATCCAGAACTGGCCATTCTTTGGCTCTGGGCTGTTTGCATCGTTATGTTGGTGGTATCGGCTCAGGACAACATCTGAAGACCAGCGTCAGCATTTTATTGGCTCTAGCACAGGATGGGACATCCTCTGAAGTCCAGGTATAATATGGATTTGTTTGTTATGAAATTTTTTTGGATAAATTAATTAATTAATTAATTAATTTTGGCTGTGTTGGGTCTTCATTGCTGCACGCGGGCTTTCTCTAGTTGTGGAGAGCAGGGGCTACTCTTCGTTGCGGTGTGTGGGCTTCTCATTGAGGTGGCTTCTCTTGTTGCAGAGCATGGGCTCTGGGTGCGCAGGCTTCAGTAGTTGCGGTGTGCAGGCTTCAGTAGTTGTGGCGCACGGGCTTAGTTGCTCCGCGGCATGTGGATCTTCCCGGACCAGGGCTCAAACCCATGTCCCCTACATTGGCAGGCGGATTCTTAACCACTGCACCACCAAGGAAGCCCTATTATGAAATTTTAAAATATTATTTTGAGGAAAATTATTTGTAAAAATAGTATTGATTCTGATGGGCTGTTAGGAAAAATGTCTTAGGGTCTTTCTCTGTCATTTTGCTTTATGAGTGTATAAAAGGAATTTGTATCTGAACCTAATCCTAAAGTCTTTCTTATTCTGGGAGTTTAACCCATTCACAACATTCCTTGAAACATGATTTCTTTTTATTATTTATCATCCTTTGTACATGTTTCCTCTTCTTTGTATTTCCTTACATTTGTTGGATGATCAAATTTCTTTTAATAGCAGTCTTCTCTCTCTTCTCTAATACCCTAACCCAGGTACAGTGTTGGCTGAATCTTCAGGTGTACTCCTTGAATTTCTTTTTTCTCTCTTCTTGAATATTTTATACAAAAATAGGTATAACTACAATAAGAGGCAAGAACTTCACATGTGTGAAAATATCCTTGATTTGCCATTTCCCAGTGATGCATCTAAAAATATCGAGTATATGAAACCAATAACATTCAACTCGCCAGCTTCATATTGGGACTCAGAAGCTGGAATAGACAGGTTTGATTGCCATTACTGCCTGTCATTAGTTTGTTAATAAATGGGTTCCTTCACCATAAGAAAAGAATGCAAAATCCACCAGAGACTTCTTCGTCTACAGTCTTAGTTTGCCTTTGACTGCTTGGTAAAGGTTTCCAGCTGTGTAAAGCACAAAAGACCCAAAAGGACTAAAATCAAAAATGAAGTAATGTTGCTCCTAAAGAGGTGCTATGCTGTTTTTTGTGTTTTTTTCTTAATGCTGTTTCCATAGTAATCTGGAAGAAAAGAACACAACTGTGAAATTATTTTACCTAAGAAGTTGCTGCTTTCTTCTTTTCTGTCAACGAGTACGTGCTAGTTTTCTTTCCTTTGTCTTCACCTTTTTCTCAGCCCTCTCTTGCTTTAATTTCTTAAAACTACACTCCTGTAAGTGACTGCTTCACATGATTCTTTTTCTATGACATGACATCTTACTGTAACGTGGACCACTTATATTTCCTCAGAGCTTCTGTTTCAGCTCACATCTGCACAAGAATAGTATGGTAGCATTCTTCAGTTTTTTCTAAAGTCTCTTCTGTTATAAGAATCCTAACTCAAAATTTATACTTTCCAGTCAAATTATTGTATACATGTATTTAGTTGTAACTACTAGAGATTTAGTCTTCAATAATGTTTTCTTTTTTGTATCCTCAACTCCTGTCTTCAGATCTTTGTTCTTATTTTATTTTTACTTGATAGGAAAACTTCCTTTAGCAATAGTAATCTTAGAAAGGGTCGTTGACTGGTGTGCTTTTTGATTCCTTGCATATCTAAAAAAAAAAGGCTTTATTCTGTCTTCAAATTTGAATGATATTTGGGTTGGGTATACTGTTCCTGGCACACAGTCCTTTTTTTCATTATTCATAAATGTTTCACTATTTTTTGTGTTGCGTGTAAGAGGCTAATAGTAGCTTAATTTTTTGAGTTAAATTTCCATAGATATTAACATCTCAGTTTTTCATCAGCTATCTATAAAAACTTTCAAATATGTTCTTTAAGAAGTAAAAGATAACATATAAGCCAATAATCAAAACAACTGATGTGCAACTACTCTATTTAAAGTTTCTCTGCAGTGTGGCTTTGAATATTCAGATATAAAACTTTAATGATGAATTCATTTTCTTCTTTTACACAATGGATATATTTCACATGCCCAAAAGACATTGGTTTATGTAATAAATTTCTGAATTAATGATGCTTATGGACATCATAACTATCTTTTTCCCCATCTTTTTATTGCTAAAAAACTTATCTGAAATATGTATGTTTGTAACCTTATATTTTGGTTTCACAGTGTGTAAGAATTTTTCTCTCTATCCTTGCAGCTTAGAAATTTCATCAAGTTCTATATAAGTTTATCTTTTCTTTTTCTCTTTCTGGTACTTATTTATATATTGAGTCTCTTGTCTTTATCCTCATTATTTTAATTTTTTTGTATTTTCACTGTGGGTTACAGGATAATCTTCCATTTGAACTTCAAGATAATGATTTTGGTATTTAACAATAATTCTTTTTTTTTCCAGTTTTCTACTGAACAATTTAATATAAATACTGGGTGTGTGTTTGTTTTTTAAAAACACTTCTAGAATCTCCTTTGTGCTTTAATTATTTGTCTTAAAAATCCTTATCATAGTTTTATTAAAATACTTTCTTTTGTTTCTTCCATTAATTTTTTTCTCCAGGATGTGTATTCTGGTTTTCCTCCCTCAAGCTGTTATATCCCTATTACTTTTGTCAATAGGTGTGGTTTCTACACATAGTTGTCCAACTCAGGTTGCTAAATTCCCTAGGATTGGAGTAGATTGATAGGTAATAGAAATTAAGGTATGGATTTTTTTTCTGCCATGGTGGTAAGTTGGGTAGCTTCTCTGTTGAGACCTCTCTGTCCTCAGCCCAGTAGTGCAGCTCTCCTTTGGGGCTGCCAACAGCAAAAATAAAAGGTTCGTTCTTTAACAGGTGGATGTGGGCAGCTTAAAGGACTTTGCGTTTTCTTAAGCCTGTGCTGATTACAGTACATTGCTCTGGGTTAGTTTTGCAAATACTATTAGCCACTAAGATTATCTGTGCTTAGTAAACAAAAATTTGGGCCTGAAATGGTTTGATGCACTTGAGGAACTGTTTTGTGAATGTCATTGCTCGAGAAATAGATCTAAGTGCAGAACATTGTTTTATTTCAGATTGTTTTATTTCAGACTAGTTTCTTAGTAA
This sequence comes from Lagenorhynchus albirostris, assembly GCF_949774975.1. Taxonomy (NCBI): domain Eukaryota; kingdom Metazoa; phylum Chordata; class Mammalia; order Artiodactyla; family Delphinidae; genus Lagenorhynchus; species Lagenorhynchus albirostris. The sequence continues at coordinate 60,124,175 of NC_083107.1, forward strand.
AACTCCAACAATACAGGCAATAAAGATATATTTGATGTCCACAGCAACCACTAAATCAAACACTTATTATATCAGTCATTGTTTTTTGGAAGTATGAAATACATGTACATTATAACAGAAAAATGAGTTCATCAACAAAACTGTTTTTCTGACACTCAAAGCCACACTACAGAGAAACTGTAAACATAGCATTTGTACATCAGTGACTTTGGTTATTAGCTACTGGTAGCTTATGTGCTAGCTTTTATTTCTTAAGGAATATATTTCTAGATTATTGATTAAAAACTACGATGTTGACCAAAAAAACTACGATGTTGGTGTTTATGAAAATTTAAGTTAAATATCAATTCAGTATACTCTATTACTTACAATAAAATAAAATCATATTTTATTCCAGACTTGGTCCCTTCATTCACTTGCTCTGATAGTGGATTCCAGTGGCCCAATGTATCGTGGATATGTGGAGCCAACATTATCTCTAGTTCTTACCTTGCTGTTGACAGTTCCACCCTCCCATACAGAAGTTCATCAGTGTTTGGGTAGATGTTTGGGTGCTATAATAACTACTGTTGGCCCTGAACTACAAGGTGAGTAAATTCATCTTTAAAGTAAAGGGACTAGATAGATAATTACTGTCTTTCAACTTCCTGAATGTCACCATAACGTTGCCTAAAGAAATCTTGTAACAATAATAATAATTACTATGTATTGAATGCTTGCAATTTACTGAACACCTGGAACTCTGCTTTTTACATGTGCTATTTTATTTAATCCCTGCAACAAACCTGTGATGTGAAGGTGATTTGAAGTTATGAGCAGAGAAAACATCTAAGTGAAATGTTACCTGGAGCCCCTTGAAGTCAAAGATAAAAGTGGAGTTCCTTTGGCCTGGAGTGCCATACAATTGTCTTCATGGACTTTAGCTTCACTTTTTTTTTTAACTCTATGGATGATAATATTATCTAGTTTTTCTCTGAGGAAGTAAGCTCAGAGAAGATAAGTTACTCAGCTAAGGAGTAGCAGATTTGTGATCCTAAGGCACATATTCTTACCATGCACTTCCACTGAAATAATTCTACTAATGGTTAAATTAAACACTCAGGTAAGAAAATTACTGTGAATTTATGCAAAATATATAAGCCACTTTCAGAGCATTCCTTTTTTTCCCCTACCATTTATTAAATCTTTCAATGGATCAAGCTTTTTATTTATATTACCTCACTTAATTGTGACAGCAGTCCTGATAAAGGTATATCTCTGTTTTACAGATGAAATACTGAGGCTGAGAGAGGTCCAAGGTTTTATATATATATATATATATGTGTGTGTGTGTGTGTGTGTGTGTGTATAGCCAATGAGTAGTTGGAATCAGAGGTGAAGCTCAGATAAATTTCCTTTGCCTGTATTCTTAATCACTATGCTATATGTTGCCTCCATTCGGACAGATATTAAAAAAAAAAAGACGGAAGTGAAAAAAGAAAAGATCTTAAGGATGAATGGTAGGAATTCAAAAAATGTGATTTAGACATTTCTCTATCTTGGACTCAGTGTCCTCTGAGAAAAGTTGATAGTTCTTTCTTTCAGTGAATATCACAAGGATGTAGAGAGTATAAATATGTGCCTTTGATTAAGTGTAGGTGTTTACCAAGTACTTTCTGATGAGGCAGTGTGTATTTCAGACTAGAATGTGACTCTTGCATGAGTCTATGATTTCCTTGTTTGGTCTCTGTTGTATATAAAATTATTTTGCATTGGTAAAAATTTTAAATCACTTATATTTGGCAATTAAGACATTTTAATCTAGACAGTATATAATACTGCAATTTATTTTTCCTACCTTTGTAAAAATTGCCATTAATTTTTTTTTTAAGAAGTAAAACTTTATTCAGAGATGAACCATTAATCTTGTTAGGAAAATAGGATTTATCGTTATTATATAATAGATGTGGTATTATTGTTTGAACAGAGAATCAAATACAACAATGATGGGTTTAAAAGAGAATATAGTTTATCAGGGGATAAATGTAAAGCTAGCTAAATCTAAGAGAGACACATTATCATCATTCATAAGCAGTTGTGTTTTGAAATCATTTGTATGGATTTTGCAGAATTTTTGTTTTCAAAACAGTCTGAATAGTAATCAGAAATATTTATTTATTTTAAAAGTAACTCCTTTTTTTATTTTGATGAAGTATAGTTGACATGCAATATTATATTCATTTCAGGTGTACAACTGACATTTATATGTATTATGAATTGATCACCACATTACGTCTAATAACCATCTGTCATTGTGTAAAGTTATTATATTATTCACTGTATTCCCTATGCTGTACATTACATCCTTTAAAAAGTGACTTCCTGGGGAATTCCCTGGTGGTCCAGAGGTTGTTAGGACTCTTAGCTCTCATTGCTAGGGGCCCGGGTTGGATCCCTGGTCGGGGAACTAAGATCCCGCAAGCCGTGCAGCATGGCCAAAAAAATAGAATAGAATAGAATAGAATAAAGTTTTCTTTTTTTGAGGTTGGCTTTCAAGGAAAGGAATTTCTGGGATGACTTTCTTATAACAGGGGATAGGCAGGATAGGCAAATTAACTATGGCCCATGGGCCAAATCTGCTCAGATGCCTGGTTTTTTGGTCCTTTTTTTTTTTTTTTAACAGCCTATGAGGTAAGAATGGTTTTAACATTTTTAAATGGTTATATAGGCACTTACATAATAGAGTAGTGTGGATTTTGCCTCTTGGCTAGCACAGTAAAAAATATTTACTTTTGGCCCTTTAAAGAAAAGTTTGCTGACTCCTGTTCTGTAGGATTTTATTTGCTTGATAAAATGTAAGCTGTCAAAATGTAAGGGGAAAAAAAGTAAGGGCATTTCTTATAGTGATTATTGGTTTAACAATTGCAGTACCAAACCTAACCATAGAGCAAACATACTAGTTAATATTAATTCAACAGTTATTCTTTTTTTTTTAATTGAAGTACAGTTGATTTACAGTGTTGTATTAATTTCAGGTGTACTTTTTTGTTTGTTTGTTTAGAAAGAGGGGTTATTTAGAAGATAATTATTTTCTAGGGACATTTTTGGTGTTACTAATAAAATCATTGTACTTTATGTTCTCTTTGACTTTGCTTCTAGGGAATGGAGCAACAATATCCACAATCCGTTCTTCTTGTTTGGTGGGTTGTGCAATAACCCAGGACCATTCAGATTCTCTCGTGCAGGCAGCTGCCATATCTTGCCTTCAGCAGCTTCACATGTTTGCACCACGACATGTCAATCTGTCTAGTCTCGTTCCTAGCCTTTGTGTAAGTATGAAGCTATTTCATTCATTGATTTAATTAGGGAGCCCCAAATTTGTTTCCCAAAAGATCAGACTAGGCCAAAACAAAAAAACATGTTTCCTGGGCTATCCATTCTAGAGTTTCAGCTTAGTAGTCACTTTATGACTATTCATTTTATTCACTGATTTTCTTTTTTACCCTTTAAGAAATATTTTAATGAACTGTTCATTTCTTGGCTAAGAATGTATCATATTTTCAGTCTTTCCCACTCAGAATTCTTTTTCCTAAAGTTTGCTTGTTAACTTCTGAGGATCTGTTACTATCATCACAGTTGTTAATTGATTCACTGAACAAATATTTATTGAGAGGTTGCTATATGTCAGGAACTGTGCAAAGTACTAGGGATACATTTGTGGATGAGACAAGATGACGCCTCTGTCATAATGGAGTTTATAGTTTAAAGGGAATATGGTCAACAATGATTATTTACAAATAAGTGCTAGAAGAGGCTACAGGAGAGCATATAACAGGGGAACCTATCATAACCCAGGCATTCAGAAAAGATTTCCCTGAAAAAATGATATGTAAGGTGTGAACTGTAGGTAGGATAAATAGGAGTTAGTTTTGGGAAAAGCGTGACGTTAGAGTAACAGCACTTATTTTTAGGCAGAGGGAAAAATATGTGAAAGGCCCTGAGATGAGAAGGAGGGGATGCATTTTAGGAACGTTTTAGTCAGTGTGGTTAAGGCTAAGAGAGAAGAGGGGGAGCTGGGTCATAGGGTCACAAGATGAAGCTGGACAATTAGCCAGGTGACACATCTTGCAGACTTTCTAGATATGTTAAAACTTTGGACTTTATTCTGCAAGTGATTGGGAACCAGTAGAAGGAGTTCCACAGGGGAGTAACATGATCAGATTTGCACTTTTTACATTTCATTCTTGCTGCATAGTGGCGAATGGACTCTACAGGGTAGGAATTATGGTGGTCTAGGGATGGAGAGGAAAATGACTTTTCCAAGTTAGTAGCAATGGGAATGGGGAAAAATAGATGGATTTGAGTGATATTTAGGAAAAAGGATTGATAGAATTTGTTGATTAATTAGGGGATGGAGGAAGGATGTGACCCAGGTTTCTGACTTGAGCAAAGTAATATAACTTCCTGAGATTGGCAACACTCGAATAGGAGAAGGTCTGAAAGAGTGGATATCATTAATTCAGTTTTAGACATTTGAATAGTTACGTGGACCTGGAGCTCGGAAAAGAGAAGTCTGGTTGGAGAGGTTCACTTGGGAGGCATGAGCATTTAAATGGTAAAGACATAGGAGTAGATGAGATCGCCAGGGAGAGAGTGCTGAATGAGGAACCCAGTATATAAAATTTAGTAAAGGAAAAAGAGTCAGCAAAAAACATGAAAGAGCAGTCAGAGAGTTAAAAAGGGAAATAGAGGTTGTGGTGTTCACAGATGCCAGGTGGAGTAGCAGAGTGGTCAGCCATATCAAATATTGTCAAGAGATCAAATGAGATGACAGCTACAGTGTGTCCTTTGACTCTTGTCACATGGTGTCCTTAGCAAGAGCTCATCTGGTAGAGTGGTACAAACGGAAGCCCAAATATACCGGGTTACATATGGAATGTGAACAGGAACTTCTTTCCAAAAGTTTGACTGTAAAGGAGAGGACAGAGGATAGACAATAGGTCAAGTGGGTGATGGCGTCAAAAGAGATGCTTTTACTTCTACAGTAGTGAGAAGAGTGAGCGTGTTTGTATGTTGACAAGATGGAGCCAGTAGGGTGGGAGAGTTAAAGGTGTAGGACAGAGAGGGAATAGTTAATCCTCCAAGGTTTCCAGTGGCATAGTTTTCAGGACACAAGTAGGGGGGTATCTCTTCCAGTGCAAAATGAAGAAAGGAGGAGAGGATGAGTGTAGGCATGGAGAGGATGAGTGTAGGCATGGAGAGGATGAGTGTAGACACAGGTGGGTTTTGGATTTGGTGACTGGAAGTTGAGGGAGTTATTATATAATGACTGGTACTTTCTTAATCAAGTAATAGGGAAGATCAAGTTCTGTGAATGAGGGAGCAAAGAGGAGGATCAGAAGTTTGAGGAGAATGGGATGTGGGAGATTGAAGTAACTGCAGAAATAAAAGATTCTGTGATAGTTCCGAGGGTTCAGTAGAGGTTAGTGACCCTCTTCAGCTCCGTCGTGTGATTTATGATGGTACCAGTGCATCTAGTTGTGAGATTTTTCTCCAACAGCTGTAAACATCTAGTTGTGAGATTTTTCTCCAACAGCTGTAAACATCTTAAGCAGGTATGCTGATACATTCATAGTTGGACTTTGGCCAAGCAGATTCACTTAAATGACAGCAGGATGGGGGAGGGAAGGATATTAACAAGACAGTGCTGAAATGATGGGTTATAGAATCTCATTTGGGTGAGGGAGGAAGGTAAAGACAAGAGGAGCAAGAAGGGCACCATAGAGGTAACTGTGGGAGAATATTGTTGAGGAAAGGGAAGAGAAGGTTATCCAGGAGGAGGTGAAGGAACTGAAAGGCCAAGATCTTAGCCATTCGATCTGGTGTGGTATATTTAGCTTTACTCAACAAGATTTGCTCCTTTTCACCGTAGACCAGAGGGAACTGAATCAGTCCCAGACCGTCAAGGTGTGCTGCAGGGTGGAAACCAGATGCACATGAAATGTTTACAGAGAACATCCACAAAGAAAATAGTCAACTAATAGTATACACTAGATTGCATTCTGCAACAAGATATGTACCATCCTGCCAAAAGCCATGGCCTAATGCCAAGTTCTGAGGGCACAGATGGCATCTCTTGAGCAAGGTGGACTTGTTACATGATACAGCTCTAATAGGCAACTGATAAATGTGATGAAGATGCAGACACACACTCCTCAAATTGTCTGCTTCCTCTCTCCATTTTTTTCCTCCTTAAATGTAATTATTCTGTGAAAGTTGACCTTATGAGATGGAACACATTTAAGAGGATCTGGTCAAGTAATAACATGAATTTTTTTATCTCAGTGGAGGTTATCAGTAAGCCGTAGGGAACACAGTGAGTTTCCTATGTGTTAATGCAGATAATGTTTCCAAAATGATTTCCGTAGCACATCAAGGGTTTTATTACAAGGCATGTTGGAGTACTTTCCTGAACCTCTTCCAAAAAACTGGTGGGAAGGAGATGGCATGGCAGATAAAGATGAGACAGAGGGGCCACTCAAGTGGCTAACTTGTTTGCACATTGCCAAATGCCCTTCGAGCTGTATTCATTACCAAATCTTTGACACTCTCTAAAAATCAGTCCACACATGGATTCATCCAAATTAGTGAAATCAGTGATGATTATCAATTTCATGTTCGTCTCTACTCAGTCATTGCCACCAGAAATGTCTGTATCATGTGATACCACGTGTAATACCTAACACAAATGAAATATATTTTTCAGCAAATGTATTAAGAGGTAAGTTTCACCATAGTAATCTTGATTAAATGATCTAAAAGTATTAAAATGTATCTAATGATAGAACTGTTCAAAATGTGTTTTTGAAAGAACAACCACCACTCTGAATTAGTGTTATTTCCCTCCTGGCAAGTGGGTGCTTTTTATACCATGTGACCAGTCATTCTCCTGTGCACATTTATTCCACACATGGCATTTATGTCATCTGGGAAAATTATAGGAGATGTCAGTGAGAGGAAGACTTGAGCTGAATGCCCATGTCGTCAGTGACAGAGCAGGGATATCCAGTTGACCATAATATAAGTATATGGCAGGCACAGAAGGGATAGGATAGCAAGGTAACAAAGTTTAAATAACAGAGCTTTTTATAGGAAGGTAGAGGTCTTAATGTAGGAGCAAGCAGCACACAAATTCCTAAGGTTTGTGGAATGTAAGAAAAAAACCCAGCTTCTTCGGAAAACAATGAGGCATAATCTACAAAAAGTTGAAAGTGTGCATACAGTATAACCCAGCAACTCCACTCTAAATACCTGACAGAAATGCATGCACATGGGTGCAAAAAACACGTACAGGAATGTTCATTGCTTGGTTATTCATACTAGCCAAAACCCAGAAACAACCTAAGTGTCCACCAATCAGCAGAGTGGATAAATAGTGATATAATTCTTCAATAAAATATTACACAACAATAAAAATGAATGAACTGTTACATGGAATCACATGGATGAATTTCACAGACATACTGCTAAAAAGAAACCAGACACAGAAGAGAACAGACTTCATGGTTCCATTTATATAAAATTCAAGAGCAAAGCTAAACCAAGCTATACTGATGGATGTCACAGTAGATTGTGATTATATCTAAGCAGCTAGGAAGTCTGCACGAAGCCATATATTTTTATCAAATTTAATATGGTTTATTCCTGACATTTTGTGGATTTTACCAGGAAGTGTCAAGGGAAAGTTTTCAAACAAATACAACTTTGTTGTTACCTGGTTTACAGTGGCTGCAAGACACCATTAATGATAATTTGCATCTCTAATATCAGAGATGTTAAAATGGGGTGCGAGAGTACACCTCAGAATCATTGAAATTGAGTTTTTGAAAACACTTTGTAAACCTTAAAATGTTTTATTTCTTTCACTTTGATTCTGCTAGTCAGCATTTCTTGAGTGTATTTTCTTAGCTATAATTCTATTTAGTTGTAATTAAATTTATGTAATTAAATTTATGGTGTTCTGCTTCATATATATTTAATGCTTTGGTCTTACCACAGTTGTGTAAGATAGAGGTAAGGTGGACATTGTCCCCATTGTACAGATAAAAAGGCAGAAACTCTGAGATACTTGTTCTTCCCATCTCATATGATCATGCTTAACTTTTCTAATTATAAGATATTTGCCAGTTCCAAAACATCTTTATTTTCAGGAAGAGACGTGAAAAAAATATATTCTGTTGAAAAAAATTTGATCTGTCAGGTTTTCTCTCCTCAGTTGTATTTTCTTTTTTTAATACTTGGCATAATTTCATGGGCTGTGAGTTTTACACAAAAATAAGTTACAAATGCTATATTAAGAGGATAAAATATATTATCTAGCATTGTGAAGGAGTTATGTATTCTACATCACTTATTTATTATTTTATTTCCCCCCCCATCATTTCTGGATGAGATTCTTTCTAAAATATATTACCTACTTCCTTGCTTAAAAAGCAGCATATGGAACATAATATTTTCTCAATGAGTCAGATTTATAGTAATAGTGATAATAGCTAACATTTATTGAGCAATTACCATGTGTCATCCACTGTTCTAAGTAAAATACTTATTTTAACTTATTTTATTTTCACTATATTCCTGTGAAGAATTACTATCCCCATTTCACATATGGACAAACAAGGCACAGAGAGGTTAAGTAACTTATCTAACTTGTCTAATCACACAGGAGTAAGTGCAGAGCCAAGATTCAAATCCAGTCTGGCACCTGGAGCCTGAGCTCTTAATTATTATGCAGTACTGCCTCTTATACTTTACTTCATGTATTAGAGTGTACTATATTGATTCTTTCACGAACTTGTGAGATTAAAAAAAATGCTATACCGAAAGGATCCATTTTGCAGTTCTTTTCAGATATTTATGTTTGCTTGATTTTGGTTTTTTATTTTACTATACAGCCCCCTTTGCTTTCAATTCTTACTGTGTGTTCTGCCCCCTAACTGTTCATTCACTACAGTTAATCTCTGTGCACTTAAAAAATTTCATTGACAGAATTTAGTACGACCATGTGTAAAATAAGATGTGCAAAAGATCTTTCTGGATTTTAATCTAAGTATATTTTGTGATCTTTAGTGCCCAAGTCTTGGGGCAGTTATTTTATAGGCTACTAAAATATTCTTTATACATTTTATTGGTATTACTATTTATTGAAAAGGCCATTATTTGGCTATATCTTAAACAACTGAGGTGGTTAAATGAAGAGCCTCTTCACAAGTAAGGTGTTCATATATATTCATTAGGCAAGTGAGATTACAGCTTTTTTTAAGAAAAGTCTAAAACTGTTGTGGTTTACAGGTTCACTTATGTAGTTCCCATTTGTTACTTCGACGAGCAGCTGTGGCATGTCTCCGGCAGCTTGCCCAAAGAGAAGCAGCTGAAGTATGCGAATATGCCATGAGCCTAGCAAAAAATGCAGGGGACAAAGAGAGCAGTGGTGCTAGTAAGTTATATTATTGGTCAATATTCTTTTTGTTTAAGTATTTTAACATTTCAAATGAGTATTACTTATTAAATAACATTTTTGCATTGAAATATGGTCAATTTTCTTATTCTTTTAGGTAAAATAAAACTGTTATCATTTTTAAAATTCCCATGTAGTTTTCTTGGTAACTTTACATTTTTACCTTTTTTAAAATTTCATAGCTGAAAAAAATTTTTTGTAGCATTTAGTATCAGGACACTTCCGCCATCCCTTGAGAATGTTTTAGCTGTATAAGGGATGACTAAGGATATTGCCTTGTATCATTAGTAGGCTTCTGAAAAGAGAAATTATCTATTTTAGGGTTACCTGAAAGCTTCCAGTCTTTGACAGTAGTTAACCTTTTGTGATGTAACTTTTCCCTGAAGAAGGTAAGACCAAAGTAACCAGTAAAACTGTGAAATGTCAGTAGATGTTTGGGTAACGAAAGGTGGATCTTCGCTTTCTTCAGTTCTTTTTGCTTTTGGGAGAGTTTTAAGTATAGCTTGAATTTGTAGCTGGTCTTCTGTTTCTAGGGATAGGTGGTTTGGGAACTTTTTCAGAGCTTGACAGAGATTTCCCCTATTGTGAGAGAAAAGTTTTACTTATAAGAGCTTCCTAATGCATAGAAGTTGCTTGGATACTAAGAAGCAACATACCAAAACAACTTCAGTTTTAGCATAGTGTAATAAGAGCTCTATTAACAAGCATACTGTACTGTAGAATGTAAAAGAAGTTTATTATAAAAGTCTAACAGTAAACATCACTGCTTTTTGGAGAGAAAACAGCACCAAAAATAGTTACAGAATTCTCCTGAATACATGTAAAATTTCAAAACTTCTAGATGTCAGTCACCATAATCAAAATTGAAAGAGACAAACTAAGAGAGGGAAAGATAGTTTCAAAATATGCTTATTGTATTAAATGTGCGCATTTATATTTTAATATTTTTAAAGCTTTTACAAATTAGTGTGCCGGGGGCCTAAGACCACCCTCCAGGTTTGATGATTTGCTAGGACTCAGCATATAGTCACGCTTATGGCTGTGATTTATTACAGCAAAAGGATACAAGGCAAAATCGGCAAAGGGAGAGGATAAATGGGGTGAAGTCTAGAGGAAACCAGGCACAAGCTTCCAAGAGTCCACTCCCCATGGAGTCACACAGCAAGGAGTTGTGACAACACATGTGAAATGTTGTCTGCTAGCGAATCTTGCTAGATACTCAGTGCCCAAGATTTTTATTGGGGACTGGTCAAATAGGCGTGGTCTGCCTGGCATATACCAAAAGTTCAGACTCTCAGAAGGAAAGCAGATGTTCAGCATAAACTATATTGTTGGTACAGATGATTTAGGCACAGTAAGCCACTTTTATCAGGAAATGATGGGAACCTTCCTGAAACCCAGTTCCCGTAATATCAGGCCTTAATAGGGTAGTCTCGGATCTGCTATGGTAACTCTTCTATGCATCTGTAAAAATCATGAGAGCACACAAAAGAGGTATTTTATCAAAGGAGAAATATCAACATATGAATACTTTTAACCTCTAGTGATTGAATAGTTGCAAGTTAATACAATCATAAGATAGCATTTTTCTTCTATTCACGTCATGGAAGTAAAATTCTTGATACGGGAAAATATTCACTGTATACTGCTAAGTGAAAAATAGGCCTCTGTGCCTAATCTGTCCGTAATGTTCCCTCCTTGGAACCTTCCCTTTCCTACTGTCTTTGAATTCCCCTCACTGTGGCTATTTTCTGCAAACCTCCCCTTATTCTGTCTTTGGAGTGACTCAATTTTAAAAAGCCACTTTTCAGCCCTCATCCCTCTATCACTCTCTTCAAGGTTCAGAGGGCTTTGGACTTCGGGGAGCCTAATAGTATTCATTCTTAAAGGCTGCCAGTTGTTCTACTCCTACTGTTTATAAGAATAAAAAGAGTTTCAGATAAAGCAAGAAATTTAAGTACTATTTCATAACAACTTTTGATTGGGCAGGATTTTCCCAATTTTTTTTTTTTTTTTGAGGTACGCGGGCCTCTCACTGCCGCGGCCTCTCCCGCTGCGGAGCACAGGCTCCGGACGCGCAGGCTCAGCGGCCATGGCTCACGGGCCCAGCCGCTCCGCGGCACGCGGGATCCTCCCGGACCGGGGCACGAACCCGCATCCCCTGCATCGGCAGGCGGACCCCCAACCACTGCGCCACCAGAGAAGCCCCTTTCCCAATTTTTAAATAAACTTTTAGGATATAATCTATTTATAATTTGTGTTCTAGCTTTATAGATTTGTAAAATCTGAACTAGAAGACTAAATAAGTTTCAATTCGTTCACCCAACATATATAGCAATAATTTTTTCAGACTATTAAATCTATTTAAAAATGTCTCTTTCCCACACTTTTTGTTGTTAAAATCAAATATATATTTAATGAGCATTCCCTGGAGATTTGTTTAAAATACCACAGAATAAACAGTCTTAAAGATCAGAGTTTTTACCTTTATTGTCAGATAAAATTCTAATTCTAAAGATAGGTAAATTGGACACCATAGTTAAATTGTGTATATAGCTAGCTGTTTTTGTTGTTATTGTGAATTTACATGTAAATCATGGTCTTTAACATAATTGTTACCTGTAGTATACGATAAAATCCTTTACAAGTTCATTTGTAAAAACTGTTTTTCAGATGTCAGTCCTTTTGCAACTGGAGCTAGTTCTCGAAGTGATGTCCATTGCCGGCACCAGGGTGTTAATATAACAGAAACTGGTCTTGAGGGACTTCTTTTTGGAATGCTAGACCGGGAGACTGATAGAAAATTATGTTCTGATATTCATGATACTTTGGGACATATGCTGTCATCACTGGCTGTAGAAAAACTTTCCCATTGGCTAATGCTTTGTAAAGATGTCCTAGCAGCTTCAAGTGGTATGTATTTAATATATAAAATATATTCTTAAGATAATGAAAATTATTTAATTTTGATATATATCTATAGATATATATACCATGTATAGAAATAGATGCATATATAGATATACACCATATATAGATATATTTAGATACATATATTACATTACAGATACATAGAGCTTACATTTTAAAATACTAATAATTTTTAATCTGTAAATCCCTGTAAAATGTTGAAGATTAAATTATATTACAAACTAATGAACTTTGGTTATTTTTGACAAATGACTAAGTTCAAACTAATTTTCATATATAAAAATCCCAGGCTACTCTGTCATTTGACATAAGATGTAAAACTAGTGAAATATATAAAATATTTTTATGTTATTCTTTCCCTGGTTTTTTAATTTCTATTTTTATTTATTTTTTAAATTAAATATATTTATTTTAAGGAGAAACTTTATATGGTTGTCATAAACAGAACAACCATCATAGCTTTCATAAAAGTAAAGTCATTGTGCAAGTGCATACAATGAAGACAAAACAATATTATTGAATTTCAAGTTGAAAATTGATGGCTGCTATCTTTTTAAATTTTTTATTTATTGTAAATTTTTATATAATTTTTAAAGATTACTTTCCATTCACAGTTATTACAAAATTATTGGCTCTATTCCCCATGTTGTATAATACGTCCTTGAGTCTGTCTTACACCAAATAGTTTGTACCTCCCACTCCCCCTCCTTGGCTTTTTATTGATTGTTAAAAGAAAAATCTTGCCAATTCTACTGTTTTCTACTGGTTTTAAATTAGATATCATCAAACAGTACTATTTCTAAAGCATCGTTTTTGCTATATGTAAGGTTGTTATAATATGCTTTTATTTTTGTTACAGATATGAGTACTGCAACTCCCTTAAGTAGTGGAAAAGATGAAGAATTTGAAAAGAAAGATGAGATGGATGATGATACCATGTTTACCACACTAGGAGAAGAAGATAAATCAAAGCCCTTTGTGGCACCTCGCTGGGCCACTCGAGTATTTGCTGCTGATTGCCTGTGTCGAATCATCAATTTGTGTGAGAATGCAGACCAGGCTCACTTTGACCTTGCTATGGCACGTTCTGCTAAACTGCGAAACCCTACAAGTAAATTAAAAATCAGTACTTCTTTTCCCCAGAATATTTTTATAGGTTTGAAATATTTTACTGCTTTGTAACATGCTTTAGACTATGCCTTTCATTTATTGTACGTTTTCTTGCCTTTTACCTTTGTTTTCTGTCCTCTCTATATACTGTCCAACTTCTGATCCCTATTGGGAAGATAAGTTGAGGAAAGCAGTCCAAAGTTATATATCTATCTATCTTAAGATATATTTATCTTAATCATTTGCCCTAAGGATAATGATGGCCCTAAGCATAATGATGGCAGTAACTTATGTTTCCTTGGTACCTTATCCTACTTTTAGCAAAAGTTTAAGGTGAATAAATAAAGTGAGTTTGGCAATCCCCAGCCTTGGAGAATGTCAGAATTCATGAATGCCATGGAAGATTTCAAACTCTCAGATTTCAGAACTGCTATTAGGTATTTTTGAAAAGGTGAAAAGTGTTTATTACTGAAACCTTTTACTTTTTGATCATTTGTAAGCTTTTATACCGTATATCCCCTGGATCAGATATTATAGGGAATTTACAAAGAGATCATCAGGCCAGTATCTTCACTTACAAATGAAGAAACCTAGAGAATCTGAGAGAGGTAGTAGAGTAACAGACTGTCTTATCTTACGCTTTGTTGTCTCTTCGTCATCGTGTCATTTTTTAAAATATCCGAAGACACATCGTATATGTTATTTGTATTGAAGTCTATATGTTAAAAATGCCTTTCAGTTTACTTTGTTGTGTATAAGAAGCAGTAAAACTCACAAATGGACTAAAAAACAAAAAGTAAAACAGTATTATACTATGTATAAAATTGGAATCTGAATATAGGGTACCAGCAAAGCACAATATGTTGTGAACAGAGTGTCTTTAATCATGTCATTATTCATCAGATATTTACCGAATCTTGTTCTTTACTTCCCATTGGAGATCCAAAGAAGAAAAAAACATAGTCCTTGCTCTTGAAGAATTTCTAGTCTAGAAGAAAGAGAGACAAAGTTATCACTCAAAAATAATCATATATCCCAATAGTGGAAGGATAGAGTACTTTGGGAACATAAAAAACTGCTACTCATTTCTTGAAGTGCCAGGGAAGACCTCACAGAAGGGATCATTTTGAAGCTGGGTTTTAGAGGCAGAGAGAGGGTTTTCCAGGTAGAAGAGGTTGGATGTATTCGTTTTCTATTGTTGCTATAATAAATGACTGCAAACTTAGTGGCTTAAAATAACAGAAGTTTATTAACTTATAGTTCTGTGGGCCAGAAGATCCCAGAATGCAATAAACCTCTATCAGTCCCCTAATTGTCTCCCCATTTTGGAGTTTCTGCCCAGTGCCCCTTTCTTCTCCCCCACGTTAGGAGTTCATCACCTTGGATTTTGGAAAAAGATAGAGGTCTTGATTTGAGAGAGGGTGTAGGTAGAGACTGTGTAGAGAAGCAATAGCAGTTTCATTCTGGGAACAATTGCCTTGCTTTTAAGCTTTGATAGGACTGATCTAGGGCAGCCTTTACTCTAAGGCTAAAAGGAAAAAGGCTTCCCTTTTCTACATCTTGTCCTTATAAAAATCTTTTCCAGAGTAGAGGTTGGTAAACTGCAGCTTGCAGTCCAAATCCAGCCTGCAGTCTGTTTTTATAAATAGTTTTATTGGAGCACAGTGTAACCATTTGTGTACATATGGTCTTTGTACATACTACAACAGCAGAGTTGAGTAGTTATGTTAGAAATTATATGGCCAGCAAAGCCAAAAATATTTACTATCTGTTTCTTTACAAAAAAAATTTGCCAACCTCCGCTGAGAAAAAAATTACAAACTCTTTTGGGGAAAATTATGATAATCAGTTATTTTGCTTCAGATGTCAGTTTACAATGTCGTCAGTGTTATTGTATAAAGGTTTACCAATATTCTTGAGAGATTATGGCATGGAAACTTTCTTGAAAGTGTATCATTGTTATTTTAAACATGGTGAAATATGTGGATCATAAATGCTTTTTTAAAGAAGTTTATTTCTTTCCGTATTTTTATGTGATTACACTTAATTTTGGAAATGTTTTCCTTTTTGCCTTCTATTTTTATTTTTAGATGATCTCTTGGTACTTCATCTCTCTGACCTGATTCGCATGGCATTCATGGCTGCAACCGATCATAGTAACCAGCTGCGGATGGCTGGGCTCCAAGCACTTGAAGACATTATCAAGAAGTTTGCATCTGTGCCTGAGCCAGAATTTCCAGGTCATGTGATTCTGGAGCAGTATCAAGCCAATGTGAGATATTTTATTTGTTTCAAAATTAAAACTGATCTTTTGAAAAGTGAAGATTAAAGAAGTGAAGATCCCCTGGAGAAATGTATTTGGACCTGTAACCTATTTATTCATGTAGAATGCATATCTTTACTCCCATTGCCTGTCACACAGTTTGAATCAATTCACAGTTGAAGAAACAATTAGTCATGATGTAGTATTAGTGATAAAACTAGAATAGATGTTCCAGCCTGGCTTTCCAGTCTTATGTTTAGATATTTAGCCATGCCATTTAAAAGATAAAAGGAACATTTAAAGAGTGTTGTGGATTTACTGCTGTTATTTTATATGCCAAGACTTGATAAGCATTTTTTAAAATAAAAAGCAGTTGCCTTGGGACTTCACTGGTGGTCCAGTGGTAAAGAATCAGCCTTCCAATGCAGGGGACGCGGGTTCGATCCCTGACTGGGGAACTAAGATCCCACATGCTGCAGGGCAAGCAAGCCTACACACCACAGCTACTGAGCTCATGGCCTCAAGTAGAGAGCCCATGTGCCGCAAGCTGTGAGCCCACGTGCTCTGGAGCCTGTGCACCACAGAGAAGCCTGCACGCCACAACGAAAGATCCCGCATGCCGCAACTAAGATCCCATGTGTCACAACTAACACCCAACACAGCCAAAAATTAATAAATAAATTTTAAAAAAAAAGCAATTGCCTCTTGTATGCTGAAGGATAAATTAACTTTTAATAATAGTGAAAAATATTACTGAAAGAATTGTATACTTTCAAAAGATTTTTTTATTATATTCTAAACAGAGATATACTTGTTTCCCCTGAAATTTATGCCTATATTTATGTTCTTCAAAAGCGGCACAATAGATGTAATCCTAGTAATAGATTATATGAAGGCGAGAAAAACTTATGTAAGAAAAGAACGAACTTTTTTTTTCACTGTGATTGTACCAAAATCTTGGCTCTAGACACATCATACTTCATCTAAAATCTGTGTTCAAACATACACAAAATTAAAAAGTGTGGATAATGTATAGTCCATTTTTTTCCATCATAAGTATAGGTAAAGAAGTTATACTTTCTAGGCCAAATGGCTGTAGAAAACCTGTATATAATTATTTACTCCCAAATACCCAACCTATCAGAATGAAGGTCTTTTTAAAAAAATCTTTCTATTTAGAAATAATTTCAAACCTACAGAAATAATTGCAAGAATAGTACAAAAAAACCTGTCTTATACCCTTCATCCTTCATTCATATTTGCCAATTGAGAATTTTGCCTCATTTCCTTTAACATTGATTTCTTTCTCTCTCTCTACACTCAACACATACACACACACACATTCTCTCACTCTCTCACTTTTTTTTTCATAAACCATTTAAAAGTAAATTATCTAAGTCAGGTATCTTTACCTGGTGTAATGGAAGAAATCTCAAATTAGGAGTTGACTATATTTAATTCCTAATTCAGCTCCTACATATTAAATGTAATATATCTAAGAATCTGTGACTGATACTGGCTTATTAAAACTAAAGCTCTAAGCAGGCTGGACCTGGTTAGTACTTGGATAAAAAAAACTAAAGCTCATATTTCTTCACTTATTACTATGATAACAGTACATTAATATTTCTTGAGCAACTTTCTTTTAAAGCGTCTCTTTTTGAGGTGAAATGATTTTTAAGGTCTTTTAGTGACTATGTGAATTTTTAGTACTACTCAGTTATTTAAAGAAATTGAGCCTTTAATCTCAGTTATATGAGATTCACCCATGAAGTAAATACTATTAGAAATATGTTCAGGAATATAGATAGAAAAAAAAAAAAGCAGTTTTCTGTTATCTCTGGGAACATGTGGCTTTGTCAGAAAATCCTATTTACTATTAAAAATAAATGAAAAACAAATAAGATTAATTGCCTGTTTGGTATAGGATCCTGCAGATTGGATAATGATAATCTCCTGGAAAGCAAAAGAAGAATGGTATAATTGAGTTTATTGTCACCAAAAAGAGAGATAAAAAGGAAAGGAACAAAGATGTGTTTTGTGTGTTTTCATCTCCAAAGACACAAAAGGTTTACTACTTATCTTTAAAAATAAAATGCTTGTATTCATTTTTCTAGGTGGGAGCTGCTCTAAGACCAGCCTTTTCACAAGATACTCCATCAGACATAATAGCAAAAGCTTGCCAGGTAAGAAGAAAAATAGAATTTTCAATAGTTATCTTCTATAAATTTATAGATATCTTAGAATTTCACTTCCAAGAGAGAAAAATCAAATAGTATTATTTTTTTTTTTTTTGCGGTACGCAGGCCTCTCACTGTTGTGGCCTCTCCCATTGTGGAGCACAGGCTCCGGACACGCAGGCTCAGCGGCCATAGCTTACGGGCCCAGCCGCCCCACAGCATGTGGGATCTTCCCGGACCGGGGCACGAACCTGTGTCCCCTGCATTGGCAGGCGGACTCTCAACCACTGCGCCACCAGGGAAGCCCCAAATAGTATTTATTTTTATCTCAGAAATACAACAGTGACAGCTTCCTTTTTTATTCTGTGTGAAATGATGAAGTACTAACTATTAATCACATTTTTTTTTGCTGTAGCTGAGGACATGACTTTGGAATACATAGCTCTTACATTGTCCAGTAGTCAGTGGAGATGTAAAGTCATAAGAGGGACTAGAATAAAAGTAAAATCTCAAAATCTATAATCATTGAAGAATATATAGTAATAATAAATAGGTAATAAAAGGGTTTTTGACCACAGGTTGTGAAAATTCTACAAGTTTCTGTGTATTAAAATTATCCTAAAGACAATTTCACAATATGGAAGTTTTATTGCAAAATTGATTCCAGGGGATTATTCTCATATTATTTTTTCTGAAGAGAGTTACAGAAGCACCTATGTTCCTACACCTTTAATAAGTTCATCTTTTTCATGCTTTGTCCTGAAAAAGGATTTGTGCATTAAGCTCTAATCTTTCAAAAAAAAATCCAATTCTTTGTCTGCTAACCTAAGGATAAAAGAGAAGCAACTCCATCCTTCTCAGTTTTCCGGAGTACAGGGCTGTATTCCATCTTTATTGCTTAGAATTCAGTCAAGCTACATGTGTCCTCTATGCAGAGAATGTTCTGCTGTTTGCAATAATAGGTTTGATTACTCTTTGGTCAATGAGTTGCCTCCTCCTTCTGTTAGAATTTATTTTTCTGAAGCCTGCTATCTTAATGGTGGCCTTCAGAGCAATGAACTCCTTCTACCAACAGCAGGCTAGAGAGAGAAGAGGAAGCCTTGTTTAAGACAGAAGTCTGTGGATCATGGTACAAACCTTGGAGTTAGAGTAGGTTAAGTCATTTAGATTGGGACACTGGCACACAGACATCAGAAATCACAGTCATGTATAATTAAATGTATTATGGTAGTGTTTCAGATCATAATATTTAAGCAGACAAAACATCCTATAAAGCTCCTGATCATCAGAAAGGCAAAAGCTATTAGAATTTCATCTTGTGAATGAGTAGAATGAAAATTTCCTATTACTGAATTTGCCTTAAACGTCTTATTTCTTGGACTTCCTTGACAGTCCAGTGGTTAAGATTTTGCCTTCCAATGCAGTGCAGGTTCAATCCCTGGTCAGGAAGCTAAGATCCCACATGCCTTGCAGCCAAAAAGCCAAACATAAAACAGAAGCAATATTGTAACAAATTCAATAAAGACTTTAAAAATGTTCCACATCAAAAAAATCTTAAGAAAAAGAACACTTCTTATTTCTTATGTGGCCCTACCTGCTTTCTGAAGTTTCTTCTTTTCTAGTGGCAGGCTTAAATTTTTGACCTCCTGTCCTATTTCTGGGAGGAAACCTGGTTTTGAAATAGCTGGAGCATTGGGTTGCAAGTTTCTTTCTTTAAGGTTACCGAAGGAGTTGGCTTCGGGCAGATCTTGAAA
Source organism: Lagenorhynchus albirostris (assembly GCF_949774975.1). Lineage (NCBI taxonomy): Eukaryota > Metazoa > Chordata > Mammalia > Artiodactyla > Delphinidae > Lagenorhynchus > Lagenorhynchus albirostris. The sequence goes on from NC_083107.1 coordinate 60,143,909, forward strand.
CATGGCATCCCAGATTGTTTACTAGAGTAAACATCATGTTGAACCTGAAAATCAAGTAATTCTTAGATATTATAGGAAAACCCTCAAATGTTTTCAATTGAGGACAGTTGGGGACAGTAATCAGTAGGTTAATAAATCATTTAAAGCAGCATTGGAATCATAAACATAATACATACTTTAGATATTTTATTTCAGTCTAAAATTTGTAAGTGTACATTCATTCACCACTCTTTTGATATAAGGCCAGAGTCTTTTCTCTAAGTATGATTTTGCTGATTCAGTTTTGCTTTGTCTTTCTTCATAAACCAAACCTATAATGCAGTATCTGCAGTTTCTGGTTTCATGTTCTTTAAAGTGGAGAAGGTACTTAGGTTTTTGCAAAGCAAACTTAGCACCAAATTCTCGATTTTGACAGTTTCCCCCAACTTTCAGTTATATTTCTACCAAAATTCACAGAAATAGTATCAAATATCTCCAAAATGTTATTTTCCTTAAGAATACCAACTCTTTATTTTCACACTCATATTTAATCTTTATTTTCACTTTAAATTTCATTATATTTTCAGCACTGTTGTGGCTGGTATTTTTTTTTTGCCATCAGTATTGGTAACAAACAGTTTTTAAATGTCCTTATTGAATTTTATTTAATTTAGTTTTGAATTCTTTGAGAATAAGATTATTATAAGAGAATGAAGTAGTTTATATATATATTTATTCTCAACTTTTTAAACGTTTCAAATATAGGAACACAATCCATTAACCATGATTCAGTATCCAAATGCTCTGAAAACCAAAAGATTTTTCATAATTTATTTGATAACGAAGCCTGAACTGACTATACTCACCTGGCCCTGACATGAAGCTGAGTGAGACGATAGTAATGATTGATTTCTTTTTTAAAAAAATAAATAAATTTATTTATTTATTTATTTTTGGCTGGGTTGGGCTTTTGTTACTGCGTGTGGGCTTTCTCTAGTTGCGGCGAGCAGGGGCTGCTCTTCGTTGCGGTGCATGGGCTTCTCATTGCGGTGACTTCTGTTTGTTGCGGAGCACAGGCTCTAGGCACGCAGGCTTCAGTAGTTGTGGCACACAGGCTCAGTAGTTGTGACTCACGGGCTTAGTTGCTTTGCGGCATGTGGGATCTTCCTGGACCAGGGCTCAAACCCATGTCCCCTGCATTGGCAGGCAGATTCCTAACCACTGCACCACCAGGGAAGCCCAGCCCCTTCCATCTTGGCATTCTTCCTTTGCTTCCAGTATCACCACACTTGCCTGGTTGTCCTATTGCTTTTCTGGTGTTTTCAGTTTCTTATTCTACTTGTCCCTGAAGTATATTTTCCCTGTGTTCTGTCCTTAAGGCTTTTCTTTTTAATACCTCAGTCCTTGAAGAAAGTTACCTAGGACCATCTGTTTAGTGATCATCTTTGTGTGGAGAATTCCTAGATCGACTTAGTTACCTCTGTCTTTGCTCCTGAAATCCAGACCCAGGTTTCCATCTGCCCACTGAATATCTTTCCATGTGTCTCTTGCTGGTACTTTGAACTCAGCATGTCACAAAGTTCACAGTCAAAATCATGTTCTCTAACTTCTCATCTCCACCAAACTTCTCTTTGTTCTTATGTTATCTCTCTTAAACAGTGGTGTCACCTTCCTTACATTCATCCGGGTTAGAAACTTTGACAGTCAAAATTTGGTAGTCTTTGATTATCGCCTCATACTGTTTGCATGTCCCTGCCTTCACCCCCTAAAAATATGTAATTGGTTTCCAAATCCTGTGATTTCTACTTCCAAGTCTTTCTCAGATGCCTCTTTCTTTTCATTTGATTCTCAGTTTGATCCGAATCATCTCTGTTCCGTGGTATTACAATAGTCATGTGACTGAACACAGTACTCACTGTCTAAACACATGCTTTCCTATACTTAGTATTGGAGCAGTTTTCCTAAAGCACAATTCTAATAATATTCCCCTGCTCAGAAGCCTTAGAAACTCATGACTGCCTACAGAACAAGTCTGAATTCAGTTCACGTGGAATTTAAATTGTACTGTAATCTGATCCCAGTTAACTTTCCTAATCTTGTCTCTTCCTCCGTGAAACTCCCCTGTATCTATACACATAAAACTTCCTGATATCTAAACATTCCCATTTCTCCTGCTAGAATTAATCTCTTTCTTTCTCTTTTTTTTTTTTGTGGTACGCGGGCCTCTCACTGTTGTGGCCTCTCCCGTTGCGGAGCACAGGCTCCGGACGCACAGGCTCAGCGGCCATGGCTCACGGCCCAGCCGCTCCGCGGCATGTGGGATTCTCCCAGACCGGGGCATGAACCCGTGTCCCCTGCATCGGCAGGCAGACTCTCAACCACTGCGCCACCAGGGAAGCCCCTTTCTCTCTTTTTAAGTGCAGTGTGACAGTCATAAAACATTCTCATGTGTTCATTTAATCTGAGTTTACTTACTTGAGGACAGGGACTAGATTTTTTCCCTTTACTTTTTTTTTTTTAACTCCTCTATAGCACTCAGAATAACCTTTTGCCTATAGTAAACAGAGATGTTGTTGAATTGAAGAATTATTCATAACCAAACCGATTTGGGTGGAAATTCTTTTCTGTTAAAAAATTTTTGGGAAATTAGATACTGGAAACATGTTAAGTATATATAGTTTTGTTTTCTACATAGGAGTACAATAAGTTCCATACTTGCTGTTGATTTTTTATTAAAAAAATAATATTAAAGCATAGCATTGAGGTTTTTTTGTTTTGTTTTGTTCATTGGTTTTATTTGTGTTTCTTCCCCCTAGGAAACAATCATATTTACTCCATTCTTCTATATGTTTAATGTTAACTGTTTTTAAAATTAACTAACTTATTTTATTTTTTTGGCTGCATTGGGTCTTCGTTGCTGTGCACAGGCTTTCTCTAGTTGCGGCGAGTGGGGTCTACTCTTTGTTGTGCGGTGTGCGGGCCTCTCGTTGTGGAGGCTTCTCTTTGTTGCGGACCACGGGCTCTAGGTGCATGGGCTTCAGTAGTTGTGGCACACGGGCTCAGTAGTTGTAGCTCTCAGGCTCTAGAGCGCAGGGTCAGTAGTTGTGGTACATGGGCTTAGTTGCTCCGTGGCGTGTGGGTTCTTCCCAGACCAGGGCTCGAACCCATGTCCCCTGAATTGGCAGGCGGATTCTTAACCACTGCGCCACCAGGGAAGTCCCTAATGTTAACTTCTTACTATAAAAATTAAAGTTTTTTTCCTTTGGCTAGGTATGTAGTACATGGATTGGAAGTGGAGTTGTCAGTGATCTCAATGATCTCCGTCGAGTACACAATCTGCTTGTTTCTTCACTGGACAAAGTTCAGGCCGGAAAAGGATCTTCCAGCCAACTCTACCGCGAGAGTGCCACAACCATGGAAAAACTGGCTGTTCTCAAAGCATGGGCAGAGGTAACCATGACCTGTTGTTTTTAACCATTTCTCCATCCAGGAGAAAATGTTCCCCTACTCCTGTAGGTAAAAAAATTTTTGTTTGATTTTTGTTTAAAACTGACCTGTGGTATAGAGTGCTTTTTAAAAAATCTGCTGTTTGCTCTTTCTCACTGAAATGCATATACATTTATGTCTCAAAAGAACTCTTATTGAACCTTTGAAAATTATATTTTTAATCAGTGTTTTAAAAACATCTGTGTTGAAGAAGGGCTCTTCTTACTTACTATGGAAAAACTAGGCTGGGAAAACCTACAAATATAAAAAAAAATAGAAAAAATTTATGCCAAGAATCTTATTTGATTAAATTTTAGGAGACATGCCACCACCCACTGATACTGAGGCTGTAGGGTTTTTTGGTTGTTGTTTGTATGTTTTGTTGTTTTATAGCTGTTTTTACCTCTTTTATTCCCATAGCCACTTTTTAAAAATAATGATACTATTTTAAATTCACTTTTCTAAATCTCTTCTGCCAGTTTTCAAATACTTATCTGTCTGCACTCAGGTACTTCAAGTAGCTCTTTATTCCTTCCTCTGCCAACCCAGTATCTCACTTACCTATTTCCATGGTATCAGCAGCCTGTGACCACCCAGCAGACAATTGCTGGCTCAAGGCATGCAACATCCAGATGATATAGTTTAGATAAAGGACCTCTGGGTTTTTGTGGATTATTTCTGTCACAGAAGGGGAAAAAAAAAGGAAAATGTAGAACAGTAAGATATTGTATAAATTAGTTTTTCTCTCTGATTTTTAGATCAAGTTGTTTTCACAGAGTATCCCTGAGTGTTCCTTTATTTTCACTCTGCTGCCATCTTTTGGCGTAGAGAAGTAAAATAATATTTGCATTGATAAAATGTTTGTTTTTATTGATAAAATTTTTTTCAAATTAATGCAAATCCATAGTTTTAGGTGGAAAGTAGTATTAGAAAGATACTATAATGTGATTGTTTTCTTGCTTTGAAATTCAATGTTAATTTTCACATATCTAATTTTTAACTAAAACTTACTATTACTTTTCTTGTCTGTAGAAATTATATTCTAAATGATTGAATGATTTTTATTTTTAAAAAGATAGCTTCTAAAATTGTTCTTAATTCTCCAGCCCCATTCATTAATTTCCCAAACATAGAGACAGGTATGTAGTTGGATGATCATAAGACCATTTGCCAGTTAGTTGGTTCTCTGCTGACTTGCATTAACGTGCTTGATTCACCTACTAAGAAGTCTGACATAGTTCAGTATAAAAAGCATTAAATGTTGAATCAGAGGCCCTAGAACAAGTTCTGTCTCTATAATTCACCATCTTTGTGATTTTGTTCAAGTGATTTGATCTTTCAGATACTCAGTTTTTTCATTATAACATGGAAATGCAGTAATGTCTTCTTCTAAGGTGAGGTATGTAAAAGGACCAGGCATTGTTATCTGGCACTGAATGGAAGATAAGTAACTGCTTTTAACAAATTAGATCAAAACCTCACATAACTAAATTATTAATGCACATTTTTTTTGAGACGCTTTTCTTATTTGGGGGTAACTTCGTTATTTGCACTTCGAGCCTCAGCCTGTAATATTGTCTAGTGAATCTTTTCCTTGCTTAGCTTCCTTTCCTTCGTCCTTTTCCTCAAAGGCCCAATATATTCTAGATTTCTCTACTCAAGATCTATCTTTGCTTCTACTTTTTACTCAAAAAATTGAGGATATTAGTTTTCCAGTTCCTCAGATTGTTACCTTCAAGTCTTTAGATGAGTGTGAGTTGAAAACTCCTTTTACCCATGTGACCTTGGGTGAGTTATTTAACTGCTTCTCTAAACCTTGTTTCTCAGCCCTAAAGTGTGGATAATAATTATGCACATTTCACAGAATTACATTTTGAAGTAAATGAGGTAATAATAACTTTGTTCAATAACTACCTTATTTATGTGCACAGTGAATGTTACCTGTTGTTATTAATATAATAATTATTATTACTTTAAAGTTTTCCTCTATCCTAGGATTACCTTTTCTCATTCTCTTACCTCCCACTCTCTGATTCATTCAACGGTGTTACTAAACATCGGCTCTGTGCCAGGCTAGAATTTGAGAATACAGTGGTGCACAAGCCAGATGTTCTACCTTTACTGAGAAAAACAAACTAGTGAACGAGTATATGCAACAAAAATAATGACTGTTATAGGAGAAGTCCAGACTGTGGTGAACACACAGCAGAGGCACCTAAAATAGTCTGAGGGCTCAGAGGAGGCTGCTTGGAGAAAGCGACACTTAAGCTGAGACCTGGAGGATGAGAGTAGATGTAGTAAGCATAAGTCTCTGGAGGGGACTGTTCCAAGCTAAATGCTGTCAGTTACCCCCGCCTCTGTATCTCACTTACCCCGCCTCTGTATCTCACTTACCCCGCCTCTGTATCTCACTTACCCCCCCCCCCCGCCCCGCCTCTGTATCTCACTTACCCCGCCTCTGTATCTCACTTACTCCGCCTCTGTATCTCACTTACCCCCCCTCTGTATCTCAGTCACCCCCCCCCCGCCTCTGTATCTCACTTACCTCGCCTCTGTATCTCACTTACCCGCCTCTGTATCTCACTTACCCGCCTCTGTATCTCACTTACCCCGCCTATATGTCTCACTTACCCCTGCCTCTGTATCTCAGTCACCCCCGCCTCTGTATCTCACTTACCTCGCCTCTGTATCTCACTTACCCGCCTCTGTATCTCACTTACCCCCGCCTCTGTATCTCAGTTACCCCCGCCTCTATCTCACTTACCTTGCCTCTGTATCTCACTTACCCCCATGCCTCTGTATCTCACTTACCCCCACGCCTCTGTATCTCACTTACCCCCACGCCTCTGTATCTCACTTACCCCATTTCTGTATCTCACTTACCCCGCCTCTGTATCTCACTTACCCCATTTCTGTATCTCACTTACCCCCGCCTCTGTATCTCACTTACCCCCATTTCTGTATCTCACCATCACCCTCTGCTTGCTCGTCCTCTTCTACTCACTCTCCTCTTCACACCTCTATTCATTGAACGAGTTTTAGTATCTTCACATCCTCAGCTAGTCACCCACTTCTCAGTCCCCTGCAATCTGGGTTTACTCTCAGCACTACATTGAAATTATTTCGTTAAAGTTACAAATAATATAATTCTCCAAATCACTGCACACTTTTCAATCTCTGTCTTACTTAGCCTCTCTATAGCATTTGATATTGTCTTCTCTGGAAACTTTGTTTTCCTTGACTTCGTGACACTACTCCCTTGGTTTTCTTCTTTTCTTTTATTGTTCATTCTCAGCCTCACTTGCTGGCTTCTCTTTGCCTGCCTGCTCTTTAAATACTGGCATTTTTCTTGTCCTTTTTCTCACTCTTCATACTCTGTGGGTAGTGTCATCTACACCCATACCCAGTAGCTTTTACTTGTATATGAAAGTTTCTAATTCTACTTTTCTAGCCATACTTCTCTCCTACATTCCAGGCCCATATTTTTAGCTGTTTATTAGACATGTAGTACTGCAGTGTTTACTGTTGAAAAAAAATCCATGTATAAGTGGACCTGCACAGTTCAGACCCACGTTGGTTCAAGGGTCAACTGTATTATCAAAGCACTTTCTAAAATCGTACACATTAGTTGACCAATTTATCCTAAGGAATATCAAGGATATACACAAAGATTCTGCTGTGAGGATGTTTGCTGCAATGTTGTTTATCATTCTAAAACAATAAAAAAAGGCAATATATGAATAATTGTATTTCTTGATCCAAAGATGATGGTATTAAGTGAATAGAAAATTGAGTATAATATTACATACAAACGTAGTTTTTAAAAGACTGAGTATGTATATACAGCATGGCTAGAATATTAACAGTATTACATCTGAGTAGTAGGATTGTGTCTGGTTTTATTTTCTTCATTTTACTTATGCTTCTGATTCTTCTATATTTTGTGTGTAATATCTCATAAGAAAAATAAACCCAATTTTTTAAAAAAACGAGTCTAAAAAATATATTATCATATGCAAGTAGCAATGTAAAATATAGAACCCTTTTAGAAAGCATTTGGCAGTATCTCTTCAGAGCCATGGAAGTATTTATAATCACTGATCCAGTAATTCCATTTCTCGAACTTTATCCTAGGGAAAAATATCCAAAATATGAAAAAGAGAGAAATTTACAGAAATGTTTAGTTGTAACCTTACTTATAATGTGGAGAACTGAACACCTTTGTCTTTGAAAACTATGTTTCATCTTTCTAAGATTCCCAAGGCTAAAAAGAATCAGAAAAAAATATAAAAGTTCAACTACAGGAAAATTGTTAGATGTATAATGTCTTCCATTGCAGCCATTAAGAATAACAGTTATGAAGACTAGTATTCATATGGAAACCCTTATGATATATGAATAGACAAAATTAAATACAAAATTCTCTGTACAACAAAATTATAACTTAGAAAGTTGGAATGTGAAAACCTGGAAATTAGAATTATGAGTAATTTTAAAAACTCATTTTTCAAACTATTTATGGTATAATTTTTTAAATTAAAATTTGAGGAAAAATACATACAACTGACCTTTAAATACTGCAGTGACTCCTTCGCTTCCCCATTACCAACAGTCTTCAGCTACTTCTGCCTTATAGTCTATGCTCAGTCTAATACCAAACACTTGCAGTTTCCTCAGCATGCCTTGCTAGTTTCTGTCTCTTGTGCTCTTGCTGTTTATATTCCCTCTGCCTGGAATTCCCCCTTCCATCTTTGCCTGTGAACAGGTGAACTTTTGTCTTTGAATCCAGTCTCACCTTTTCATAGTCCATTAAGATTCTTCCATCCTTGGTGCTTCCTGTGATTCATTCATTCATTACTCAAACCACTGAGTGTTCGTTAGGTGCCAGGCAGTGTACATAGTCACTGCGTGTAGTGAGGTGGGCAGATAGGTCATTTAAAACAAATTTCAAAAAACATCCCTTTCGCTCAGCAATTTTCTCACTCTCCTTTCATCGTATCAGTCTGTGAGTCCATGGAAGGTGAAAACCATGTATTATTTGTCTTTGTTGCCTCAGGCCCTAGCACAATAGCAAATGAAAGGCAAGAGTAAGTACCTAAGAAGGGTTTGATGAGCGAATGGCTGAGTATACTTACAGTGCTTATTGAGATATTTTCTTAAAATCAGCATAATAATCTAGGGGAAGAAAGCGAGCTTAAAACCAGTGGAAAATATGAATGTGATACATTTATAACCTGATACTCAAAGTCCCTACTCCAAAAGTTAGGTGGTTTCTGCTTCTAAATTGTCAGGTGTTAAGTATGACTAACCAACTGTAACTAAGTGTTAATAGACCATCACAGCATTAAGGAATGCTTCTTCTCAAAAATGAAGATTCATTGTTTCCTGTAATCGTCTAATCTAGTCAATTACCATGCCATAACTGTCTGTTCATTGTAGGGATAGAGATAAGACCCTGCCATCAAGAAGCTGCAGTGTCCCTGTTCACATGCATAGACTTCCTCTTACAAACAATGAAGATGACACTGTGTAGGGGGAAATAGTTTTCTCAAGATTTTTATCTAGTGCAATTTTCTTTCTTACTCATGCTCCCCCCACCCTTTTTTTAGCTTTATCATTGATGTGTAATTCAGCTACGTGCCAGTTGCCAAAGCCAAAATGTACGTACAGAAACAAAAGAAAACAAACAAAAATAACTTCAGCAAAGAAGAATCTTTAAGATTATATTTTAGAAAGTTGTTATTATACATCTTTTTGGTTTATAAAGTGGAAAGAAAAGATACAGATAATATATATGGCCAGTAAATTATATTATTCTTGGCTCAGCCATCTGTTGCAAGGACTAGATTGCTAAATATCACTTAAGGACTATATAAGAAGGGGTTTTGAAGGATATTTATGGAAATCCTTTCTGTGCCCTCCCCCCCCCAGCTTTTTTCTTTGACTGCTGGCTGATTGTGTCTAATAAATCTATGAAAGCAAACGTAACAAACAGGAAGTTATGACAAAAAGAAAAAAAAAGAAAGAAAACCACATATAAAGGGGGGCTTTGTAAAGCAGAACAAGAGAAGCCAGAAAAAATTCAGAGAACCCTACTCAAGGAATATGCTGTGAGAGCAATAGTCAGAAGTCAGCTCTATGGAAAAAAAAAAAGAAAAGAAAAAGGAAAAAAAACGATTTCCTCCAAAGCAGGTGGAATTATTCTTTTGAGGTTATCCGGAAATCCTGAAGTTGTATACTTTCTAGTATCTGTACTCACTTTCGATGATTCAGCTGTATAATAACAACTTAGAATATGTCATTTCTTAATATTATGCCTTGTTATTTTCTCCTCCTGAATATCTTACTAGGTATATGTGGTTGCTATGAATATTAAAAAAGAAGCAGAGTCAAAACCAAAAAGAGCAATTAAAAATACTGATGATGATGATGATGATTACAGTACCATAGATGAACTACCACCAGACAGTTTAATAACACTCGTACAACCTGAACTGCCAACACTCAGTCGCCTGTGGTTGGCAGCCTTAAAAGACTATGCCCTTTTAACTTTACCAGCTGAATTTGCTAGTCAGCTACCCCCAGATGGTAAGTACTGCACTTAGAGTTTTGCTTTTAATAGAGTTCTGCTTTTAATAGAGTTCAAAGTAGTAATTAAACAAAATGGAATTGGTGGAGACTAGCAACAATCGTAATAATAACATTTACAATTTCTGTGGACTTAAAACTTGACATTCTCTCATTTAGAGCATGTTTTGCATACTGAATTTGTGAATTCATATATGGTATTAAACTTGTTAGCCCAAGCAAAAATGTTCTCACTGTTACAGTAATAACTGTACGAGTTAGGTTACTCTAAATAACTGGGCATAACAAGTCATTATGCATAACCATGATGAAGTAGATTGCTGTGTTGGTCAGTGTGTGTATGCAGGGACAGACGTGGCAGTCATCAGTTTGATAGAGAAAGCAGGAGGAGGGGAAGAATTTGCAGAAGAGTGAAAAAGAAAGAAGAGACAGAGTTCCCTGGCTATTGAGAGAAAGGGAAGGTGATGAGGGTTTTAAGAGTTGCTGGCAACAGTGAAGAGGAAGCCTGAGGAAGAGGACCACGGGTAGGGAAAGCTAGAGGGCATTCAGAGGCATCAGCATGTGCAGCGAAAAGGCTGGAAACCCTAACATCAGCGAGGAAGTGACAGGCACTCCAGGTCAGCAGCTGCAGGAAAGACGTTAGTTTTGATAACTCTGTACAAGAATCTCTTTGCCAAATTGCTCTTTTATATGTGCTATGATCTGAATATTTGTGTCACCTCAAAATTCATATGTTGAAACCTAATCCCTATTGTGATGGAATTAGGAGGTGAGGCCTTTGAGAGGTGCTTAGGTCATGAGGGTGGAGCCCCTAGAAGTGGAAGTAGTCCCCTTGTAAAAGAGAACCAACAGAGCTCCCTGGCCCCTTCCACCTTGTGAGGGCACAGCAAAAAGGCACTGGCTATGAATCAGGAAGAGGGCCCTCACCAGACCATGCTGGCACCCTGATCTCTCGGACCTCCAGCCTCCAGAACTATGAGAAATAAATTTCTGTTGTTTATAATCCACCCAGTCTGTGGTATTTTTTTATACCAGCCCAAATGGACTAAGACTGTATGTAACGGTTATTTTTTAAGGTAGTTGTTGATAAATGAGTATAATAGAAGTAATGTTTTTGATTGCTTTATAGGTGGAGCATTTTATACTCCTGAGACTATTGATACAGCTAGACTTCACTATCGGAATTCCTGGGCCCCAATTCTCCATGCAGTGGCACTTTGGTTAAATAGCACAGGATTTACATGTTCAGAGTCAGCAGAAGCGGCAGCAATAGCAGGTTTACAAAAACGTTCTACACCCATCAATTTAAACCAAGCATCAGGAGCAACGCCTAGTGCTAAATCTTTGCCAGAAATTAACAAAGACAGAATGCATCTGATTTTAGGTAGGTGAGCCATGTTAATGTATTTCAAGATGTATCACTTCTGAAAATGTGTATCTGTAGGGGAGAAAAAACTTCTTTCTACCCTCTTAAGATCTGTGACTGGCTTAAGAATAAAACTGACATAAGACACATTAACAGGAGGAAAGCATACAAATTTATTTAATATTTTTACATGTACACAGGAGTCTTTAGAAGGAAAATGAAGACCTGAAGAAGCCGTTAGGTCCAGAAGATTGTATAGTTTTACACAAGCAAGAATAAATTGTAGGGGCTTCCCTGGTGGCACAGTGGTTGAGAATCTGCCTGCCAATGCAGGGGACACGGGTTCGAGCCCTGGTCTGGGAAGATCCCACATGCCGCGGAGCAACTAGGCCCGTGAGCCACAACTACTGAGCCTGCGCGTCTGGAGCCTGTGCTCCGCAACAAGAGAGGCCGCGATAGTGAGAGGCCCGCACACCGCGATGAAGAGTGGCCCCCGCTTGCCACAACTAGAGAAAGCCCTCGCACAGAAAGAAGACCCAACACAGCCAAAAACAAATAAATTAATTAAAAAAAATAAATTGTGAGGGTATGACAAGACAGAGGGGTTTGGGCTAGGGGTGGTAAGTTGTGGAACAGTAACTAGAAAATATACGGGGGAAACTAATGGAAGATCAGGCTTATTTTAGTAGTTTTGTTTGGACAGGTCTATTTCAACATCGACTCCCAGTCTCTGGTGGTAAGAATGTTTTCTCCCTAGTACAGAGAGGGCACCTTTCTCATGAGAAATTTTATGACCTGCTTTCAGGTAGAAAAGGGGACAGAGAGCCCTGCCTGCATCTGCTATTTCTCAAATGCCTTCAGCCAAGAAGGTATATTTTGGTGTGGCATGTTTTGAACTCCTTCATATCTTTCATTTTAATGCTATGGAAAAAATTGTGATAGTATAGTTCAGAGAAGGGATAGTAAAAAGAGGATTTTTAGCACAGTTTCTAAAGTAACTGAATTTTTTATTTAAAATTTAATTATTAAAAACTACTCTTTAAAAATTGTCATGTTCACTCACAGAGCAATTTGAATAATTTTCAAGGGAAAAAAGTAAACTTTTTTTTTCAACAACTTTTCTTTTTACTTGGCACTTAACAAATTGCCTCAGAAGGAAATAATAAAATGTAAAGTTAAAGCAAATTTGAATAATTCTTATTTATAATTGCTTTATAGATGCTCTTTTAACACTTAAGAATTTGTCACTCATTTAATGAGAATTAATTTTATAATTTTCATAAATTTATTCTTAATGTATTATTTTTAAATATCTTTAACTTCTTAATCAAGATGACCTTGGAACTCCCCCATCCCCTTCCAATGTGATTATTAGCCTCCTTGCAGAGGTACAACCTGTGTTAAGTTTGGCTGCTTATTTTGACAATCATTTTGAACTGACTTTAAGGCATTAATATATGTTAAAAGTAATCTGTAAAAAAAATAAGTAGGTGAAAGTGGGACAAAAATGGTGTCAAAGCAACAAAGTGTTTTATATTAACAAACCTGTGTGTTTATTTTGTACATTGCAGGCGTGAGTATACAGTTCCTTTGTTCCCCAAGACCTGAGGAGCCTGTTGAACATGTTACAGCTTGTCTACAGGCCTTACACACCTTGCTAGATTCTCCTTATGCCCGAATCCATATTGCAGAAGATCAGGTACAGTATATTTCTATAATAGATAATTTATGCTTTGTATACATCATATTTATCTTAAGATAATTTTCTCACATATGAAATAAATATTATATAATAAGCATTCAGGATTTTGGCTTTAAGACCCTATATTGAAAGTTGGATGACCAGGCACAGCTAGACTGGAGATCATCACTACCTTCTTTGATCAGTTCATCAGCAGTCAAGTAAAACTAAAAATTTAAAAGATGTCTTCAGGGACTTCCCTGGTGGCGCAGTGGTTAAGAATCCACCTGTCAATGCAGGGGACACGTGTTCAAGCCCTGGTCCAGAAAGATCCCACATGCCGCGGAGCAGCTAAACCCGTGCACCACAACTACTGAGCCTACACTCTAGAGCCCATGAGCCACAACTACTGAGCCCATGCACCACAACTACTGAAGCCTGCATGCCTAGAGCCCATGCTCCATGACAAGAGAAGCCACTGCAACGAGAAGCCTGCGCACTGCAACAAAACGTAGCCCCTGCTCACAGTAACTAGAGAAAGCCCGCATGCAGCAATGAAAACCCAGTGCAGACAAAAAAATAAATTAAATTAAATAAATAAAGGATGGCTTCAGTCCCAGTTAATGATTCTACTAATAAAGGGCTGCAGTGATTCATAAGGCTATTAAATAAATTGTCACTTTTAAATGATTAAGTTTTATCTCTCATTTAATGAAATTTTTATGTGCTGACTCAAGTACTTATTTAAAAAGTTTAATGAATTGCTTTTTCTAATTTATGTATGGAATATTTAGAGGATTTTATTCATATTACAGAGCCAAGTTACCACTGGATTTGTTATTCTTTTTAATTAGGAATTTTATTTTCCTAATAATAACCATTTCTTTGAACACCATACTACCAAATGGTATCACTTGGGATAATTTTCCATAAAACACAGACAGATAAAAAGCAACGTTCTCATTATTGTATTATATCAAAATCAGTTTTGCACACGGTGCTGCTTGGAAGAAAACCCCAAATGAAACAAAACAAAGCATGTGCTGTGTGATTACAAGCTTCACTCACTGATGAACTCTTCTTGTACCCCAGCCTTGTAGCCTGAAGCTGTGCCTCAGCTAAACTACAGATTACTGCAAGAAACTTGAGGGTTGTTTTCAAATGGTCAAACCAATAAAATTTAACATTATGTTAAAACCAAAATAACTGATTGTAAATGTAGTAGATAGAATGACATGGTTAAATGTGTATTCCAGAAATACAGCAGACATAAATTTGATCACCCCATCAATCTTGTAGTGGTTGATTTTTAAGACATGAAAAGGGAGGAGGGAGGTCAATTATGAGGCCATTTTCATAATTCCAGAGAGATAATGAGTCCACTGGCCTCGGAAAACTAAATAAAGGAAGAAGGAAAGAGGGCCAAGACTGGAACCTTAGGGATAAATAGCAAATAAGGATTGAGATGAGGGAAATAAATCAGCAGTGGAGACTACTAGAGAGGAAGGAGGAGAACCAAAAGAATCCAGAATCCAAGTCTGAGTTAATGACCACTAAATCCACAGCACAGGGCATAGGACTAAATAAAGACCAGATGCCAGTTTAAAACAAAAACAAAAACAGAGTTATCAAAGATGAGAGAGTTTCAAGGACAGACAACAGTCTCAAAAGGGACAGAATCCAGTAAATAAGGACAGAAAAAGAGTCCCATGGAGGTTACTGGTGACCTCAGGCATAGCGTTTTCTCAGGTGGATCAAGCCAGATTATAGAAGATCGAGGAGTAAATGAGAGAGTGAAGGAAGTGGCAGCATTCGGTCTGGGAAAGGAAGAAACAAGACAGAGACAGAAGAGAACATGGGGGCAGATGGAAGGATCTGAGAGGTTTTTTGAGGTGTGGGGGGAAATTAGGTAGGAAGGACTTGAGCAGATTCTTATCCTGGGGAAGAGGAGCTTAGCTAGAGAGCGAGGCTGACAACATACGGGGTATGATTGATGTCCCTGAAGAATCCTTGGGAAGTTAAACAGGATGGGGTAGCAGGCATATGAGGAAAGATTACTCAGTCTTGGGCAGGGGCTGGACACTTGATCTTAAGGAAAGAGGTAAAGGTGGCTTCGGTTGCAGTTAAATTTTTTTCTCCCTCTGAAATTTGAGGTGGGTTCATTGGATGGGTTTGATGTAGAAGATTCTAAGAGACTTTCTAAAGTGAGTAGTAAGCGGTAGAAGTTTGTAATAGTTCTGAGATGAATCTGAGAGGGACTTACCAGAATGCCTAGAATTTCTGGTAGACTACTCTTGGGTACTTAGGTTGGAAATCATAAATTGTAGTGGCACTGGATGCTAGCAATATTGTTTAGTCCTAAAGAGAAAAGAAATAGGAGAATGACCATTTTTAAATGGAAAAATTATTTAAGTACATAATAAAGTAATTTTTGACTGAAAATATGTTCAGATAAAATATGACCTTATTTCAAGATTGTTATAATATTTGCTGCATAGTCCAATATATTAATTTTAGCTACCAAATTTATTTTTACATGTATATTTTCTTAGATTTAATAATATAAATGTATCCTTTGAAATTAAAATTAATTTCTCTGTATTAATTTATAATAGCTGATTGGTGTTGAGTTGCTGAGTGTTTTACACCGCCTCCTACTGACCTGGAATCCACCATCCGTCCAGCTGCTGGTGACTGGAGTTGTACAACAGATAGTAAGAGCTGCTCAGGATTATTTGCAAGAAAAAAGAAACACACTAAGTAAGCACTAGAAATTACACTAACATTGAAGTAGATTTCTTTGTACTCTAATTTTTAAAATATTAATACCAGGAAGTTGTTAATTAAAAAATTTAACCATACATTTAGAAGCTTTGCAATTGATTTTGCTTTTCATTAGCATGTTGTAAATGGAATTGCTCATATTCAGCTATCTTTCACCTTCAAAAGGGGCAACTTCACATGTTTCAGCCTAACATATGTGTTACTCCTATTATGAAATACATTCCTAATAAAAACTACCTAATAAAATTTTTCGAAGTAAAAAATGAATTGTCCGTTACTTTTAAGGAGAGGTAAATAAACAGAATTCTAGTCAGGCAGGAATTATTCTGAGAAAGACATATGGCATCAGTTAAACATTTAGTTGTAAATTCTTTTGAAACAATTTATTAAGTATACTTACTGTGTTGTTTCATCTACTATTTTTTATTTTGTTTGCTGAGAATTTCACCAAATTTTCTTTTACCCAAGATGAAGATGATATGGAAAAAGAGTCCTGTCCTGTATTAGGAGAAGGAGGTGACAGTGGTGGTCTTATTCCTGGAAAATCTCTTGTGTTTGCAACTATGGAGCTGTTGATGTTCATTTTAGTGCGGCACATGCCGCATCTCAGTACCAAGATGTCGGACTCTCCAAGTCACGTAGCCACTAAAACTCGACTGTCAGAAGAAAGTGCTCGTTTGGTGGCAGCCACAGTTACCATACTCTCTGACTTACCGTCCCTTTGTTCACCTGCTGGTACGGTATTAATCACTATTTGGAAATGTCTTATACTGTATTAGAGATGAGGTTGCCTTTGATTTTAAGTGCTATTATGATTTATTTTCCTCTTAAATCTTAAAGGAGAAGTAGGGTTTTTTTTAAGGGTTTGTTTACCTTTAGAAACCTATAAAAAAAGACTGAAGGGCTTCCCTGGTGGCGCAGTGGTTGAGAGTCCGCCTGCCGATGCAGGGGACACGGGTTCGTGCCCCGGTCCGGGAAGATCCCACATGCCGCGGAGCGGCTGGGCCCGTGTGCCATGGCCGCTGAGCCTGCGTGTGCGGAACCTGTGCTCCACAACGGGAGAGGCCACAACAGTGAGAGGCCTGCGTACCGCAAAAAAAAAAAAAAGACTGAAGATTTAAGAAGTCAAAAACCCAGGATACCCTTTTCAGATACATGTCAAATAAACTTCAGCAAAGAGGTAGAACCACAGTTTGAGGGAAGACATCGAATGTTAGCAGATAGACATAAAGTGGAATTACTAAACCCTTTATTTTCTGATCTGGTTGCTACTCTTGAGCAACACTGACAAACTAACAAATGTCAGAGGAGAGTGACAACCAACTTTAAGGAGCAACTAAAAAAATTGTAGCTGAAAAAGATAATAGCTGTCTGCAGACACCTAAGAACTAGTGGATGGAAAAGTAGACTTTCCCTCTGTTGTATCTAGAAGGTAGAAATGGTATCAGGATATATAAAGGTGAATTTCAGTTCAACACAAGCCTACAGTTATGAAAACAATGAATTCTCCATCATTGAAGTTGTTAGGCAGACTACAGTGGCTGCATGTCAGAGTGGTGAAGGGAGTCTTTCATTAAGTGGGTGGTTGATTTGATTATCTTAAAGTTCTTTCAGCTACAAATCCTAGGATTCTTTCGTCTCTTTTTGGCTTACCTGTATAGTCTTCTTATCTGTTTCCTGACTTGGTTACTACATTGACTGAATTAGTACTAAGGCTCACTTAGTACAATGAGATTGATTACTTGTCGTGAAATTGCTACACGATTCACCAAGTTTCTCAGGTACTTCTCAAAGTATTTGGTACGGTTTTCCTTCTGTTTTTCTACCTTCCTTCCTTATTTTCATTATGAAGGGCATGATTATTAAATAAGTGAAATACTAGAAGTAATAAAAACAAGGCAAGCTGGGAAAAGAAAGAAAATATTTCCTTTGAAATAACTTGTGACTTTTTTTCCAAACATTGAATTATAGTAATAATAATGCAGTAAATTTTGTATAAATACAAGGAAAAGAAATAATATTAAACGATAAAAAATATAAACAATTGAAATAACTATAATATGGGAACTATTAATTACGAGGCAATCTGATTTGTTTTTATTTCAGGTTGTATGACAGTCCTGCCCACGATTCTGTTTTTAATTGCAAGAATATTGAAAGACACAGCGATAAAGTCTGCAGATAACCAGGTTCCTCCACCAGTCAGTGCAGCTCTTCAAGGGATCAAAAGTATTGTGACACTTTCAATGGCCAAAACTGAGGACACTCAGAAACAGTGGACAGCTCTAATTCGTAGCACTCTGGCATGCATCCTAGAATATTCTCAACCAGGTAATCTAATCAGTTTAAAATTTTTTAAAGTTTATTAGGATATCTCTTCCCTAATAACTAATTGAATGAGCTCATCAGAAAACTGCTCTGTAACACTGAATCAACTCAGAGAGGTAGTTTAGTCCCATCTTTCAGATGTGAACTTTTAGTTCCCCATTCTGGATATTGACTCTGAATGCCCTTGTCTTAGCACTTATATACATTTTGGGAGGTTTCCCCAAAAAGAAAGGATGTATGCATATAAAGCTCTTATACATTGTTTTGAACTCCTATATAGTTGTCCATCACTTAAATTTATCAATTATTATTCATTCCCCTAACAATGGATATTTTTGCTATTTCTCATTTTTCCCAATTATAAAAATTGTCTCAGTGAACATCCTTATAAATTCCTTATGTGCTTTGTGCTATGAGATTTTCTAGGGCATACCCCTATAAGTGGAATTGATGACACATTTTAATTTTATCAGACATTGCCAAATTGTTCTCCAAAGTAGCTGTATGAATTTGCACTTCTACTAGCAGTGCATGATCCCCACCAATACATGGTATTTCAGACTTTTAAATTTCATTATCTGATAAGTAAAATGTACTATCTTACTGTTTTAATTGGCATTTCTCATTTTCCTAGTGAGTATAAGCATTTTTCATGTTTGTGTCTAATTTGGGGGGAAATGCTTATTCACATTTTTATCCATTTTTCTTCTGTGTTTGACTTTTTCTTTCATTTTATTTCTGTTGTAAATGTGAAAGGATTGAAAACAAAGAATAATAATTAAAGATTTGCCATATTGCCTATTAAAACATTTCCACAGTATCTAAAACTGTGGAGTGGGCCCAAGAACGAACAGATAGGGCAATGAAACAGAACAGATTGTTTTAAAACAGACATTCATCCACATGAGAATATAATACATGATAAGGGCACATTCATTATTCTTCAAATGGTTTGTGTGAATTAGACATTTCAGATATCAGTTCCAGTTATTTTCTCCCCTTATATCATGACTCTAAGTAAATACGAGGTAAGTTAGAATGATAATGTAAAATTTTTAAAATAGGTAAATAAAATATAGGTGACTCCTTTATGTCAGAATGACAAAGGATTATGTAAGCGTAAGTGAATGGTAAGTATCACAGAGGAAAATATCAGTGTATTGGACTATAGAATTTAACATCTACCTGTCAAAAACAACGGCATTAAAAAATGGTTGAGGGCTTCCCTGGTGGTGCAGTGGTTGAGAGTCTGCCTGCCGATGCAGGGGACACGGGTTCGTGCCCTGGTCCGTGAAGATCCCACATGCCACGGTGCGGCTGGGCCCATGAGCCATGGCCACTGGGCCTGAGCATCCGGAGCCTGTGCTCTGCAACGGGAGAGGCCACAACAGTGAGAGGCCCACGTACCGCAAAAAAAAAAAAAAGGTTGATAAATCCTAAAAATTCTTGTCAGAAGGAAAAAGATTTTTTTCCTATTTCTTTAATTTTGTATCTGTATGAGATGATGGATGTATCGCTAAACTTGTGGTAATCATTTCATGATGTATGTAAGTCAAATCATTATACTGTGCACCTTAAACTTACATAGTACTGTGTGTCAATTGTATCTCAATAAAACTGGAAGAAAAAAATTTTAAAAATAAAAGATAACTGAAAAAAAGATCAAAAACTGAAAATAATATTTATGTCAGTGTTAATATCATTAATGTACAAAGAAGTCTTTTAAGAAAGAAGGAAAGAGCACGCATTATTAAAAAGGAAATCGAGATGCCCACCAAGTATATAAAAAAGTTAGCCACATTATTATATAAGCAAAAAAATACAAACAAAAACAAAGTAATATAAATTTTTACCTGTAAAACTGATTTTAAAAAATTGTATGTACAGGTGGAATTGATACCAGGAGAACATTTTCATACTTTGCTGAAGGGAATTAATACAGTTTAAACTTTCAGGGAATCAATTCTGCAAAATACACACAGAGCCTTTAAGAATTCATACTCTGACCTTATTGATCAAAAACTTGTGTTCAAGGTTATTTATCACAGTCTATTTTATAATAATGAAAATATGAAAGTGATAAATATAACTATCTGGCAGTGGGAAAAATATTAAATATATCATGGTATACTCATTTGGATTATATATCCATTATATCTATTAAAAATCATGTTTATAAATAATTATATATAAAAAAACTAACCCAGACCAGAAGAAATTAATCAAAAACCTAGAAATTAAACTATCGCTAGATGGTAGTATTACAAGTTTTATTTTCTTTCCCATACGCTTGTTATATTTTAAACAAACTATGTACTACTTATATCACCTGAAATTTTTTAGTATTAATATTTGGAAGGGAAAACTTTAACTAGTTTTATTAATGTTACTAAAACTATTTTAGCTTTATCATGAGTTAATATTTTTCTTTTTAGCATAGATTTTTAACAAACTAAAGAAACATTAAATGCCATAATTATATACGAATGTAAATGTATATATGTGTATGTTGATAGAACAAGAAAAAGTAATTAAGAATTCGTTTAAAAATATATTGTTTCAGTTTTCATGGGGGTGTCCATAATCAATAATCATGTTTTTTAAATTGTCAATTATAAGAGAAGGTTTTGATATTTTATCCAAGTTCATTCATGTTAGATAAATTTAAAGGTATATGATAAGATAATTAAATTGCCTAAGCTAACCTGTCCAGAGCTGAATTCTCAGTAGGCACAGTCAGTATGAAGTAGGGATCAAAGCCATGGGTGTATTTTATAGTATTTGTAAGCCAGGCAAGCAGAACTTCTTGCTTTACGAGAAGAGTTTTGTAATAGAGAATTTCCTTTATGGAAATCATATTTCTTACTATAAAATCTGAGACTTCCACTTTAAAAAATGTGCCAATGTATGTGTGTAACACACACACACACACCCCTCCATGGATGTAATGAATCACTCTTAAGATTGCTATAATATTTTTTTTCATTTTTAAAACCTTCAATTTTGAAATAGATTCAAACTTTTTAAAATGTTACAAGCATAATATAGTGAACTTCAGCATACCCTTCTAGATTTCACCAATTGTTAACATTTGCTGCATGTTTTATTTTTTCTATAATCCACATATTATTGTTGATATTATTAATTTTGCTGAACCATTTGAGAATACATTGAAGGCATCATGACTCTTTACTCCTAAATACTTCACAGATAGCCTAAGAACAAGAACAGTCTCTTACATAACCACTGAAGAATTATCAAATTGAGGCAATTTAACATTGATACAGGGCCTCCCTGGTGGCACAGTGGTTGAGAATCCGCCTGCCAATGCAGGGGGCATGGGTTCAATCCCTGGTCCTGGAAGACCCCACATGCTGTGGAGCAACTGAGCCCATTCGCCACAACTACTGAGCCTGTGCTCTAGAGCCTGCAAGCCACAACTACTGAAGCCCTTGTGCCTAGAGCCCGTGCTCTGCAACAAGAGAAGCTATCACAATGAGAAGCCCACGTGCAGCAACGAAGACCCAACACAGCCAAAGATAAATAAATAAATAAATTTGTATATATAAAAAAAAAAGAGAGAGAGGGTTATTGTTCAAGAATGAAAGTTTTTTGTGTGTGTGTGGTACGCGGGCCTCTCACTGTTGTGGCTTCTCCCGTTGCGGAGCACAGGCTCTGGACACGCAGGCTCAGCGGCCATGGCTCACGGGCCCAGCCGCTCCGCGGCCTGTGGGATCTTCCCGGACCGGGACACGAACGCGTGTCCGCTGCATCGGCAGGCGGACTCTCAACCACTGCGCCACCAGGGAAGCCCTAGATTTTAAAAAAATTTTGTTTTATATTGGAGTTTAGTTGTGTTAGTTTCAGGTGTACAGCAAAGTGATTTAGTGATACATATACATATGTTTATTCTTTTTCAGAATTTCAAAACATTTTAGGAACAGCATATTGCTTTCATTTTTTATATGTGTCAACATTTCATTATTCATATATTTCAGAAGATTCTATGCCTATGCCTGATGAAGTAAGCATGCTAACAGCAATTGCACTCTTCCTGTGGTCTGCTGGCAGTGAAATAATAGGAGTCCAGTCACTGCAGAATGGCTGCATGAACAGATTTAAAAACGCGTTAAATTCATGTGACCCATGGGTAAGTTGCACTTAAAACATAGTGTTAAACCTTCCACTTTATCAAGAAAGTTTCAGATTGATTCATTAAAATTTGTGATACATCAAATGAAAACTTAAGTATTTGCTATACGACTTTTCAACAGAAAACTGGAAAAGATCACTGGTTTAAGCATTAGGAGAGACATGTATATGTTTATTTATATCTACAGAAATTGCCCAGTATCTAAAATATTTGCTCAACCCTGGCCTATATTGGTAGAGACTTTATGTGCTTCTGTTTTTCACTGTTTACTTAATGACACCATTAAAGGATAAATATATATTATAACATGTTTTAATGGGCCTATTGGAAACTCTGTTTTCTAGAAAATAAGTTTTATTTTTTTACAGTGTTAGTGTCTAAACTACTGATTCTCAAACCTGCTGCACATCAGGAAAAAAAGCAATTTAGTTAACATCTACCATTATCTTCCTAAACCAGAGTCTCCGGAAGTGTGGTCCACAGATCTGTATTTTAAAAATATTCCCCAGGCATTTTTTATGTCCAGCAATGTTTGGTAGCTTTTCTTCCACCAAAGCACTGAAACAGTTTCCCCT
Source organism: Lagenorhynchus albirostris (assembly GCF_949774975.1). Lineage (NCBI taxonomy): Eukaryota > Metazoa > Chordata > Mammalia > Artiodactyla > Delphinidae > Lagenorhynchus > Lagenorhynchus albirostris. Next base: position 60,166,849 of record NC_083107.1, read on the forward strand.
CAATATTTTTCATGTACATTCGTGTGTTGATGGACCTTCCTTTTTTTGTTTGTTTGTTTCTTACTAACATGAAGTCTTTCTAATCTAAAGTAGAGCCACTGAGACCTTATTTTCTAGGCCTGGAACACTTAAATTGGTTTAAGAGGTGTCTAAGTAATATATTTTTATAGCTTTGTTTGGCATCCGTCAAATATTAGCCTTCCATACTAAATATATTAGGTTAAAGTGGGAGGGAGATTTGTAGATTAAAGAAAGAATTAAAAACACAAATTAGTATTCCCGGTCTCTAATTTCTTATACACTATAGAAATACACAAATTATATTAGCAGTGGTAATTTGGGAGTTAACGTATAAGGAATGTTTATTGGATTAATTTTTTTCCGTTTTATTTAGTTAGCATGTTGGAAGTTTTATTACTCCATTTCTGTAAGTAGAAATGGCATTAATTCTTCCCACATTTCTGTTTTCATCCTGCAGTATTGCTTGTTTTCAGTATATATTAGGATGCAGTGTGATTGTAGAGCAGGTAAGAACTGTCACACATGTAAATTAATAAAATGATTTTCTTGTGTAGGTTCAAGCCAAATGTTACCAGCTTCTCCTCTCAGTCTTTCAGCATTCCAATCGTGCCCTTTCAACCCCCTACATCCATTCATTAGCTCCAATAGTGGTTGAAAAGCTAAAAGCTGTTGAAAGAAACAGACCAGCCAGTAATACAGAACTTTTAGCTGTTCAAGAAGGAATCAAAGTTCTTGAAACATTGGTTGCTCTTGGGGAAGAACATAACAGTAAGTATTTTCCTCTAAAAAGCCACTAGTCTAAAATGAATATTTGTATTATATATAAATTTTCTTTGCTATTTGACACAGGCCATTGCAACAGTAAGTTTACTAAGGGTGGTTACTATCTGAAAGATTAATGTTTTTGCTCGTGATGCTAACAAAATTGAGTTGATTTATGTTTATTTTTTAAGAGCAAGAGGTTAAATTACTGATGGCATTTGAACCCACAGATTGTTTTATTTTCTAGAAATGTACTCTTTAAGAACCAGGGAAAATATGGCTGCCTAATAGATTTTTTAAAATAATACATTTTAGTGTTCATAATAGAGGTATAAAAGCTTTTTAACAAATAGGACAAATAGGACCAGATTAGCATTAATGATGCCAAACATCATTATTAAAATACCTCAAAATTTGAAATTTTTAAATTGCTGTTATTTAATTTAATGAAGAACTACCACATACATCCATTTAACCAGAGACGTATGCAACTTAACACTTACTCCTCTTTATTCCCTGCTAAATCTTAATTTCATCACAATCTAAAATTTATCTTAAAAAATATGACAATTATTACAGAAAGACTGTACTTTTTAAACTAGTACCTTATGATTGAATGTTAAGCTGTTTCCAGTTTTTCAAGATCATAAATGAGATAAGTGTTCTTTTTTCTTATATAAATTTATTTTATTTATTTTTGGCTGTGTTGGGTCTTCGTTGCTGAGCACGGGCTTTCTCTAGTTGTGGCTAGCAGGGGCTGCTCTTCATTGCGATGTGTGGGCTTCTTATTGTGGTGGTTTCTGTTGTTGCAGAGCACCAGCTCTAGGCATGCGGGCTTCAGTAGTTGTGGCACCGCAGGCTCAGTAGTTGTGGCTCACGGGCTTAGTTGCTCAGCGGCATGTGGGATCTTCCCGGACCAGGGATCGAACCCATGTCCCCTGCATTGGAAGGCAGATTCTTAACCACTGCGCCACCAGGGAAGTCTGAGATGAGTATTCTTGTACAGGTATCTTTGCACACATTTTTAAATTATTTCTATCAGGTAAATTTTTTTAAGTGAAATTACTGGGCCAAAAGGAATGCACATTCTAAAGCTTTTAATATATATTGCTAGATTACTCTCCAGATAAAAATTACATCAGTTTTTTCTATCATAAAATTTTTCCTCTTCTCTTGAAAGAATTTCACACAAAATTGGAAAGGTAGTAGAGATCTTTTAAAAGCTATTGCTGATAGCTTACCTATAAAATAATAATCCAGAACTATTACAGTGGAAGAGAAGAATACAGAAGTGATTATGAAAAAAAAAAGTTGCTCTGACTTGACGAGTAACTGGTTAGGGGGACAAGAGAAAGAGAGAGCCAAATATTACTGTGTTACCTGGAAGAAGCATGGAAGCAACGTTAAAACTGGAAAGGTCAGGAAGAAGAGCTGTTTGGGAGGAGTTGATAAGTTTAGTTGAAACTAGATATTAACAGATTATTTGGGTAGAAATGTTATGACTGACATCATGGCCTGTGTTTGGTAACTCGACATAATTTTATCTTTATTTTTATTTTACTCACTTAAACTCCATAAACATGGGGACTAAATCTTATTCATTTTGTAATCTTAACACTGAGCTTATTGACTTTTGCATAGTCAGTATTTAAATATGTTTGAGTTGAGTTGACTCTTGGGATCAGTTCCTGAACAAGTGCCCTAATTTAGGTAGGGAAGAGTCTTATACTTTTTCAAATAATTCTCTGTTGTTTGAATTCTTTTAACAGCAGAATATATTTACATATTATTCATGAAATTAAATATAGTTTGATAGTTAATTAGACTTCAACAAGGTTCATTAAATGAATAACTCTTTAATTTTCCATTTAAGAGTCAATTAATTTAAGGTATGAAATAACCAAAGCAGTGTAGCTTCAGTTCTCCAACCAATTTCTAGTATTTATTATTAGTGAATTACATCAACAATAAGCACCATCACAATTTCTTCATTTTTTAAGGGACTGCTTCACTCAGATAACAGATGTTTTGTACTATAGCAAGACTTCTAAGTGGTAGAATAAGCAATTGTCATTTTTTAAAAATTAAAACTAAATCTGAGTCTAAGTGCCATGCAAAAACCGAAGGGAGGGCTTCCCTGGTGGCGCAGTGGTTGGGAGTCCGCCTGCCGATGCAGGGGACACGGGTTCGTGCCCCGGTCCGGGAGGATCCCACGTGCCGCGGAGCGGCTGGGCCCGTGAGCCATGGCCGCTGAGCCTGCGCGTCCAGAGCCTGTGCTCCGCAAAGGGAGAGGCCGTGGCAGTGAGGGGCCCGCGTACCGCAAAAAAACAAAACAAAACAAAACAAAAACCTAAGGGAGATGGTTGCCATCACATTAACGTATACATTCACTCAGTCCTTTGATGGTATCCTCCTAATGAATGCTTCAGGTTTCTGTTCCCTATTCCCTCTATTCTCCAACCTCCCTATTCTGGAATACCCTTAAAATTTTCATAATTTTATTCTCAAAATACATTTTACCAGATGACAATTATAAAGTGTTCATTCCTTTTTAACCTTTTAGCCAGTATTTTTTTAATAAAACTAATATAAATGCAAAATATATAATCTTAACAGGAAATCAAACCTGATTTCCTCCCTTAACATGGCTTGGACAGTTAGTAAGTATTCAGTATTAATTATGAATAATTACTGAGGTCTAAAATTAGATCATGCACGTTTACTTCGATTTTATTATAATTCAGACTACTGTAGTAATTGCCTAATTTTTAAATAAAGGTTTATTGTAATTTTCAGACTTGTGATCATCTTCAGACTTTATCTTTGTTATTTGCAGGAGTCCAGTTACTTGCTCTTTTAGTTCCCACTTTGATCTCTTACCTGCTGGATGAAAATTCTTTTGCCTCAGCAAGCACAGCTTCCAAAGATCTTCATGAGTTTGCACTCCAGAATTTAATGCATATTGGACCTCTGTATCCACATGCTTTCAAGACAGTAATGGGAGCGGCTCCTGAGCTGAAAGTACGTTTGGAAACTGCTGTTCGAGCAAGCCAAGCCAGCAAAGCTAAAGCAGCCGCCAGGCAGCCGGCCCCAGCCGTGCATTCTGCACCAACAATTAAGCTAAAAACAAGTTTCTTTTAATGTGCTATTCCACTCGTTTTTGTTTATTTTGTCAATTAGCACCTAATTATTGATAGCCACTGTATCATTCCAGTCTATAGGTTCTACTTTATTTGTATATAGGAATTATATGCTTCCAAGTAGGGTAAGTGAAATAATGCTCACACTGGTTTCTGATTTTGAAGGAATGATTTTTTTTTTATTATGTGGTGAATGTGCTTTCATTTTTTTCCTAATAATGTTTCTCTTTTATTAATTTATTCTTTAAACACTGAGCCATAGTCTTTTAAATTAAATGCAAAAAAATTGTATCATGTAGTTGAGCAGCCTATTGATATTGTCAGGGGGAAAAATAGGTCATATTCTGCATCTGTTATAAAAAAAATTAATTGAAAAGCAAGCTGAATTTAAATTTTGAAGTAACCAAAATAATGTGAAGTGTTGGTTTTGCGTTGTATCTATTAAGAATAAAGTTAACATTTTCTTAGCATTTCTCAGAAAGTCCTTACCTTTCAGACAGATCTTTTTACCTTCATATTAGATTACTAAATTATACTTGTGTATATTTTAGTTAACTAAATTAAAACTCATTTAAACATTCATTAAAATGTTTCAAATGTGGAATAATGTTCTGGGTTTTTTTAATGGCTAAAATTTGGCCTCACTTATGCTTTGTAATTACAGAGACTTGAGTCTGGCTCTGATGGTTAGTTTCATTCATCAAACATTTATTGAGTTCCTACTGTGTATAAGGCATCAAGCTAAGTGCTGCAGGGCATACAAAAATGAATATTATAGTTATGCCAGACTCTCATGCAATGGGAATTTTACCACGTCAAATAAATAATTGATGACATGAATGTTTGCCACAGTGTTTAGCACACTTTAAACACCTGGTTTTACCACACAGTGTGATATAGACTGAACCTTTCTGAACATTCCAAAGGAATACCTATTCATCATCTGCTACCTCCTACTTATTCTCTCTCATACCCTCACTGATTGGCATCTAATACAGCCTTGCCTTCCTCATTTAGTCTTTAGATCTCAGATAGGTGCGTTCTCACCTATTTTCTTACTGACTTCTATTTCTGCAGGGTTTTTTTGTATTTTACACCTGCTTTTCCAAAGTTATTCTCCTTGTTTTTAGACTTTTTTTGGTAACACTTATCGAGATACAATTCACATACCATACAATTTGCCCATTTTAAATGTATAATTCAGTCGTTTTTAGTATGTTCACAATGTACTATAACCATCACCACAGTCAGCTGTGACCATTTTCGTTACCCTAAAAAGAAATCTGGTACTCTTTAGCTGTCGCCCCACAAGCTCTCTGCTTCCCCCCAGCCTTACACTATTGCTGATCTGCTTTCTGTCTCTATCAATTCTCTTATTATGAACATTTCATATAAATGAAATCATACACTATGTGGTCCTTTGTGACTGGCTTCTTAACATTTTTAAGGTTTATCCATGTGGTAGCATACATCAGTACTGCATCCCTTTTAATGGCTGAATACTATTCCGTTCTATTTATATTATATTTTGTTTATCCATTAGTTGATGGGCGTTTGGGTTGTTTTCACTTTTTGCCTATTACAAATAATGCTGCTGTAAACAGTTGTATACAAATGTTTGCGTTACCCTGTATTTTCATTTAGCTTGAGTGTATACCTAGGAGTGGAATTGCTGGCTCAGTGGGAACTCTGTGTTCAACTTCTTAAGGAACTGCCAGACTGTTTTCCAATCTCCTTGTTTCCTGCACACATAACCGCTTTTCACTTATCTATTTATAAAGTATGTTTGTTTCTGCCTTGGCTATTTTCTGCTGTTCTTCGAACCCAGGCTTTTCCCATCATTTCCTACTTCAGGATAGTCTACATCATGCAGTAGCAATGGTTCTCTCTCTCTCTCTCTCTCTCTCTCTCTCTCTGCCTTCTCTCCCTCTGTCTCTTTCTCCCTTTCCTGTCACCAGTACATCTTTATACTTTCTCTAGACTCTTCTGAGCCATTGACAACTTCTGGTTTTCTATAATCATATCTATAAAAGGAATATCTGTTTGAAGAATTATATTTATTAATTTGTTTCACTGCTCAACTTATTTCTTTTTTTTTAAGATGTTTGGGGTAGGAGTTTATTAATTAATTTTTATTTATTTTTGCTGTGTTGCGTCTTTTGTTTCTGTGTGAGGGCTTTCTCTAGTTGTGGCAAGTGGGGGCCACTCTTCATCGCGGTGCGCGGGCCTCTCACTATCGCGGCCTCTCTTGTTGCGGAGCACAGGCTCCGGGCGTGCAGGCTCACCGGCCATGGCTCACGGGCCTAGCCGCTCCGCAGCATGTGGGATCTTCCTGGACCAGGACACGAACCCGTGTCCCCTGCATTGGCAGGCGGACTCTCAACCACTGTGCCACCAGGGAAGCCCTGAAATCATCTTTATATATTCAAATCTGATACCTTGCTGAAAACTCTTCAGTTGCCTTACCATAAAGACCAATTCTGTAAAGTACCCTCAAGCCCCTGCATAATCTGGCCCCTGCCTACTTCATCTCATTTTATTTCATCTGATCCTATAACCATACGCAGTATACCTACATGTCAAATGAAGATACCTTGGTACTTCCACATAGGGACATTGTAAGGTTCAAGTTAATGCATATAAAATGCATTGTTTTTATTGAGTAAATGCTTAATAAGTACCAGCTGTAAAAAATAGCAATTATTACTTCCTTTGTGTCAGCTGTATTGGACTTCTTTCAGCATGTCAAATGCACTACAATATTTTTTCATTAGGTGTTTGAATTTTGCTAAAAAGCTCCATTTCACCTTATTCTAGCTTGTTTATACTCATCGTTCATGTTTTAATCTGGTTACATTCTCATAAAAATGTTGCAGCATTAATTTGATTATTGCCATATACTAAACACTGTATTATTTAAATTATCTTTTTCTCCTGTAATGAAAATGTATGTATTGGCTCTTTAAGCTTGAATACAATCAGCTCATGGGTTGTAATGTTATACATTTTGAGTTCGTGTGAAAGTGTATATGAGCTGGTTCAAACCACTCCTCTTGTTACTTCATGTCCTGCAGCTGGGGGGAAATCTGGGCCAGGAGATAACATAGATAATGGTAGGATTTTCCATCACAGAGGACAACTGGAAGTGCTAAAATTAACACATATTGAACAACAGTAGCATATTGAGGGCCTGCAGAGTAGAGGGAGAGATGCATCACACGCAAAATAAGTTAAATCTTTTTAAAAAAAACTTAAGGACACATGGTCTTCAAAAATTAAAACACAAATGTACTGAACCTCTTTAACCTCATTCATTTTTCTTATTTTTCTAGCACGATGCTCAGATTTGTCCCCTACATCATGTTTATGAGAAAATAACATATCACATTTAAATTCTTTTGAGAACTGACTTAATGTATGTTAAAGGACTGGACTATCAGATGGGAGTTTGGGGTGGGAGGTGCTGTCCTGAGCAATTCAAGCCTAAACGAAGATAGGGTGTTTCTGCTGAGAAAAGTCTCCACCTGGGAAACGAGTGGTCCCTGTTGCATAGTTGGCAGGAATAGCCAGCTTATAAAAATGTCCTTCTCTCCCCACCCCCCCACAGTTATTTTTATGTAATGAAGATTACATTAGTTGTCTGAAATTCAATTCCTGCCTTAGAAATAGGGGCACCATAGTTATTTTTTTAAAAAAAAGAAAGAAAAGAAAAATCTGTTGAGTAGAACTTTCATTGGCTGGAAAATTTAAAGAGAGAAGGGTAGAGAAGCAAGGGATGGAGTTGATGGGGAGAAAGGTTAGGAATGTGTTTTTAAGAATAGTTTATCTTTGCTTATAGAAATAGAATCTTCAGTTGATCACCATCAATATTCCAAGAGAAGTCTTACTACAGCTTCAGAGCTATATTATCATTTTATTGCCTCCCTGTGTTAGATATTTAGATTTCTTAAAGCAATCCTGAGTTTAGATTTTAAGTATTTATTTCTCTAAATATCAGTCACTACAAATTTAAAACCAATGTTAATTTCAAAATTAAATTTTGTTAATTTATTAAATTAAAAAATTTAATTTTGAAGTTGAAATTAGGTAACTACTTTCAACCAAAAAAATAATAGTAATAATAATTATAGTAAACAATAGAAGCTATTTCCCCACCCTATCAGAAGACTGTGATGTAGATTTAACTTCTGGACTCCAAGAAAAATTTCAGATAATAAAATTCCTTGTTTCCCAACTTGTGATTGGCTGTTTCCCCAGCCCTGTCTTTACCAGACTTCAAATCTGGGGAGTAAAGTTTGGAGACTCAGGAAAGGTGGAAGCAGGGGCTGGCCCCATGAATTAGGCAGAAAGAAGAGGTGAGAGAAATTAGGGAGCAGGCACATGGTAGAAGAGACATATACAGTGGGCTATTGCATGTTCCTCTGCCCCAAAGTTCTCTTCAGCCTAGCAGAGCCCTCTCTACAGTCAAGTGGTCTACTCTTCTTTTTTTCTGGCCAGAATTTGCAAAGAGCTATCAAGTTCAGTTTGAAGGCTTTTCTTTAAGCCTTAAATAGAGATCCAAGTAACTGGTCATTTTGGATAGTTTTTTTTTTTTTAATAGCCACTCATTTCAATAAAAAATTTTTTTAAGCAGATGAATTGTCATTTTGGGGAACCATAATCCCCACCCCATAAAGCACACACATATAAATCAAAAAATAGCAAACACTCCAATTACCTAAATAACCTTTTAGCGTTTCACAATTTCTCTCTTTAAACTGGTTATACTAATATATAAATCAACATTTCAGCAGCTGCTCTCTGTGCTTGGAAAGGAAATCCTACTTTTTGTGTCACAGGCTTTATTAATCACAGAATGAAGTAATCAGAAAACCAGCAGCAACACCCTGAGGTCTGAAGACTTCATGGTTGAACACAGATGTTACTTTTTTTAAAAGATTATTTTAACTCTGCTGAATTAAAGCTCTGAATAGGGGATGAGAAAAGAAAAAACAATTATTGAGCCCCCAGTAGTCATGATTTTCAGTTAGTCTGTGAACTTGTAATACAGTAAAAACTATCATATTCAGTATATATTATATTGTCAGGCACTATGCTAAGGGATTTACATTTCTTCTCTCATTTAATCTTCACAATAACTTTGTGAGGTAAATACTATTCTCATATTAAAAATGAGAGAACTACCGCTAAAAAAAGTTAAACCATTTGTCCAAGATTTCCAGGTTTTAAAAGTTGTAAAGTGAGGAAAAACATTTAGATTTAACTCATTACAAATAGCATGTCCTTTCTAGTTATTAATGTTTTCAGGATATTTTTTTGAAATTCAAAAACATTTTTGCTGTTGTATCTGAAAATGCACATCCAGAGAGGACTCCAAGAGGTTTGCCATATTCAGTTTCATGTTCTGGGTGGTAGTTGCATGCAATTGTTCAGTTTGTGAAAGTTCCCTGAGATGTTCACTTAGCACTTTGGAGGTTTTCTGTACCTGTGTTATATGCGATAAAACATTTACTTAAAAAAAGTAATTCCTGCTGAACACAGAAAATGTGACAGACAGGCACAGAGAAAACAAATCACTGGTAAGCTCACTACTCAAAAATTAACATTTTCAGGAGCTGATTCAGTATAGGAAGAAGTGATGAGATTCATGGTCCTTATTTTCTTAAAGCAGTTTAGAGCAAAAGAAATCTACGAGAAGTTCTTTTAAAAGTAATGATGTTTTGGGGCTTCCCTGGTGGCGCAGTGGTTGAGAGTCCGCCTGCCGATGCAGGGGACACGGGTTCGTGCCCTGGTCCGTGAAGATCCCACATGCCACGGAGCGGCTGGGCCCATGAGCCATGGCCACTGGGCCTGAGCATCCGGAGCCTGTGCTCTGCAACGGGAGGGGCCACAACAGTGAGAGGCCCGCATACCACACACACACAAAAAAAAGTAATGATGTTTTTTGTTAAGTTACAAAAGAAATATTACCAGATGTGGAAATTTTTGGGGAAAAAAAAGTAAATTTCTTAGAATTCCACCTTAATATAACCACTCTTAATATTTTGGTGTACTGAGTGAAGGTTTTGTAACATGATAGATCATAAATACTATTTTATGTGTAAATAAGTCCTTGAAAGGCAAAAAAGTATTATAATAAGGTCAAACTATGAATTAAAGCAGTGCTGTTGTATATATGTGATAGTCCAAGTTATCTCTATATTTATTTATTTATTACCTTTTGACCCCACTCATCCATTTCTCCTACCCCCCACCACTGACAACCACGAATCTGTTCTTTTTATCTATGAGATTGGTTTTTTAGGGTTTTTTGGTGTGTGTGTGTGTGTGTGTGTGTGTGTGTGTGTGTGTTTAAATATATATATAAGAGAGATCACATGCTATTTGTCTTTCTCTGACTTATTTCACTTAGCATTGTGCCCTTTAGGTCTATCCATGTTGTTGCAAATGGCAAGATTTCATTCTTTTTTATGGCTGAATAATACTCCATTGTATATATATACACTGCGTATTCTTTATCCATTCATCCTTTGATGGACACTTAGGTTGTTTCCATGTCTTGGCTATTATAGATAATGCTGCAATGAACATGGGAATGCAGATATATCTTTGAGATAGTGATTTCGTTTCTTTCAGATATATACCCAGAAGTGGAATTGCTGGATCATATAGTAGTTTTATTTTTAATGTTTTGAGGAAACTCCATATTGTTTTCCATAGTGGCTGCAACAATTTATATTCCCACCAATAGTTCCCTTTTCTTCACATCCTTCCCAACACTTGTTATTTCTTGTCTTTTTGATTATAGCCATTCTAACAAGTGTGAGGTGATATCTCATCTTAGTTTTTATTTGCATTTCCCTGATGAGTAATGATGTTGAACATCTTTTCCTGTGTCTGTTTTGGCCATCTGCATGTCTTCTTTGGAAAAATGTCTATTCACATCTTCTGCCCATTTAAAAATCTGATTGTTTTTTACTGTTGAGTTGTATAAGTTCTTTATATATTTTGGATATTAAACCCTTATCAGATATATGATTTGCAAGTATTTCTCCCCTTTAGTAGGTTGCCTTTTTATTTTGTTGATGGTTTCCTTTGCTGTGCAGAAGCTTTTTAGTTTGATATAGTCCCTCTTGTTGATTTTGCTTTACTTGCTTTTACTTTTGGTGTCAGATTAAAAAATCATCACCAAGACCTATGTCAAGGAGTTTACCAGTCAGACAGAGAAAAACAGATATCATATGATATCGCTTATATGTGGAATCTAAAAAAAAATGTTACAAATGAGCCTATTTACAAAACAGAAATAGAGTCACAGATGTAGAAAACAAACTTACGGTTACTAGGGGGCAAAAGTGGGGGGGAGATAAATTGGGAGATTGGGATTGACATATACACACTACCATATATAAGATAGATAACTAATAAGGACCTGTTGTATAGCACAGGGAACTCTTCTCGATACACGGTAGTATATGCATATGTATATGTATAAGTGATTCACTTTGCTGTACAGCATAAACTAACACAACACTGTAAATCAACAATAGTCCAATAAAAATTAATTAAAAAAAAGGAGCTTACCACTTATGTTTCTTCTAGTTTTATGGTTTCAGGCCTCCTGTTCAAGTCTAACCCTTCTTGAGTTAATTTTTGTGTATGGTATAAGTTAGTGGTCCAGTTTCATTCTTTTGCATGTGGCTGTCCAGTTTTCCCACCACTATTTATCAAAGAGACAATCTTTCCCCATTATATATTCTTGGCTCCTTTGTTATAGTTAATTGACCATGTATGTGTGGGTTTATTTCTGGGCTCTCTACTTTGTTTTATTGATCTATGTATTTATGCCAATACCATACTGTTTTAATTACTATAGTTTTGTAATAGAGTTTGAAATTGGGGAGTGTAATGCTTCCAGCTTTGTTCTTCTTAGGATTGCTTTGACTATTCAGGGTCCTTTGTGGTGTCATACAAATATTAGGAATACTTGTTCTATTTCTGTGAAAAATGCCATTGGAATTTTGATAGGGATTGTGCTGAATCTGTAGATTGCTTTGAGTAGTATTTAACAATATTAGTTCTTCCAATCCATGGGCATGCAATATCTTTCCATTTATTTGTGTGATCTTCAATTTCTTTCTTTAATATCTTATAGTTTTCAGTGTACAGGTCTTTCACCTCCTTGGTTAAATTTATTCCTAGGTATTGTATGCTTTTTGATGCAAATGTAAATGGGATTCTTTTCTTAATTTCTCTTTCTGATAGTTTGTTGTTGGCATAGAGAGATACAACTGATTTTTGTATATTGATTTTTTTTTTATCCTGCAACACTACTGAATTTGTTTATTGGTACTAACTTTTTTGATGGCATCTAGATATAGTATTATGTCATCTGCAAAGAGTGACAGTTTTACTTCTTCCCTTCCACTTTGGATGCATTTTCTTTTCTTTTCTTGCTTAATTGCTCTGGCTAGCGCTTCCAATACTATGTTAAATAACAGTAGCAAGAGTAAACATCCTGTCTTATTCCTGATCTTAGAGGAAAAGCTTTCAGCTTTTCACCATTAGTATGATGTTAGCTGTGGGTCTGTCATAAATGACCTTTATTATGTTGAGGTACATTCCCTCTATACCTGCTTTGTTGAGAGTTTTTTATCATAAATGGATGTTGTACTTTGTCAAGTGCTTTTTCTGCATCTATTGAGATGATCATATAATTTTTATTCTTCATTTTGTTAATGTGATGTATCACATTGACTGATTTGCAGATTTTCAATCAGCCTTGCATTCCTGGAATAAATCCCACTTGATCATGGTGAAGGATCCTTTTAATGTATTACTGAATTTTGCTAATATTTTGTTGAGGATTTTTGCACCTATGTTCATCAGGGATATTGGCCTGTAATTTTCTTTTCATGTGGCATCCTTGTCTGGTTTTGGCATCAGAGTAATGCTGGACTCATAAAATGAATTTGGAAGAGTTCCCTTCTCTTCAATATTTTGGAAGGGTTTGAGGATTGGTATTAATTCTTCTTTGAATGTTAGGTAGAATTCACCAGTGAATCTCTCTGGTCCTGGACTTTTGTTTATTAGGAGGTTTTTGATTACCGATTCACCCTCCTTACTAATAATTGCTTGGTTCAGATTTTCTATTTCTTCCTGATTCAGTCTTAATAGGTTGTATGTTTCTAGGAATTTATCCATTTCTTCTAGGTTGTCCAATTTGTTGACATATAATTGTTTGTAATTGTCTCATGATTCTTTGTATTTCTGTGGTATCAGTTGTAACATCTCCTCTTTCATTTCTGATTTTATTTATTTGAGTCCTCTTTCTTTTTTCTTGGTGAATCTAGCTAAAGGTGTTATGGGTTCTTAAACAGTTACCATTAAATTTAATCATGTTTTATAGTATGTTATAAATGTATTTAAAGGAATTGTCAGACATGTCTTCTATTAGAGGGGGAAAAAAACTTTTAACATTCAAAACTTGTAAGATTACTTAAATCCTTCAGATGAAAAACTATGCCATTGTTGCATTATTGTCCCCTTGATACTCTGATAGATCTGACAAGTAAGAGAGGAGGCAACCTGTTAACAGAACTAGCAGTCAGGAATTCTGGTTTCTAGTTTTGACTGTGCCACTCACTCAAAGCCTCATTGTGAACAAGTTCAACTTCTTTGGACTTCAGTTTCCTAAACTGTAAAATGAGAGGACTGGGTAGTATCTCAGAGGACGCTTACAGCCAAAATAATTTACGACACAGGGAATTTGGTCAGGCCTGGATTAAACTTTTATTACAATAAAGAATGAATTCATAAAGCTGAAACATTGAATAACTGGGAGAGAGAGCTAGCCATCTTTGCAACCAGATTAGATACAATGTGTTTCCTGTCCTTTCCACAAGTAGCAATGGGAAGAGGGGGAGAGGGGAGCACAGGGACAGGATGTCCTTCCCTGACATGTCACTCACCAGCCTATATCTTTACATTTTTTTCATGGCCACAAAAGAATTACAAAATGACTTGCTATGGGGACAAAATAAGTGCTTAATTTCAAGTTCATTTGTTAAGTTTTTTTCGGGTGCCTTCCTTTCATTATCGCTGTAGTGTGAATTTATAGTGACGTAACTTCAAAGACTTGGGAGAGGATAACATTTAGAGAGAAAGACTAGAAAGGAGTTCGGTGTGCTTTCGGTAGGCTAATACTATCGCCAGTTTGCAAATGAACCGTGGAAGAAACTGGGAACCCGACAAGTGAAAAGGGAGAATTGCCTGGATACCTAAGATAGCTCTAGGGAGCAGAAAGGCACTTTTGTTTTTTCAGGTAATTTAACTTTAAGGCACTGTGAGAATTGACTGTATATTTGCCAGTCTCCCTTTGATGGCAGGAATAGTGTCATTTATCTTTATATCCCCAGTGACAGATAGCACTTAGAGTCAAATATTTGCTGAAATGACTATAAATTGCTCGGGAATAAGAAAAAACGAGATTGAAATAACAAATCCTTGGCTATCCGAAACTTTTACAGGATTTACTGCAACATTAACTACAAAGGGAAAAGGACTTCAGCGGAGCAGTGTTTCAGATGAAGTGTCAACAAACCAGAATTTGGAATAAGCAGAAAGCTGCTGTGTTGAGTCCAGGAGAGAGATGATCAGAGTTCCTTCTAAGTGAAAACTGATCAGGCAACAGGTTTGATTAAACCCTAAGTGTAAAAGAAAGGCAGGAGCGACAGCGATACGGAAATGTACAGAACTCAGGAGTGTCTAGGGTCAGAGAATCACCCAAGTCGGAGCAGAAGGGAGAGGTCTGAATGTGCTGGCTGGAGAACCCCGGTCCAGCCGCCGAACTGGCGAAGCTCGCTTTGAGCTTGTTTCTTAGCAGAACTACCAGGAAGCCCTAAAAGATGTGCAGCTCGGGCTGGCATTGCAGCGCGATAACTTCCGTGTGTGTGTGTGTGTGCAACAGCGAGCGCCGCCCGAGAACTTCCGCGTGCGAGGGAGACTGCAGCACCACCCGCCAGCGCCCTGCCCCTAGAGTGAGGAAACCCGCGCTCCCCGCCGGGGGGCGGCCCCCTCCGCCGCGGGCATGGGCGGGACTGGGGCTGGGGCAGGGCCGCGGCCCCGCCCCAGCCGATCGCAACCCCACAGGCCGCCCGGGCCGCGCTCGCCGGCGCCACGCCCCGCGACTACATTTCCCAGCAAGCCCCGGGAAGCCCGCGCGCCGCAGTTGACCCATTTCCCGGCCCGTCCCGGGCTCGGTCGGCCCCCGCGCCCAGGCGGCTGCTCCCTGCTGACTGGGGTGTGGGCGGGGAGCGGCGGAGGGAGGAGGAGGCGCTGCTGGCCGCTGCAGTTGCCTCCGCTGCTGGGCGCCTGGGCAGCTCCCCCGGTTCCCGCGGCCGCCATGGACGAGCAAGCGGGTCCCGGCGTCTTCTTCAGCAACAACCACCCGGGCGCCGGCGGTGCCAAGGGTCTCGGGCCTCTGGCGGAGGCTGCCGCGGCCGGCGACGGGGCGGCTGCGGCGGGGGCGGCCCGAGTCCAGTACAGTCTCCCGGGGATCCTGCACTTCCTGCAGCACGAGTGGGCCCGCTTCGAGGTCGAGAGAGCCCAGTGGGAAGTGGAGCGGGCGGAGCTGCAGGTAAAGACCCTCCCGGCCTGGCCCTCTTCATCCCGCCTCTTCGCTCCCTTCCGCCCCGCCCCGGACCCTTCCCCCTCCCCCGCTCAGCCCTCGCTCGTCCCCTCCCCCTTTGCTCCCGCCCATCCCACCCAGAACCTTGTCCCCTTCCTCCCTTCACCTTTGCCTTTCGCCGACCCCACTTCCTCGACCCAGGTTCCCGCTCCCGCCCGTGATGCGTTGTTTACCCTCCCCGCACCTTTTCATCTGCTCCTTCCCACTCTTAACTCTCAGGCTCATTTCAGCGCTCTTGCCATTCCACATCTTAGGTCTTCCCTTTCAGTTTACTAATTGGGCTGACAGTAGTTTTGCGAGATGAGCAAATCATGTCCTGTCCTAGTGAGTCCCATCCTAGGTCTAGAGACGGTCCCCGTAAAAGGTGTTGACAGTTGGCGCCTGTCTGTAAGGAAGGTGATCAAAGAAGACCAGAAGTTGTGTCCGTGGGGCCTTGACTTTAGGCAAGATGCTGCTCTTGGGCCAAAGTGTTACTAGGAATGTCGGCTCCCTTTTTATATATGTAAATGTTTCTTCTCTTCCTTCTCTCTCACCCCCTCCCGCGTTTCTTTTAGCTGTTTTAGATTCGTGGATTTTGAATGAATTTCGTGGATTTTCACAGTCAGATGATGGTTCAGGGATGGTTTTCAGTTCTCAGAATCTGAAGCTTCCTAAGGGTTAATTTTCTGTTCAAGGTTTTGTGAGATTAACTTGTAATTTAAAAGGAACTAAAAGGGGCTTTAAAGTTGATTACATTTCCTTTCATAATCTGCAAGGTAAAGTATTGGGTTGGCTGGAAGGTTCGTTCAGTTAATGAATGCGTTGTTCAATAAAGTTCTTAGTGAAAAAGAAAAATGTGTCTCTTATTTTTACTGAAAACCGAACGAGCTTTTTGGCCAGCCCAGTATATCCAGGGAGGAAGCTATCGTGGGCTCTTAGAAGAATGAAAGTGAGGCTGATATTTTGCAGGCCCTTCTGAATTGGTAAGTAGGTTTCAGTGGTTGTTCTTAAAACTTTCAAGGCACTTCCAAGGCATACACCAATTTCACCAAGAACTTAAAGAACTCTGAGTGGCTGTGCCTTTCTGTTTTACTGGCTAATCCTGTATGCTTATGAAATCTGAGTGTAGTTATGGTTGGTGAAACACTTGAAGTTAAAATGCTACCCACGGTGTCACCGTTTTGGGTAGCATGTATTTTCTTTGGCACTTAAAAAAAAGAAAAGGAGAAATAGAATCATGTGCTGGAACGGGCTGCTTTGGTGGAGTGGAAGTGGTCGTGGAAGGAGCAAGCAGAAAGGGTTATAATACAAGCTGTGGTTGCTGCCAGCTCTGTGACCTTGAGGAAATCCTTTAACCTCTTTGAACTTCACTTCCATCATTTATTCAGCATATTTATTGAGTGCTTATACTGTGCCTCTAGGCCCTGGGATTAACAAAACTGACAAAGCCTCTGCCCTCATAGAGCTTATGTTTTAGTCGGGAGGCAAACAGTCAGCAAATGCAACTATATAGTATACTGATCCACAGTGCAGCTGCTATGGGAAAAATAAATCAGGGTACAAGTGTAGAGTGTGATAGGGGCAACTGTTTTAGATGGAGTGGTCAGGGAAAAATTTGTAATTTTTCTCATAATGAACTAGCAATGCATTCCGTAAGTGAGCTTGTGGATTTCAGACTTAACGGAAGTATTAAAGGCAGGCTTTAACTTTAATGTTGCACAGTTGTGGATAATGATTTTTGTATGCAGCTGCTTAAATTTTAATTTCTTATCCAGTTTAGGGAATGTAAGATAAATCACACTACTTTGTTCAAAAACAAACAACAATTCTTACCTCATTACCTGGGAAATTTGAGAATTTCCAACCTATCTCAACTCCTTTCCCCCCAACCTCCATATTTAACTTTTCAATTTACCTGTAACTGTAGTTACTCTTTAGTTATGCCCCCTCTACGCCTTCCCCCAATGTATACACATATACACATACTACTTACCGGGTTATTTATCGCAAATCTTAAACTTCTGGTAGGTTTCCCATTGGTGCTCATCATATTAAGGGTACTACATTTTTACAGTATCTTTTGGTTTGTGCTCCAGTTAAATTAAGCATCCATGGAGAAACTTAGAAAATGTGCCATAGTTTTTAAACAGAACAAGTATGTATTTTGGAAGGAGAGAGTTCACAGGAATCTGTGCTCTTTGACCCTTTTATTAGCATAATTGAAAATATATTTTAAAAATCATTTCTTTACGTCAACATCATTAAATTTGACCATGTCCTTTTTTTTTTCTTTTCCCATTGGAATTTTTCTAGAAAAACAGTAGGAAATAAGAATTGAATGAATGAAATTTGGATCAGTTGGTATCCTCCTTTTATTTTTAAATCTCTGCTTAAGTCATTAACACTAGAGTCAACAAAAATACCTTTAAGATTAGGTCTAATTTGTCCCTTCAGGAACCTGTCAGTCCTGCTCTTTCAAGTTGCCAGGGCAGAGTTGTGAAAGGCAGTCCAAGCTCTCATCTCCCTGACCTGCCGGCACCACTTCCTCCTTCCTTCAGATCTTGGGAGTAAGGAACTGGCCACATTGTGCCAAAAAATTGGACATTTTTTGCCCCCTTGCCCATCTAGGTTAATAGGAAATTCTCTTTTTACTTTTGGCAATCCCCCTCCTGCCTCACCACCACCATTCATATGAGAATAGGTAATTCATGGGAAAAGATTGGTTACGGTTATTATTGAGCTTTATATTTGTGTAAGGAATTGGAGATAGAATACAAATCATAACATTTGAGAGAATTTTCTGTGTATGAGACATTGTGCTAGATGATTTCAAAGAAACAGTCTAATAGGAGTGATAGAACAAACAAAATGCAGTAGAATCAGAGTTTATCATTTGCGGGGTTTAAATTTTCTTAGGCTAGCATAAGAGAGGAGGGCTAATAGTGAATGGGGAGATTAGCAGGAGGAAAGAATTTATGAAGTAATGAGAACCTAAGGCTCAGTATTTGAAAATTACTGACTTCTGGGAAAGAAGCATGTAAGTAAAAAATAGAAGGTATTGTTCCTAGATTTAGAAGTTTGTGTGTGGTAGGGGAGGCTCTGCTGTCTACCTGTAAATGCTGAATTGCATGAAAAAAGGTGATATGATTGAGTATTAGGGCATATGGTATGGAGGCTGTGCTGGAATGTTTATGAGTCTGGGTTTTGGCATTATTGGTTCATATTTTCATTCAACAAATGTTTTCAAGTACCTACTTCATACCAAGTCCTGTTCTAAGGCACTGGAGAAACGATAACGATGAAAACAGATCCTACCTGCATGAAGCTTAAATCGTGGGGGAAGACTGGCAGCAATAAATGAATACATTCATCAAACGTTGGGTGGTAATAAGTGCCGTGATAAGGTAGGGTAAGGAGGATATGGAGCGCTTGAGAGGGTGGAGTGGGGAAGAAAGGCTTTGCTATTGATAAGGTGTTATTTAAACAAAGACCTGAAAAGGTGACATCTGAGGAAAGAGTGTTCTAGGCAGAGGGAAGAGTAGGGGGAAGGGGAAACATGCTCGGAATGTTTGCAGAGTGTTTAGGCAAGTGTGGCTGGAGTAGAGGAGGAGAATGGAAGAAATGATGTCAGAGATACTGGGTCTTGCTCATTGTAAGGACTTTATTTTTACCTCAGCAAGATGGGCAACTGTTGAAATGTTTTGAGCAAAAGAGTGACACCATCTTTAAATACAACCCTTTGCAAGGATCCAGAATAGACTTGGAGGGGAGAAAGGGGAGATAAATCAAAGTCTAGTTAGGAGGCTATTTTAATAATCCAAGCCAGAGGTGAACTAGGGTAATAGTGATGCGATAAGTGAATAATATTCACATGTGATACATACTTAAAATATAATGGATCCTATATACATTTTTGGAGGTAGAACTAGCAAGATATGCCGAACGATAGGTTGTGAGATTTGAGAAAAAGGGGAGTCAATTATGACTCAATTATTATTATTATTTTTTGCGGTACGCGGGCTTCTCACTGCTGTGGCCTCTCCCAACGCAGAGCACAGGCTCCGGACGCACAGGCTCAGCGGCCATGGCTCACGGGCCCAGCCGCTCCGCGGAATGTGGGATCTTCCCGGACCAGGGCACGAACCCGTGTCCCTGGCATCGGCAGGCGGACTCTCAACCACTGCGCCACCAGGGAAGCCCTCAATTATTTTGACTGAGCAGCTTCATAGGACTATTGTGAAGGTTTACCGAGCATTTATTTATTTAAAAATTTTTTTAATTTTTGGCTGCTTTTGGGTCTTCGTTGCTGCACGCGGGCTTTTCTCTGGTTGCGATGAGCAGGGGCTACTCTTCGTTGTAGTGTGCAGGCTTCTCATTGCGGTGGCTTCTCTTTTTGTGGAGCACGGGCTCTAGGCACGCGGGCTTCAGTAGTTGTGGCGCACGGGCTTAGTTGTTCCGCGGCATGTGGGATCTTCCGGGACCAGTGCTCGAACCCGTGTCTCCTGCATTGGCAGGCGGATTCTTAACCACTGCGCCACCAGGGAAGCCCTACTGAGCATTTAAATGGACAAAATAAGCACTTAAAATGACAGTTTATGTTTTGTTATTATTATAACTATTATTTACAATTACAGTGAAAGGCAACATGGCATAGACCTGGATTTAAATCTTTGCTTTAAAACTTACTATTTTATTTCATGCTAAAAATATATGTTTACCGTAATTCTGACCTCTCAGGACCTTAGTGTCCTCATTTGTAAGGTGAGGCTGATAAACTACCTTGTGAGAATTAAATGAGATATTTTAAAATATCTAGCAGAAGTCTGGTACATAACACAAAGTAAGGGCCGAATAAATAAATGGTATCAAGTGCATGACGTTAAATTTGTGCTTCAATTTGTCTCCTTGTCCCCAGAGAAAAGCAGAATCTTCAGTCATAAATCTTCTAAGGCTAGAGCATGTAAGTGTCATCCTGGGACCATGCAGTCTAATACTCTGGGTCTGATCATGGCACTCAGGGACATTTATGGAGGAGTGAATTATTGCCATTCCATAGCAATCAGTCTCTCTCCCCGCTGCCCTCGGCGCGCCCAGAGAGGTAGCATCAGGGCCACTGTGAGGGGGGACACAGTGAGGGAAGGCCAGGAGGAAGTGGGGGCCACCCTGCGGTATCCTGTCCCCTCCTGAGGCACCGTCAGGTGGGATCCAGGGTGGGAGTCATTGTCCAGGAGCCCAGGAGAGGCCACGGGGACCCTCAGGCCAGGAAAGGCAGGCCCGAGGTGGGCTGCCCTGGGCCCAGGGGAGCAGAGGCAAGGTTCCTTGGAGGAGCAGACTCCCCCGGGCAGCCGACCACCATGCTCCTGGCCTGGTGGGTGGTCACAGCCCATCTTTCTCTCCCCCAAGGGGACTCGCCAAGAGAGAGGGGGTGGCCAGCAGTGTGACCTGTCTGTCACGTGAGCTGGGCACCTAGGCTGGATGTGAGCTCCCTCCAGAGCACGTAACAGGCGGGGTTCACTCACAGGGCTGGGCTGGGCAGGGATGGACGCCCCGATCCGGCCCTTCGGCACCCTCTCGCCTCATCTGTCCGTCGGTCAGCCTCAAAACATTGACTGTATACTTGAAATGTTCTTGCTTTTCTTTATAATCCACTATGTGTCTGTTGTTTAGAACATATAAATTTCTCTGAATATGTTTGTCTTAACCTTGCATGACTTTTTGGATAACAAATTATATACATTTACCAACCACTCTATAAAACTAATCTTTGGTATTATTTGGCCTTTTTAAACCACTTCCTTTTAACTTGGAACAGGTGAACCCCATTGTGGTATGGTATAATTTTGTAAACAGGTTCGTTTTTCATTCTATTCATATTCTTGACAATTTATAATCTTTAAATATATTTTGGAAAGATTATAGAGGTTCTACTCTTTTAAAATATATCCTACTATTTGTCACTTTAGTTCAGTGTTTTTCAACTTTAGCTGCAATCTTAGAATAATCTGAGAAGCTTTAAAAAAAATTCATTTCCTCGCCTGTACCCAAGATCATTTAAATCAGATAAGAATTAGGGGGTCCATGGCATTAGTATTCTTTTGCGTTTCCTGGTGGCTCTAATATACAGCAAGGATTGAGAACCATTGCTTTAGTTGTCCTTTTCTGTTATTATGTATGTTAGTGATTTCAACACTTCTGTTTGTTTTCCAGATATGGATGACTTTTTATATAATTTGGGATATAATTTCTGTTATTTTTCTATTATTCTTTCTGATGGTACCTAGCATTTTTAGGCAGTAGAATATTATAGCTTGAATCACCTCCTGCTGAATGAGAGATATAATGATATAGTAATCTTTGAGCTGGAATAAACTTTGGAAGTAATCACCTACAACTTTCTTTTAGAGGTAAAGTGAAGCCCAGAGAAGGGTTAAATGACCACAAATGAAATAGGTTTCATACAAGCCCTGTCACTTAAATCTCCAGATACCTTTATGGTTTTTAAAAAACTTCTCAAATACATTATCTTCCTTGATCCTTACAACCTTCTCAGTTAATCAGAGTCACACTAATGTGACTTATCATTTCCCTTTTTATTTTAAAACAACAAACATGGAGATTTTACTGTGTTCTATATACTGTTCTCTAGCTTATTTTATTAGCTACATTTAAGATTTCCTCTTGACTTTGGTGTTCTGTAGTGTCATTATGATGTGTCAAGGTATAGATTTCCTTTTATTTTATTTGGGACTTTGTTAGGCTTGAATCTCTAGATTGACATCTCATTAGTTCTGCAGAATTCTTGGTCATTATCTCTTTAGATTTCTCCTCTATCTTATTCTCTTTTCTTTTCCTTTTGGGTCTCTGATTGCATGTATCTTAGGCCTTCTTTATCTGCTCTATATTTCCCATTTTTTTTATCACTACGTGCTTTATTCCAGATAATTTATTCTGATTTATCATCCAGTCCGTTAATTTTTTCTACAGTTGAATCTAGTGTTTTAAGGTCATCCAGTGAGTTTGTGATTTTGGTTATTGTTGAACTTCAGTTTTGGTTCCATTTATAAATCTGCTGCATTTTTTCTTAGCAGCTTCCTATTCCCTGAAGATATTTTCAGGGTCGTCTTTTATTCTTTAAACCTAGTAAGTATAGTTTTTTCTTTGTTTTTAATTAATTAATTTATTTATCTTTGGCTGCATTGGGTCTTCGTTGCTGCAAGCAGGCTTTCTCTAGTTGCAGCGAGCGAGGGCCTACTATTTGTTGTGGTGCATGGGCTTCTCATTGCGGTGGCTTCTCTTGTCACAGAGCATGGGCTCTAGGCACACGGGCTTCAGTAGTTGTGGCAGGTGGGCTCAGTAGTTGTGGCTCGCGGGCTCTAGAGTTGTGGCTCACAGGCTCAGTAGTTGTGGCTCATGGGCTTAGTTGCTCCGCGGAATGTGGGATCTTCCAGGACCAGGGCTGGAACCCGTGTCCCCTGCATTGGCAGGCGGATTCTTAGCCACTGTGCCACCAGGGAAGTCCCCAGTTATTTTGAAGTTGGAGTCTCTCTTCTTCCTATGTGTGAGGTCTTGGAGGTCCCTTTCTGTGGTCTGCTGTTTTTGCTGGCTCCTGCTCATGATGACTTGTTTCTTTGTATGCATAGATACCTGTGTGCTGCTCACTGTCCTTGCAAAAGTATAGGACTAAATCAGGCCTCAAATAAAGGTTTCTTCTTCAGAAAGTTTTGCCTTTGTTTCTGGTGGGTTTCTAGAGGCATTACCTAGACTGACCCACTTTAAAGCAAATCCGTTGCTTGAAGTTTTGGAGCACCCAAAGAGTTGACGCCTATTTTGGTTGTAAATACTTATGTGGGCCAATATACTTCTGCTTCACCTTTGCCTTGAGGGTATAGGCCCTTTAGGGCCTTAGCTAAATGTATATCTCCTATTAGACTCTATGCTCTGGATGGTTCTGGTCTTTGCATTTTGCCTTTTGGGTCCTGCAAAGCTGTCAAAACTGAAGCTCGGATTTGTTCTGATTGGTCATCACCAAAGGGCAAAAGTGGCTTTTGTTCCCTTACCTCATGGGTTCCCATTTTCCCTTCAATTTTGGCCAAATAATTCCTTACTTTCTTACCGGCTTTGCTTTTTTTTTTTTTTTTTTTTCCTTTTTTGTGGTACGTGGGCCTCTCACTGTTGTGGCCTCTCCCGTTGCGGAGCACAGGCTCCGGACACGCAGGCTCAGGGGCCATGGCTCACGGGCCCAGCCGCTCTGCGGCATGTGGGATCTTCCCAGACCAGGGCATGAACCCGTGTCCCCTGCATCGGCAGGCGGACTCCCAACCACTGCGCCACCAGGGAAGCCCCAGCTTTGCTTTTTAAGATGATTGTAGAAATAGTTTATCTAGAACTTTTAGCTCTTTTCAGTAGGAGAGTTGTTTCACGGCATCGTTACTAGAAACTAAATTCTCTTATATTACTTTCAAAAACTGACAAATAAAAATGGCCCCAATAATTATTTGGGGAGAAATATCATTGATAGCATTTCTTTATCAAGAGATGTGCCTATAGCCCTAAATATTATTTACTATCTAAATTACTTTTCTTTTTACTGGTAGGATACTTACAACTTTTCTCCAAAATCTTGGTAATTTAGGCAGAATTTAAAACAAACCCTTTTACTAATCAGCCTTTGAAAGATGTTTGAAAGTCCAAATAATTGGGACTGGTTTCCCTTTGTCAGCCTACTATGTACTTGATGTCAGCTACACTTTTTTTTTTTATACTTTTTGATTTATGAAAGTTTTAATTCTGGGCCATTAGAAATAAAATTGCCCTTGGGATCTTTGGAGTTTCTTGCTTTGGTCGCCATTTTGATAAAACAATTTATTGACCATCATAATTTGACAGTGGAAAGTGTGGACCTTCTAGTCAGACAGCTCCATTACTTCTGATTTATAATTTTTTTGGACCTCATTTTTATTTATTTTATTTTACTTTTAAAATTTTCATTTATTTATTTTTTGGCCACGCTGCTTGAGGGATCTTAGTTCCTGACCAGGGATTGAACCTAGGCCCTCGGCAGTGAGAGCGCGGAGTCCTAACCGCTGGACCACCAGGGAATTCCCTGGACCTCACTTTTGTTTGTAAATTGTAGATAACATACCCACCAAGCAGAGTAGTTGTAAGGTTTTTAAAAGATAAAATATGCACAGTACATGACCCATAATAGGTGTCCAATAAATGGTTTGCTCTTCTTGGTTGAAATTTCTAGGGACAGAATGCATTTGATTGTATTATTTATTTAAATCATGTTTTAGAAGGCATGAACTAGTTTCAGCGATCCATTTGGCATAGTAGCTGCTTACATTCTCTTTGCCCTGTTAGTAGTGATTTAAGGACAATAAATTGACAGTAGTGAAAGCAGGGAGCAGCCCAGAGATGGCAGTAGTAGGTGGTAATAACTTGTAGGCATTGCAGCCTGGAGACATAATAGAGGAAAATTGTAGTTTGGGAGAGAAACCTGAGGCAAGAAAGAGAAGTTGAAAAGGGGGTAGAAGAAAAGAATAGACAGGGAAAGGAGCAGAGGGGTTGAGGGGAACATAGGCAGACAGGAGGCAGAAACTGCACTGCACACATTCACCTGTTCTTAATTCCTAATGGATGTATTTTCTATAGTCTTCGTTTTAGCACTTACTACTGTAGAATTTTAAGGCTGACAGGGATAGACACTAATCATATTTTTACCTCCTGAGGGACCTTAGAACTTAAGCAGTCTCATCCCTTGTTTTATCATTTAGAGCCAGAGAGAGGAAGTGAATTGTCTTAAATCACTCTGTGAGTTGGTGTAGATTTAGGTTAGAACTCAGGAGTCCCAGTACTCAGGCCAGGCCATTGTTCTCCATACCACATTGTCTCCTTTTATTGATCCCTCACCCTGAATGACTGCTTCTGATCTGAAGTAGACAAGAGAATTATAATATTTACCTGAAATCACTACTAATAGGGTGAAAAGAATGTAAACAGCTACTATGCTGAATGGATCACTTAAACTAGTTCATGGCTTAACTATTTAGGTATGCTTTGAATAGCTGTCATAATTTAAAGAAAATTCTTATTTATTTCAAGCTTTTCTTCAGGTAAAATAATTTAATGAAACAATTATATTGTAAGGGGCTTAGGAAGAGTCTTCAACAACTTATGTTCCTGCAATGTGTTTAATAATGTATCACTCTAGTTTCTTTTAATACTTTTATTTATTTTTATGTAGTGAATATTGAAATAAAATGTTTATTTCTTTTTAAAAAATGTCTGCAAATTTGGGACTTTTGCAGCTTGCTCTGAGAATAGCCTAATTAAGTTCTGTATATATTTATTAATATAGTTTGTGTTTATTGATCATATATCAAATTTTGTGTAGTGCTTTAGTTATTAGGTTATTCTAGCTCACCTACTTTACATACGCTATATTTGAACAGGGTGATGTGTCAATCATGTATTTGCTCTTATGCAGTAAGGTATTTGAGGAAATAAAATTCACCTTCTTTGGCAGACTTTAATGCTGTTTAACTTTTGTTATAAAAATACCCTATCTGAACAAGATGATGGGATATTAGAAAATACTGTTACATAAGAAGGAAAATTTGTCATACAGTTAGTTAGAAGCAGTATGGCCAAAGGAAAATGAGTAGGTATTTTGTTCTGGAGATAAGATAGGGAGAAAAATAAGGGAGCAGAAGCCCTGGAATTCAGGTGAGCTCTGGGAAATATTGAGTAAGGTTGGGTGGAATAGGTATTTTGGGTGTGGTGAATAGGTTCTTGGCATAACTGCACTACAGGGATCCAAGGAAAGGGCGGGGCCCGGGGGGGGGAGTGTTTCATCACCGTACACACAGGTTTTATTAGCACTCATTTACATGTGACAGAAATTGGATCCAGTACCAGCATATCTAGTTAGGAGAAATAAACAGGATGTCAAATTCCACAAGGGTGATACCAGTTTCACCTGATGGAAAATTACAGCCCAGTCTGGGACTTGTTCTCAGTTTTTTTGTTTATACCTCCTAAATGAGAAAGTTAAGCAGTGAGCTAAGGAGCCTAAATGATAGGCACAACTAAAACCTGCTCCTGAGGAATGTGGATTCCTATCAAGCTAAAAGGAGGGAATAGGAGGAGCCTGGGGATCTGGGTCAGCATACTTACTGAACTTGAAAAAGCAGTCAGTCAGGGAAGATGGTGCCCTGGTCACACTAATAGAACCCATACTCTATCTGTTGTTTTCTCTCTTTTGTTTCTTCTTTACCCTCCAAAAATAATAATAGTTTTATTTACTCAGCACTTGCCATGTCCCAGGTACGGTGCTAAACACTTTACATGTATAATCTTTTTTTTTAATTAATTAATTAATTAATTTATGACTGCACTGGGTCTTTGTTGCGGTGCACGGGCTTTCTCTAGGTGAGGTGAGCGGGGGCTACTCTTCTTTGTGGTGCCCGGGCTTCTCACTGCGGTGGCTTCTCTCGTTGTGGAGCACGGGCTCTAGACACGTGGACTTCAGTAGTTGTGGTGTGTGGGCTCAGTAGTTGTGGCACGTGGGCTCAGCAGTTGTGGCTTACGGGCTCTAGAGCGCAGGCTCAGTAGTTGTGGCGCACAGACTTAGTTGCTCCACAGCATGTGGGATCTTCCTGGATCAGGGGTCGAACCCGTGTCCCCTGCATTGGCAGGCGGATTCTTAACCACTGCGCCACCAGGAAAGTCCCTATAATCTTTTTTAATCATAATTTAAAAAATCATAATTAAAGGTATTCATAATTATTCCCTAATTCATAGATGAGAAGAGAGGTTAAATAATTTGCCATGAGAAAAGTTTGAGTGATGGGCCTGGGCATAGTAAGTAGAAGGAAATATTTTGACATTTTTCTTGTTCTCTCATGCTTCTGAGTCAACGTACAGGCCTGGATATTTTCCTCTCCCTTGTCTGGTGAATTTCTAATCATCTTCCAACATTCATTTTACTTTCTTTGGGAAACCTCTCTGATCTCCAGACACAGTGAAGCTTCATGCTCCCCTAACAGTTTTGTATATATAAGAAAGAAGCTTTGTTATCCAATGCCGTCCAGACTGTTTGGTCAGTAAACCCGAAAAGATGGTTAAAATGACACTTGAAATAATTTAAGTTAAAAATATATAAACGTACGGTCATTTGCCAGCGTAAGACCAGGCCCACTGACCCTTCACTGTTGTTTTTTAGAATGCTGATCGGAGTTCTGTGTTGTCATTTTTTTTTTTTTTTGCTGTACACGGGCCTCTCACTGTTGTGGCCTCTCCCATTGCAGAGCACAGGCTCCGGAAGCGCAGGCTCAGCGGCCATGGCTCACGGGCCTAGCCGCTCTGCGGCATGTGGGATCTTCCCGGACCGGGGCACAAACCCGTGTCCCCTGCATCGGCAGGCGGACTCTCAACCACTGCGCCACCAGGGAAGCCCGTGTTGTCATTCTTGAATAAGCTACAATTATAATGTATTGTTAATGATTTCTGGTTTTGGTTTTCCTTGAGTAAAGCACAGTGAGTGTAAAACCGTAGATTTTTAATGACCTTTCTCCAGTCTTTTACAGTTGTTTCCCCCACATCTAATTTGACAGCAATATTTTTTAGGGTGTCTCCTTTACTGTCTTTCTTTCTGAATCATTCAACAGTCCTTGTCTTCATACCCATATTTTGCTGGTTTATTTAATATTTAATTGAATTATCTAATCAAAGTAACAAGTGCAGCTGCCGTAAACAAGTTTGGGAGGAAATCTAGTTGACTCTTGGTCAACCAGTGTGTATGAGTAAACTACAGAGAATACTATACTCTAGCTTTGAATGTTTAATATACCTTGGGCTTTGGGCAGTGTTTTACAAAGGGGCTAGAGAATACTGGTTAATCCGTAGGGTTGGTTAAGAGAGGATTCGTGGTGAGAACTTCTACTGTATCTTGATTATACCACCTATCTCATACTTTGCATATTTGTTTCCTCACTAGATTGTGAGTCACCTTAAGGGTGTTCTTATTTCCCTAAGGTTCAGCCGAATAACTTGCTTATAGCAGTTGCTTAATATATGGTTCTTGAATGAATCATGTATTAGGTTACATTGTTACATGAATATGTATTAAATATGTGTCTCTGTATGTATACCTTGTCTCCCAGCTAAATTGTGTCCTTAAGGGCAAGTCTTGTGTCCTACACTTCTTTGATATTTACAGTGTTTGTCATTGTAATGTACAATGGTTGTCCCTTGGTGTCTGCAAAGCGTTGGTTCCAGGACCCCACCCCCATGGATACCAAAATCCACAGGTGCTCAAGTCCCTCATATAAAGTGGTATAGTACTGTAAGCCCTCCATATCCACTGGTTCTGCATCTTTATGTTGGTATACAGAGGAACAGTGTATCTGTCTCTTGCTGCTAGCTATGACTTCCACTGGAAGGAGCCTTTTAGAGCGAGTTGTGTCTGAAATCTGCTGTTTAGAGCATTGCCTGAGCCCTGCCACGTAATTCTGACAGAGCTCATTTTCAGGGATGCTGCTGGCTTCATAATTGCAGCCTGATGTTAGCTGCAGCAAATGGTGCTTCGGTTTTGGTAGTTTTGCCTGTAGGTTTGTTTTCTTTTCCCTTTGTGTGTTAAACACTGACTGCCAGGAAGTGTCTTTGGCATCATGTCCTAATAAGTCTTTACAATCATCAGGATAATGTGACAATATTTTCTTCTTTTCTACAGCCCATACCTTAAAATTTTATGCACAGTTCTTTTTCCTTCTAAGTAGATAACAAATGGAATAGTTCTTCTGTGAAGATAAATCTAATTTTAAATAAAATATCTAGTCATCATTACTTTGTATTCTACTTTTCTTTTTGTAGCTGCATTACCAATATGTTGTGATTTCAAACATTTTTGAACTCTGCTTCTTTAAATAATAAAATAGAAATGCTTCCGTTATCCAGAATTCAGAATGAAAAGTTCTGATTTCCTTATCACTAAGCCTGCATCTTTTCATCAGAAATTAAAGTTTAGTCTTTCAGATCCATGTAGCTAGCCAACTAAGTGAGAATGAGCACAAAAAGACTAAAATATGAAAATACCAAAGTTGCCAAAAGCTCATAGAAAATTTGTTGTGGATTAAAAAAAAAATTATGCTTTTGCTTGCAAGGTTTTTGGTTGGAACTCTAAGCACTTATTGAATACCTGGCATTCCTCCTACACTTTGGAGACACCATGGAAAACAGGCAGATATGGTTCCAGTTCACACGGAGCTTATAATCAAGCAGTGATACTTAACTTCATCCTACCTATGGTAATATCCACTTTGCTTATGCCATTTTAGTTTTTCCTGTTTAAAAACCAACCAACCGGTAGTAACAACAAAAGGAACCCCCTTCTTAGCTCTTATCCATTAGTTCGGTCACCCTATCCCTTATTCTCTTTCATATCTCTGTACAGGCCACGTTTACTCCCTTCAGTTTTATACTAATCTCATCTTTCTCTCAGCTTCTTTGTTCTCTTTCTCTTTTTTGGGTTATTCATTTCTCAGTCTCTTATGATCTTGCTTCCCGTCCTCCAGTCAGATAATTGTTCACCAGATTTTACTCTTTTTTCCAGTAGTTACACTTTTTAAAAAAAATAATTTTATTTTATTATTATTATTATTTTTCATGCCACATGGCTTGTGGGATCTTAGTTCCCTGACCAGGGATTGAACTCACACCCTCGGCAGTAAAAGTGTGGTGTCCTAACCACTGGATCGCCAGGGAATTCCCGTCAGTAGTTACACTTTAAGTCCTCTCACTCCAGTTGATTGCTTTTATTTAGATGCCTCATAAAATTATATCTTTAGTTAGTCCTGGTACTTTCCACAGTTACAATTCTACATGTCTAATTTCTTGCTAAAATCTTCACCTGGGTGATTTATCACTTGAAACTCAATCGTACTTTCTAAAATCCTTCTCCCAAACCAACTTGACCTTCCTCCCCATACCCAGCCTCTCGTTTACCTTGTCTAAAAATCTAGATTCAGCTTTCACTGAACATTGTACTCTCTTGTCTTCACTATCCCAGCCGCACATCTGATTTTATAAACTCTGTGTAGTTTTAAATCCATTTAATTAATTAACTAATTAATTTTAAATTTTATTTATTTATTTTGTGTTTGCGCCACGCAGCACGCAGGATCTTAGTTCCCTGACCAGTGATCGAACCCGTGCCCCTTGCAGTGGAAGCCTGGAATCTAAACCATTGGACTGCCAGGGAAGTCCCTAAATCCATTTTCAATTATTTAATTCCTAATACTGTTGTTACCCCGGTTGAGACCCTCATCACCACATATCTGGGTGACTGCAGCAAGGGACCTTCCTGATTTTTTACCTCTGGTCTCTCCTTTGGCCAAGGCATTCTGCACAATATTGCCTCTCAAGCTTCTAAAAATATTGATTTGTTCAAGACATTCTTTTTTTATTTTTCATTTTTTCCTGTAGAAGATTTCAAATCTCTCCATAATTCGGCTGTTTATATTTCCTACCTATTTGGTCTTTCCAAACCAAAATAATGTAATCTTGCTTTGTGCATAAGCCATGTCTACTTTTTCTTTTTTCTTTTTTTCTTTAAACCATTGCTCAAAAGGGTTTGCATTCTGGAATGTCCTTCCACCACCTCATAGTTTGTATTACTCTTTCAGATTTATGGGTTCTTTATTCAGATTTAGCTTAAGTCCCATTTCCAACATGAAGAGTTTTTAGATACCCTTAGTTTTTAGTGGTTGTTCCTTTTTTAGTACAGTTGATCCTTGAACAACACGACTTTGAACTGTGTAGGTCCACTTATACACAGATTTTTTTCAATAATAAATACTACAGTACTACACCATCCGAGGTTGGCTGAATCCGCTGCTGAGGAACCATGGATATACAGGAACTGCCAGTATGGAGGGCCAACTATAAGCTATACAAGGATTTTCGACTACACGGAGGGGAGATGCCCCTAACCCCCTGTTGTTCAAGGGTCAACTGTACTTGCTGTGTCATTTGGCACTTAGGCTGTGTTACCTTATACTGTTTCCTTTTTAAGAATCTGTTCACTTAATTTAACAGATATTTATTGGGTATCTGCAACATGCAAGTGACTTCTGGAGCTTGGGGATATAGCAGTAAATAGCAGAGACAGTACCTTTCCTCTTGGAGCTTTAGCAACTTCATCTGTGCCCAATTAAAAAAAAATTTTTTTTTCTAGCACCTATCACAAGTACATGTTAATAATGACGATGTTAGAATTGAGTTCAAATTTGCAGGAAGGAGCTCCTGGACTAATAATGCAGAGCCTCCTTTCCTTCCCCTGCTGCCTTACTGCTGACCAAAATACAGATAACTTTAGAGAAGAGGATGATTATTCTGTAGGATGGGGATATCTTTTGGAAGGTGGCTGTTGTCTTGGATTCAATAATAAATTTTTAAAAAATTAGCCAGAGTAATACTGCCTTGGAAAACATTAACTCAATTGTATACCATTAGTCTCCCATGAAAAGGATGCAAATAAGTAGAATGCAAGCAAATAGAAATCTTTTTTAAAAAGAATATTCATCATCTTGGGATCAGTACTTATTCAGTTCTGTTTTTCACACATGTCATCTTTGGTTTCATAGAAGTAAAGAATGTTAAACTTGGGCTTCCCTGGTGGCGCAGTGGTTGGGAGTCCGCCTGCCGATGCAGGGGACACGGGTTCGTGCCCCGGTCTGGGAAGATCCCACATGCCGCGGAGCGGCTGGGCCCCTGAGCCATGGCCGCTGAGCCTGCGCATCCCGAGCCTGTGCTCCACAGTGGGAGAGGCCACAACAGTGAGAGGCCCGCGTACTGGAAAAAAAAAAAAAAGTTAAACTCTTTCATTTTATGGTTGATGGAACTGAGGCTCAGAGCAGTTAAATAACTTTAATAAGTTACACAGATTAGTGAGAGAACCAGGAGTAGGAATTTCACATCACATCAGAGAACACTGAAGTTTTGTACAATACAGTTCAATAATTGATGTATGTAGTATGGCCCTGAGTTATCAGGAAAAATTAAGTTATGTTCACTGTGAAAGCAGGAATTTATTGATCTTTTAGATTCAATATACTTCAAAGCTTAAATGAGTTAATTTATATCAAATATTTTTTATATATGTCTATGAGTCTTCCCTATTTTCCCTACTTTGTGTTCTCTTTTGTTTGCTTTTCAGACTGAGTAAAGATTGTAACTCTTGACATTTTAACCTAATTTTTTATATTAGTTTTTTTGTTGTTGTTTGTTTTTTGGCCACGCCATGCAGCATGTGGGATCTTATTTCCCTGACCAGGGATTGAACCCGTGCCCCCTGCAGTGGAAGCACGGAGTCTTAACCACTGGATCACCAGGGAAGTCCCTTATATTAGTTTTTTTAAAATCAGAAAATTAACGTATTATGATAATTGAAAGTCAGGTAGTTGTTAATAAAAGCTTGTTTTAACAAAACTTGACTTCCCTAGTTAAGGAATCTACTTATATTGATTTTTTTTTAAGCAGTGTTTTTGTAAACTTGCTATAATGTGAAATAGAGAAGAGATTTAGAGCATGAAACACTGACTAGAAGCCACTAATTTTTCTACAAAAAAGAAACAATATGAGTCCTTATTTAGAATTCAGGGTTAAATTTAGATTTTATTTTTAGAAACTGTCTAAATTTTATATTTAGCAGTTTTAAAGAAAACCAGAGCTGGACAGTGGTTAAAATGGTAAAAGCAGATTTTAATCAGGAACCATTGAAGTAGAGAGAAAGAGACCTTAATATGGAACTGGGCTCAATCCCGAGTACAAGGAAAGGTGGGATATGTGGCCAATGAGGAGGGTGTGTGTGTGCATGTGTGTTGCCGGGCAGGGTGGGGCGGTAGGTGGATGGAAATTACTAAGAAGAACATCAGGGATCAGGGGGGTTTCTAACTAAATTGACCTTACAGGATTCTTGCTGAAGGCAGGCCAAGGTGATCAGATATCACCCAGGGGATGGTGGGGATGAGGAATTTGATTGATAATGAGGTTGGTCAGATATTGAAGGTGATGGGTTCTTGCTAAACTGATTTAGTAAGATTCTTTTGTGTTTTTTTAAAAATTTTATTTATTTATTTATTTATGGCTGTGTTGGGTCTTCGTTTCTGTGCGAGGGCTTTCTCTAGTTGCGGCAAGTGGGGGCCACTGTTCATCGCGGTGCACAGGCCTCTCACTGTCACGGCCTCTCTTGTTGCGGAGCACGGGCTCCAGACGCGCAGGCTTGGTAGTTGTGGCTCACTGGCCTAGTTGTTCCGTGGCATGTGGGATCTTCCCAGACTAGGGCTCGAACCCGTGTCCGCTGCATTGGCAGGCAGACTCTCAACCACTGCGCCACCAGGGAAGCCCCGATTTAGTAAGATTCTTGATAAAATTGGGCAACGTAAAGATGGCCATGGAAATCCAAAGATTGGGTCTAATAGAAGAGAGAACTTAGAGGAGCCTGACTAAAGTTTTGTCAAGGAGAGAATCTTTGTCAGAAGAAATGATTTATTTAAAATAAGAAGAGCTAGGGACTTCCCTGGCTGGTGGTGCAGTGGTTAAGAATCCGCCTGCCAATGCAAGGGACACGGGTTTGAGCCCTGGCCCGGGAAGATCCCACGTGCCGCAGAGCATCTAAGCCCGTGAGCCACAACTACTGAGCCTGCGCTCTAGAGCCTGTGAGCCACGACTACTGAAGCCCGCGCACCTAGAGCCCGTGCTCTGCAACAAGAGAAGCCACCACGGTGAGAAGCCTGCACACTTCAATGAAGAGTAGCCCCCACTTGCCACAACTAGAGAAAGCCCGCGCACAGCAACGAAGACCCAACGCAGCCAAAAATAAAATAAATAAGTAAATAAAATTTAAAAAATAAATAAATAGGGCTTCCCTGGTGGCTCAGTGGTTGAGAGTCCGCCTGCTGATGCAGGGGACAGGGGTTCGTGCCCCGGTCCGGAAAGATCCCACATGCCGCAGAGCGGCTGGGCCCGTGAGCCATGGCCGCTGAGCCTGTGCGTCCGGAGCCTGTGCTCCGCAACGGGAGAGGCCACAACAGTGAGAGGCCCGCGTACTGCAAAAATAAAAAATAAATAAATACATAAAATGAGAATAGCTGTATATTCAAAACATAAGAAATATATAGAAAGATAAAAAGTAGATAGTACTCCTTCCTCTCCAATCCTTGTCACAAATCTGTTTAGACATAAATTCTACTAACAATCTAATGTGTGTCCCTCCAGAATTTCATGTATATACACATGTAAACACACACAGTTGGGTTTTTTATTGAACTCGCATTTGCCTTGGCAATAATTGCATCTTTACATTTTAACTTTTTCCAACTAAGATTTCTCTCTTTCCTTAAGCAGAGATATCCTGTACTTAAAATACCTAGGAATAAACTTAAGAATTTATAGGTTTTATTACTTTTGTGAGTAGGATTCTTTTTCCATTACATTTCTAACTGGTTATTTTCAATATGTGGGAAAGCTGTGCTTGTGTGTACAAAGTCATCTAGTTACCTTGCAGAAATACCTTATTCTTTCTAATGTTTGGTTATTTTAGCTAGAAAAGCCAAGTGTAACTATTTCCAATATTTATTCCTCCTTTTCCAGTACTGGTTATCAATCCCAGAACTTTATATTATGATAGTGGTGCTGGAGAGTCTCCTTTTGTTCCTTTAAAAAAAAAACTTAAAAAAAAATTAAATGGAAACTGTGTAACTGTTAAGTGTGGTATTTGTTAGTGGTTTCTAAAAATTACTATCTAGGGCTTCCCTGGTGGCGCAGTGGTTGAGAATCCGCCTGACAATGCGGGGGACGGGGGTTCAAGCCCTGGTCTGGGAAGATCCCACATGCCACAGAGCAGCTAAGTCTGTGCGCCACAGCTACTGAACCTGTGTTCTAGAGCCTGCGAGCCACAACTACTGAGCCCGTGTGCCACAACTACTGAAGCCCGCGTGCCTAGAGCCTGTGCTCGGCAGCAAGAGGAGTCACTGCAATGAGAAGCCCGCGCAGGGCAGCAAAGAGTGGTCCCCGCTCACTGCAATTAGAGAAAGCCCGTGTGCAGCAACAAAGACCCAATGCAGCCAAAAATAAATAAATAAATTTATAAAAAATAAAAATTACTATCTAGCATGTTAAGGAAGTTTCTTCTTCGTTTTCTAGGAGTTGTTAACAGAAATAGATAATAAATGCTGTTAATTGATTTTTTTTTTTTCTTTTGCGGTTCGCGGGCCTCTCACTGTTGTGGCCTCTCCCGTTGCGGAGCACAGGCTCCGGACGCGCAGGCTCAGCAGCCATGGGTCACGGGCCCAGACGCTCCGTGGCATGTGGGAATTTCCCGGACCAGGGCACAAACCCATGTCCCCTGCATCGGCAGGTGGACTCTCAACCACTGCGCCACCAGGGAAGCCCTGTTAATTGATTTTTTGCATCTCCGAAGATAATATGTTATTTTTTCTCACTTATCTTACTAATGGCATAAGCCTGGTTGTGGAGTATTTTTTCTTTTGATATACTGATGTATTTGATTTGTTTATATTTTATTGAGGATTTAGGATTTTTGCCTATGTATTCTTAAAGTCATTATTTTTGGTAATCTTGCTTTGAACTCAGGTGCAGAGGGTTGAGTTCTCATACTTTTCAGTTCATTGCACATTATTATTGGTCTGCACCCAGTCCCTCTCTTCTTTAATTTACTTATCCATTTTTATCTCCATTCCTCTCATATTCTCCTTCCATTGTTTTTATGTATCTTTGTAAAATATTATTGTTTTTCCTGTGCATGTATTTTTTAATTCACAAAAATCAAATTGTATAATTTTCTCTTACTTTTTAAAAAGGTTCATCTGTGATATTTTATGGACATGAAAGCCATTACTTTTAACTGTTTGAGAATTTCTGTGACATATTAATGAGTAATGGAATTACTGGTTTGTTGGGTATATGTAGACTTAATTTAAGTAATTTGCTGATTGGTTTCCAGACTGATTGCCCTTGTCTATGTTTCCACTAGCAGTGCATGATCGCACTTTGCTGTTGACACTTGGCATTATCTAGAGTTCTAATTCTTGCTACTCTGATAAATGTGAAGTTATATCTCCTATTTATATTAATTTGTATTTTTCTGGTTATCACTGAGATTAAGCATCTCTTCCTAAATTTGTTAGCCTTTTGGGTTTCCTCTTCTCTAATTTGCTTGTTTATATCCTTTGTAAGAGCATGGAATGTCTGTCTCTTTATTGAGATCATCTTCTATCTGTAGTCACAAGTAGGATTAGTTTTCTTTTTTCCTATAATTTATTTTTGGTAATTTTTCAGATTAGTGTTACAGTTTTAACAGGAAACAGAATGATAGTTTAACTTATTAAAGCTAAATAAATCTAGTACTTGTAAAGTAGGCTAAGATGAAGTCATTGGATTTGTATTTATATTAGGAACATCATTTAAAATAACAGGCATTGTTTTATGTAATGGATTTAATTTTAAAAAGGCATCTTTTCTGGATCTTATTTTTAAAAATTAATAAAAGGAATATATATACACACACACTCTTGTAGCTACTTTAATTGTTTTGGGAAATGTTATAGTTTTGTGTGTATATGAAAACCAAGATTACCAAATATATTTCTAGTCTGGAAACTCCAGCCTTGTGTTACCTACCACCTACATGGAATGCCCACCTTAACAGTAAAATCAGTAACATACAAACTTATATTTCAGTCTTACCCTCCTTCCTTACAAGCTCTTTTCATTATATCCTTATTGCCTTTGTATATTATTTACATATAAGGCAAAATGTCTTAATTAAAAACTTAACTCTAGCATCTATGTTTTCTTCAGATCTCTGTTAGTGTACACATTTATGTTTTAAATATGATGGGTTTGTACATAGTTATTAACTATTTTGTTTTTGTTTGTGTGACAATGAAATGAGTTATAAAACACTTATTCAGAGCAATATAACATAGGAAGAGCTCAATAAAAGTTCAGTTTATTAATTTTATATATTTTCATATGTGTATAAGTCCTTATACTTATTTTTAGTGATTATGTAACCAAAACAGATGTTATTTTTGCTTATCTTTCTACTTCTGCATACAAGAAAGTTCAGAAGGGACTTCAGCAAACTGTTCACATTGGTTATCTCTAGGTAATGGAATGGGGGTAAAGGAGTGATCTGTTGGTTGTTCCTGTATATCTTTATATAAAGTTTGAAATTTTTTTCCATTTTACAGTATTTTTAATAAGGAAGAATATTTTTAAAAAGCAAACAAGATATAGCTTATCAAACTGATCTCTTTATGAGTTTGGATGGGTTTGTTATAGGACAATGGTCAACATATGGCAAAATGGTCCATATTAATAATTCTCATCAAAGAAATATACATTAAAGCAATGAGGTACCCTTTTCTGTCTATGAATCTTCCTTCCTTCCTTCCTTCCTTCCTTCCTTCCTTCCTTCCTTCCTTCCTTCCTTCCTTCCTTCCTTGCTGCGTTGGGTCTTCATTGCTGTGCACAGGCTTTCTCTAGTTGCGGTGTGTGGGCTTCTCATTGCGGTGGCTTCTCTTGTTGCAGGGCATGAGCTCTAGGCGTGTGGCCTTCAATAGTTGTGGCTCGCAGGCTCTAGAGCGCAGGCTCAGTAGTCGTGCTGCACGGGCCTAGTTGCTCCACAGCGTGTGGGATCTTCCTGCACCAGGGCTCAAACCCATGTCCCCTGCACTGGCAGGCAGATTCCTAACCACTGCGCCACCAGGGAAGTCCCTGTCTATGAATTTTTAAAATCAATGATAACACTCAATGCTAGGAAAGATGTTTTAAACTTTACTGTCATACATTGTTGTTTGTATTGTCAACTGGTTAGTATCTATAAGGAAACAGTTATACTTTGACCTAGTAATTCTATTTGTCGTAGTCTATCCCAGAGAAGTAAACAAAAAATTGCCTTAAAAATGTGTATACATGAAGATCATCATTGGCAATTTATTTTGTAATAGTGAAAAATTATAATATAAATGTTAAGGTGTAGTGAAACTAGTATCATTTAGGAATGCTTTTGGCTGCAGGTAAACTCTGTTAACAGTGACCTAACAACTAAAGATCATGTTTCTCACAAGTCTGGTGGTGGGTAGTCTTTTTGTCTGACATAAGCTGGTACAGTTGCTCAGTGAGGGCATAAACTTTTTCTATTCTCCTCTGCCATCTTTCACCCTCAGTGTGCGGGCTTATTGTCTTTCTTAGTGTTACATTATGATTACAAGATTGCTATAGTTAGAGACATCAAGACCACAGTGAAAAGCAGCAAAAAGGTTTGTTTGTGTTTTTTTGTTTGTTTATTTGTTTTGGAGTGAGTCTCCTTTATCAGTGAATGATAAACTTTCCCCAGAAGTACCTTCTTTCCATCCCCAGCAGACATCTCATTGGTTACTGGGATATGCATGACTATAACAGAATCTAGGAAAGCAGTCATTTGGCTTTCCAGATTCTATAGTGGGAAGTTACAAGCTAGGTAAAAAAGGGATTAGGAATGTGTGTTTTGAATAGCCATTCCACAAGATCTGCTACAATGGTTAAATAAGTTATGGTAAATTTACTTGAAGTTGTATAATAAACCCAATGAAAATGATGGTATAAAGACAGTAATAACACGGAAAGTGTTTTCATGACAAAAAGTAAGCTGTAAAATTTTGTACCATGATTCCATCTACGTAGAGAAATGGATTGAGGGGGAATCAGAAGGAAATAATTCAAATGACATAAATAAAAGCAAAATTAGAGTGTATCTGAATAGCTTTGCACATTACTTTTTTTTTGGACAGTGTGGAGGAAAGGGCTGGTGTTCTTTTGTTTTGTATATCTAAAAGCAAAATTGCCAAATCATAGAGTATGTGGGTGGCTTTGTCAGCTCCCTTTTGCAAAAGAAATTTAACTAATTTGCATTGCCACCATCCATATAAAGATACATCTGTATTTCATCTGCTTGTGAACATTGGGTTTTATCACTTAATTTACCTTTTTAATTTAACAGGTATATATGGGATACATCAGGGATAAAACTTTTTAAAAAATTTATGGGACAAAACTTAAAAAAAAATTCAAACTTATAGGAAAGTTCCACAAAGAGTACACAAAAATCTTCACCCAGCTTTACCAATTGTTAATATTTAAAACTGTGATAATTTGTATTTCTTATTACTATTTAGGCTCTTCAGTTTTCCGTGTAGGGATTTATCATCCGTATAAGTCTCATGGCTCTTCATCAGTCTCATTTATTTTTAAGTAGAATCTGGTTATTGTGTTGATTAATATTGACCTTTTTTTAAAGGTAGATTTTTTAAAGTTATTTCTTTCATTTATATTTTCTATTACCTTTCCTTTGTAGCATATCTTATCACACATATCATATCATTATGCAAAATGTCTTGCAGTTGAATAGTTTACTACATGTATCTTAACTCTGACTATAATCATTTCTTCAGAAGTTATAAAGGCTTATGCTATATTTATAAGAATATAAAAAGCTACTCCTTAAAAAAAACAGTATTTTATGTAGATTATAAGCTCTGTGAAGAAATGGACTATGTCTGTGGTGGACTTTGTCCACCCCAGCACAGTTTCGTTACATGGTAAGCATGGAATAAATGGGTGGGTGGATTTTATTTATTTTATTTATTTATTTATTTACTTATTTATTTAATTTATTTATTTATTTACTTACTTACTTACTTATTGGCTGCGTTGGATCTTCGTTGCTGTGCGTGGGCTTTCTCTAGTTGCGGCGAGCAGGGGCTACTCTTCGTTGTGGTGCAAGGGCTTCTCATTGCGGTGGCTTCTCTTGTTGCAGAGCATGGGCTCTGGGTGCACAGGCTTCAGTAATTGTGGCACGTGGGCTTCTGTAGTTGTGGCTCGTGGGCTCTAGAGTGCAGACTCAGTAGTTGTGGTGCACGGGCTTAGTTGCTCCGCGGCACATGGGATATTCCCGGACCAGGGCTTGAACCCCTGTCCCCTGCAGTGGCAGGCGGATTCTTAACCACTGTGCCACCAGGGAAGCCCCTGTGTTCCTTTTAATCCTCATGTTTTTGTCTCTATATCTTATTGGATGGAGCCTTTTCTCAAATGTCAAGGTGGACCATTTTTAAGAGTGTGGCACTCATAAACTGGTGGGACGTCCTCTATCTCTAGACTAGCTGTTTGACATGGAGCCTTCACTACAGGATGATCAGGCCTTCACTGAAGGATGATCTGATTTAGGTGAAATGGTTTTTTTGTTGAAAGACCCCTGAATGTCATACTTAAATGGCATTTAAGTTTTTTTCTCTGAGTTTATTCAGTTTTCTAGAAAATGGTATTCTAATCATCTGCCTTGGAGAGAGAGCCTAGCTGCAGAGGTAGATGGAACCTGGCTAGAGAAGTAGATTATAGCTCTTACCTTTTAAAGCTTTCACTTAGTCATCCTGTTTTGTTTTGTTCTTTTTGTCACTGCCTCATTCTTGCCCTCTACTATTCCTGGCATTCTGAGTCAAGACCTCTCTGTTTACATTTCTTCAGAGGCTAAATGTCTAGTATCTTGGGGAGGTGGGTTAGAAGTAGTTGTTTTATTTCAGGGAGTAGAGGTGGGTTCCTGTAGGTTTGACTGCACTTCATATACTTTTAACCTTCCCCCCTGTTTTAAGCCCTGTGACACAGCTGCCCCATCTGTGTATCTCATACCTCTTAATTTCTGAGCTTTTCAAGGTGCTTTGGGGGAAATCTACTAGCTTCTCATTGGACTCCCTCTGCAGGTACTTAGGTTTCTGAGCTGCTGAGTTAGTACTCTTTCTTCATCTGTTTTCCACATCCTAAATATTTATCATCCCTTGACCCCTGTTGCCTCTGTATGTTCTCTTTGATCTTGTGGGTTTATATCTTTAAAAAAGTTATTTAATGCTCCTTGGCAAGGAGCTATTCTGTCTTGTTATGTTATGTTATGTTATGTTATTTATTTATTTATGGCCGCATTGGGTCTGCTGCTAGAGAAAGCCCGCACACAGCAACGAAGACCCAACACAGCCAAAATAAATAAATAAAATAAATAAATAATTTTTAAATGTGGTCATAGGGTAGTTTAAAAAAAAAGAACCAAATGGAAAGTTTAATTTAAAAAAATACACACAATTTTTAAAAATTTATTTATGTATTTATTTATTTTTGGCTGTGTTGGGTCTTCACTGCTGCACGCAGGCTTTCTCTAGTTGCAGCGAGCAGGGGCTATTTTTTGTTGCAGTGAGCGGGCTTCTCATTGCAGTGGCTTCTCTTCGTTGTGGAGCACGGGCTCTAGGTGCGTGGGCTTCAGTAGTTGTGGCACGTGTGCTCAGTAGTTGTGGCTCATGGCTCTAGAGCACAGGCTCAGTAGTTGTGGTGCACGGGCTTAGTTGCTCCACAACATGTGGGATCTTCCCGGACCAGGGCTCAAACCCATGTCCCTTGCATTGGCAGGCAGATTCTCAACCACTAAGCCACCAGGGAAGCCCCTCTAGGTGATTGTGATGCTGAAGTTTGATGCTGCCAAGTGAAGACACTGTCTTTAGGAGAGAGGGCTAGCTAGAGGCAATGATTGTGTGCCCAGAGAAAAACAACTAGCAGCCTAGATGCAAGAGAATAATGTAATCCAAAGCTTTTCAGAGGAAATAGGTATAGTTTATAGAAGACATTAAGATATAAAGCAGATAACTGAAATTTCACTGTATGCTCTTCCTTAGGTTAAGTAATCTATTTTATTGACTTTTACTTTTCATGGATTTCTCTTGTTATTTGTGAGTTTGTGCTCAATTGACAGAACCTGAAATTAGTTGTTCTCTGGCACTTTATTATAGATTTTTGTATAAGTGAGTGCTCGTTCTCTCCCATAGCAGATGACAGAAAAACAACTGAAAAATATCCAACCCAGACTAATATTTTATGTACTTTTCTTTTTGAATATACTTGTGATTTTGTTTGCTAGTATTTTGTTGACGATTTTTGCATCTATATTCTTCAGTGATATTGGTCTGTAATTTTCTTTTTTTGTAGTATCTTTATCTGGTTTTACTATCAGGGTGATGGTGGCCTCATAGAATGAGTTTGGGAGTCTTCCTTCCTCTGCAGTTATTTGGAAGAGTTTGAGAAGGATGGGTGTTAGCTCTTCTCTAAATGTTTGATAGAATTCACCTGTGAAGCCATCTGGTCCTGGACTTTAGTTTGTTGGAAGGTTTTTAATCACAGTTTCAGTTTCATTATTTGTGATTGTTCTGTTCATATTTTCTGTTTCTTCGTGGTTCCATCTTGGAAGGTTATACCTTTCTAAGAATTTGTCCATTTCTTCCAGGTTGTCCATTTTATTGGCATAGAGTTGCTTGTAGTAGTCTCTTAGGATGCTTTGTATTTCTGCAGTGTCTGTTGTAACTTCTCCTTTTTCATTTCTAATTTTATTGATTTGAGTCCTCTCCCTCTTTTTCTTGATGAGTCTGGCTAAACGTTTATCAATTTTGCTTATCTTTTCAAAGAAACAGCTTTTAGTTTTATTGATCTTTGCTATTGTTTTCTTTGTTTTTATTTCATTTATTTCTGCTCTGATCTTTATGATTTCTTTCCTTCTGCTAACTTTGGGTTTTGTTTGTTCTTCTTTCTCTAGTTCCTTTAGGTGTAATGTTAGATTGTTTATTTGAGATTTTTCTTGTTTCTTGAGGTAGGCTTGTATAGCTATAAACTTCCCTCTTAGAACTGCTTTTGCTGCATCCCGTAGGTTTTGGATTGTCGTGTTTTCATTGTCATTTGTCTCTAGGTATTTTCTGATTTCCTCTTTGATTTTTTCAGTGATCTCTTGGTTATTTAGTAACGTACTTTTTATCCTCCATGTGTTTGTGTTTTTTACGGTTTTTT
Source organism: Lagenorhynchus albirostris (assembly GCF_949774975.1). NCBI lineage: Eukaryota > Metazoa > Chordata > Mammalia > Artiodactyla > Delphinidae > Lagenorhynchus > Lagenorhynchus albirostris. The sequence goes on from NC_083107.1 coordinate 60,210,376, forward strand.
CCCTGTAATTGATTTCTAATCTCATAGCATTGTGGTCAGAAAAGATGCTGATATGATTTCAATTTTCTTAAATTTACTGAGGCTTGATTTGTGACCCAAGATGTGATCTATCCTAGAGAATGTTCCTTGCGCACTTGAGAAGAAAGTGCAATCTGCTGTTTTTGGATGGAATGTCCTATAAATATCAATTAAATCTATCTGGTCTATTGTGTCATTTAAAGCTTCTCTTTCCTTATTTATTTTCATTTTGGATGATCTGTCCGTTGGTGTAAGTGAGGTGTTAAAGTCCCCCGCTATTATTGTGTTACTGTTGATTTCCTCTTTTATAGCTGTTAGCAGTTGCCTTATGTATTGAGGTGCTCCTATGTTGGGTGCATATATATTTATAATTGTTATATCTTCTTCTTGGATTGATCCCTTGATCATTATGTAATGTCCTTCCTTGTCTCTTGTAACACTTTATTTTAAAGCCTATTTTATCTGATATGAGTATTGCTACTCCAGCTTTCTTTTGATTTCCATTTGCATGGGATATCTTTTTCCATCCCCTCACTTTCAGTCTGTATGTGTCCCTAGGTCTGAAGTGGGTTTCTTGTAGACAGCATATATATGGGTCTTGTTTTTGTGTCCATTCAGCCAGCCTGTGTCTTTTGGTTGGAGCATTTAATCCATTCATATTTAAGGTAATTATCAATATGTATGTTCCTATTACCCTTTTCTTAATTGTTTTGGGTTTGTTTTTGTAGGTCCTTTTCTTCTCTTGTGTTTCCCACTTAGAGAAGTTCCTTTAGCATTTGTTGTAGAGGTGGTTTGGTGGTGCTGAATCCTCTTAGCTTTTGCTTGTCTGTAAAGCTTTTGATTTCTCCATCTAATCTGAATGAGATCCTTGCTGGGTAGAGTAATCTTGGTTGTAGGTTCTTCCCTTTCATCACTTTAAGTATATCATGCCACTCCCTTCTGGCTTGTAGAATTTCTGTTGAGAAATCAGCTGTTAACATTATGGGAGTTCCCTTATATGTTATTTGTCATTTTTCCCTCGCTGTTTTCAGTAATTTTTCTTTGTCTTTAATTTTTGCCAATTTGATTACTATGTGTCTTGGCGTGTTTTTCCTTGCGTTTATCCTGTATGGGTCTCGCTGCGCTTCCTGGATTTGGGGGTCTATTTCCTTTCCCATGTTAGGGAAGTTTTTTGACTCTAATCTCTTCAAATATTTTCTTGAGTCCTTTCTCTCTCTCTTCTCCTTCTGGGACACCTATAATGTGAATGTTGTTGCGTTTAATGTTGTCCTAGAGGTCTCTTAGGCTGTCTTCATTTCTTTTCATTCTTTTTTCTTTATTCTGTTCTGCAGCAGTGAATTCCACCATTCTGTCTTCCAGGTCACTTATCTGTTCTGCCTCAGTTATTCTGCTATTGATTCCTTCTAGTGTGTATTTCATTTCATTTATTGTATTGTTCATCTCTGTTTGTTTGTTCTTTAATTCTTCTAGGTCTTTGTTAAACGTTTCTTGCATCTTCTCGATCTTTGCCTCCATTCTTTTTCCGAGGTCCTGTATCATCTTCACTATCATTATTCTGAATTCTTTTTCTGGAAGATTGCCTATCTCCATTTCATTTAGTTGTTTTTCTGGGGTTTTATCTTGTTCCTTCATCTGGTATATAGCCCTCTGCCTTTTCATCTTGTCTATCTTTCTGTGAATGTCCTTTTCAGTGATTTTCGTTTTAAATTTTAACCCTTTAAGATTTTAGAGTACAAGATAGTTTAAATGGTTTCAAAAAACTAAATGATACATTTAAAATAATTTAATTATTAGATATTCCCATGTTTTCAGGTAAACCTGCTTAGATATAGCAGACTTACATTCCTTATATATATCCTTTTGATAAGTTAGAATTGAAAATAATAAAGGTAAATAAATTTCCTGTTTACCATGTAGGCTTAAATTGTAAAATATCTAGTTACTATTGTTTTCATCTTTTTAAATTTCTAATGGTTAGGAAAGTGGAGGCCTAATTTTAGGTACATAATATAAAAAACTTATGGAATTTTTAACATTTATTTTCCTTGAAGATAATTCCAAACTTTTCTTTTAAAAAATAATGTGCCATCACCATTAGCTTTACTAGTAGAGATAAATGGAAGAATGATGACTTAAAATTTTAAAGAATATTTTATTTGTAATACTTAAAAGCTATTTTCATACCTTGTCTACTTGATCAGATTGAATCTTTAGTTTTTCTCATTTTTTCTTAAGATTTCAGTTGTATGTCTCAATCTCACTTTTGTTCCTGGAACCCTAGAAACTTTAGGAGACTTTAATCTGTGAGAATGTTGAGGTGACAGTGCAGGCTGACACAAATTTTCTAAAAGAAAGTGGTCAGGGCTTCCCTGGTGGCACAGTGGTTGGGAGTCTGCCTGCCGATGCAGGGGACACGGGTTTGTGCCCTGGTCTGGGAGGATCCCGCGTGCTGTGGAGTGGCTGGGCCCATGGGCCATGGCTGCTGAACCTGCGCGTCCGGAGCCTGTGCTCCACAACGGGAGAGGCCACAGCGGTGAGAGCCCGTACCGCAAAAAAAAAAAAAAAAAAAAAAAAGAAAGTGGTCAAATTGTAGCTTCATGGAGAAGTATACCAATAAAAGAAAAAAGTAAATAACTGAATTCATCACTATTCCATATTACTGGTTAATACTGGAGGCTAGGAATATATTGGGTAACTAGAGACCTGTCTGTTTTATTTCAGAAGGAATTTTGTTGTGGTAATGTTCAGGGAGAACTTTTAAGGAGCCTCTTGGGCCATGTATTTTCTGTCATGTCCTTGTTGCTAATACCCCCACTACACTGGGTGTGAGTCTTGAGTTTCTAAGTGGTGATTCATTCATGGTCTTGGACTATCACCTTAGTTCATTTGTGAGAATGCTGTCCCCCTTAGGGATACACCATTTAATCTCTTGGAGCTTCTTTTTTCTCCTTTGTAGAAATAATGAATTTGGATTGAAACATCCAAGACAGGGTCTACAAACTGGTGGCTTATAGTGCCATATGTGGTGAACGAGTTTTGTTTGGCTTTAAGTCTTTAAATTCTTCAGTTAAGAGACTTTTATGTGTAGCAACATACCTGTGGTACAGCACTCAGCAGGTATAAAGGGCTACATGTACATTTAAAGGTAGGTTTAACTCCTGTTCCTCTCCCTCTCAGCCACCCAGTTGCTTTCTTTGGAGACATTCACATTTACTACATACTTCTGAATCATTCCAGAGTTATTACCTATGCACAGAAGCATAATGGTATGTTTACCTTTTTTTTTTTTCAAAAACTAAATGGTTGCAAACTACATGAAATGTCTGTCTGCTTTTTTTCACTTAATCTATCTTAAATATCATTATCAATATATTTAGAGCTATCTCCTTTGTAACAACTGCATAGTATCCCTTTCTATAGATGTATCCCACTTTTCCTTCTATTTTTCTTCTTTTCTTTATTTCTGTTCTTCTTTCTTCCTACCCTTTTATTCTTCCTTTCAGTCTTTTCTTCCCTTCTGTCCACCCCCCTCCCCTGCCTTTGCAATTAAAAAGTCTGATTCAGAAAACAGTATCCTGCCATGTTAGGACAATCTGTACCTGGGACTTAATCTTTATTCTCAAAAGGAAGGATTTATACCAGCTGCTATGTTTTAGACTCAGGTTGTTATTTTTTTTTATTAGATCTTTATTGGAGTATAATTATTTCACAGTACTGTGTTAGTTTCTGTTGTACACCAAAGTGAATCAGCCATATGCATGCATATGTCCCCATATCCCCTCCATCTTGAGCCTCCCTTCCATCCTCCCTATCCCACCTCTCTAGGTCATCACAAAGTACTGAGCTGATCTTCCTGTTCTATGCTGCTGCTTCCCACTAGCTGACTATTTTACATTCGGTAGTGTATATATGTTGATGCTACTCTCACTTTGCCCCAGCTTCCCCCTCCCACCCCCTGTCCTCAAGTCCATTCTCTATGTCTACATCTTTATTCCTGCCCTGCAACTAGGTTGATCAGTACCAGTTTTTTTTTTTTTAGATTCCATATATATGCGTTAGAATATGGTATTTTCAGGTTGTTTTTACAGAAAGAATTAGCTTTCTTCTGTAAGAACATGTGTTTTAAGATGTTTGTTTCTAACTTTCTGAGTAGAGCTTCTGGGGGGAAAAATGTAAGAAATTGACTTCTTCTTCCTCTGTTCTTGTAGGTCTTAGTTAAAGACCTAATTTTTTTCCAATTGTATTTATAATTTATTTAACTAGTTCTCTGTAGGTGGACATTTGGATTATACATATATTCTTGTCTGTATTTTTTCAGTGTATCATTTCACATATGTACAAATATATTTGAAGGATAACAGTCTAGAATTAGAATTGCTGGGTAGAGAGTATATGCATTTACCAAGATTTCCCTGGTGGCACAATGGTTAAGAATCCACCTGCCAATTCAGGGGACACAGGTTTGAGCCCTGGTCTGGGAAGATCCCGCATGCTGCGGAGCAACTAAGCCTGTGCACCACAACTACTGAGCCTGCACTCTGAAGCCTGCGAGCCACAACTGCTGAGCCCACGTGCCACAACTACTGAAGCCCATGCACCTACAGCCTGTGCTCCGCAAGAAGAGAAGCCACTGCAGTAAGAAGCCTGCACACCTCAACGAAGAGTAGTCCCTGCTCACTGCAACTAGAGAAAGCCCACGTGCAGCAGCGAAGACCCAACACAGTCAAAAATAAATAAATAATATAAAAAAAAGAGTATATGCATTTACAAAGTTGATAGATATTGCCAAGTTGTCCACAGTAGTGGTGAAACTGATTAACACAGCCAACATACGAATGCATTTTCCCCAATATATTGTATTATCAAATTACTGAACTTTATTAATCTGATGGAAAGGGGGAAATGTGATTACAATTTTAGTTGGCATTTCTCTTGTGAGATTGAACATCTTTTTAATGTGTTTGAGCCTTTTTATTTCCTTTCAGTCAACATGTTCTTAGTGTTTTTCTCTGTTGAGTTCTCAATCTTTTTCTTATTAATTTGTAGGTGCTTTTTATACATCAAGAAAAGCAAACTTGTGATTTGTGATGTGACTACTTTTCTGATTTTGTTTTGATATTTGTCAAAAAAGAGCTGTCTTATTTCTCATGATAGGTTTTCAGCAAGTTTTAAATTACCATGTATAAATACTTTCTTTTTGAGGTGAAATTTATTAGTCTTTTATGACTTTGGGTTTTGTCTTATTTTCAAAAAGACATTCCTAACCCTGAGATTATTAAAATCAAACTCTACCTTTTTTCTAGTATTTTGGGATTCCTTTAAATTTTTTGATCCTTTTGGCATTTGTTTTGATGTGAGGAATAATTTCTAGATGGCTACCCATCAACATTTACTGAATAATTTACATTTTCCCCAATGATGTGCAGTGTCACCTTTAGTTTATACTAAATTCCTGTATGTATTTGGGTTTGTTTTTGGATTGTCTGTGCTATAGATAGGTCTGTTTGTGCATCAGTACCACTTTTTAGGTGACTATAAATCATAATGTTTTAAAATATTTTAGAGCTTTAAAATAATTTTTTTATTCTTGTTTATTTTTCCATATATACTTTAGACTCATCATGTATGATTTTTTTTATGTATGTTTTTTAAAAACATTGTATTGGTATTTTAATTGGGCTTGCATAATTTTAAAAGAGTAATTTAGGGAGAAATAAAATCATTGTAATGCAGAATCTTCTTGTTTAAGAACATGGTTTTGCTTCTCATTTGTTCAAGTCATTTTTTGTGCTCTTTAGTAGCATTTAAAATATTCTTTGTATAGCTCTTATTTTTTTCTTGTAAGGTTTATTCTAATTATCTTATCATTTTTGTTATTATAAATGGGATTGTTTTCTTTCATTATATCATGTAACTAGTTTTTATATAAGCCATGGGTTTTGATTTATTATTTTTATATGCAGTTACTTTACTAAAATTCCTCTATTTTTGTAATAGTTTATAGTCTATATTTTCTTGGATTGTCCAAATATCCGGTCCTATCATTTGCAAATAATATGATTTTATTTTCTCTTTTCTATTTATAAACTTCTTTCTTTTTTTCTTAATTGAAGTATAGTTGATTTACAGTATTATATTATTTTTAGATGCACAGCCTAGTGATCCAGTATTTTTACAGATTATACTCCATATAAGTTATTACAAGATAATGGCTATAATTCCTTGTGCTATACAATATATTCTTGTTGCTTATCTGTTTTATACATAGTTTGTATCTGTTAATCCCAGTCCCCTAATCTGTCCCTCTCCACTTCCCTCTCCGCTTTGGTAACCGCAAGTTTGTTTTCTACATCTGTGAGTCTGTTTCTGTTTTGCATATATATTCATTTGTATTATTTTTAGATTTCACATATAAGTGATATCATACAGTATTTGTCTTTCTCTGACTTATTTTCCTAAGCATAATATTTTCCAGGTCCATCCATATTGCTGCAAATGGCAGAATGTTGTTCTTTCTTATGGCTGAGTAGTATTCCATTGTATGTGTATATATGGAATACTTCTCTCTCTCTCTCTCTCTCTCTCTCTCTCTCTCTCTCTCTCTCTCTATATATATATATATATATATATATATATATACACCCCACATCTTCTTTATCCATTTATTTGTTGATGGGCAGTTCGGTTCCTTCCACGTCTTGACTGTTGTGAACAGTGTTGCTATGAACATTAGGGTGGCATGCATCTTTTTGAATTAGTGTTTTCATTTTTTCCAAACTTAATTCTTTCTTGACTAATGACATTGGCCACCACCTCCAGAGCAACGTTAAATATTTGTGGTAAGAAGTGGACATCCTTGTTTTGTTCCTATTGTCATTACTACTCGGGTTTCTCTATTACACATGATACTGGCTTTGAATTGAATTGTTTGTATCTTATCTTATTAAGGAAGCTGGAGTAGTGATTTTTTTCAAAAACTAAAATCTTATATTGACAGATAAGTTGCAAGGGCAATACAAAGAATTTTTTTTTTCTGAACCATTTGAGGGCAAGGTGCCAGACAACCTGATGGCCCATTGCCACCCACCAAATACTTTAGTGTTTGTCTCCTATAGACAAGTACTATCCTATGTAACCACATGCAGTCCTCAAAATCAGGAAATTAGCACTGATGTATTACTACCATCTAGTCCTCAGACCCATTCATATTTTGCCATTTGTCCCAATAATATCCTTTTATAGCCAAATCTAGTCCAGAATCATGCATTACATTTGGTTTTCATGTCCTTTTTTTTTTGTATTTTTTTTTGTTTTTGCGGTACGCGGGCCTCTCACTGTTGTAGCCTCTCCCGTTGCGGAACGCAGGCTCAGCGGCCATGGCTCACGGGCCCAGCCGCTCCGCGGCATGTGGGATCTTCCCGGACCGGGGCACGAACCCGCGTCCCCTGCATCGGCAGGCGGACTCTCAACCACTGCACCACCAGGGAAGCCCTTTCATGTCTTTTTAATCTCCTTCAATCTGAAACAGTCTTTCCTTGACTTTTGTGACCTGTTGCTTTTGAAGATGACAAGAAAGTTAATGTAAAATGCCCCATAATTTTAGTTTGCCTGATGTTTCCATATGATTGATTTCACGTTATGCATCTGTGGCAGAAATGTCACAGAGATATCCTTTGATCACCAAGGAATATCACAGATATTTCTATTATTCCTTTCTGTTTGTCTTTTCTAGGCACCTCCATCTTCTTTGTAATTTCTCTCTCCAACAATTCTGGGTCTTTTATTTTTTATTAAATAGTTAAGTAAAAAAAAAAAAAAAAATAGTTAAGTAGTCCAGTGTGTGAATTGATAGGAGGATGGGAAAGCAAGTGTCCTGGAAGTATAAGGAGTAGTTGGTAGGCTGGGGAATGAGTTGCAGTAAAGACTTTTGAGTATTATATGCTGAAGTGTCAGAATCACCCAGGACCGATGATGGTGGCAGAAATAGAAAGCTCGTCAAAGGGTATAGAAAGGAAGAAATTGATAATTTTATTATTACTTTGGTTATATGATTATACTGATTAAATTATTGTTTTTATTAAAGCCATTTTGAAGCCTGTCTTCTAGGCCAAAACATTGTTTGACCAAACAAGGTGGGCTGTTATATCCTTTTGACAGGACATTCATTTTTGTCAGCTTTTAATGCATGTATTATTAATTCTGCTTATATAAAATAATGATCTCATTGTAGAACATACAATTTTAAAAGGTTATATGATCATTAAATACAGATATTGTAGATATTTGATGCCTTTTCCTCTGTGTATACAACTGAACTATCTTTAGCCTGTTTTTAAATATTTCAATAAGATAAAAATAATCCTTCTTATAATTGCAATATAAATTTTAAGAGCTCATTGAAATGAGAACAAAAACATGACAGTACCTACATTCTGAAAGTTATAAGAAGCTCAGTGAGTTGGATTTTGTGTTTATTATGGTACTGAAAAAAAAAGAAATGAGTGTCATTTAAACCAAATAGAAGTAAGTTTAATGGTTCATTCACTAAACCTTCGTTGGATAATCCACAGTTCCTTAGGGATGTGGTAAGATCATCATTAAATGTAAATTTTTGCTTACTTAAATGGAAAGCACTGTGGAAATATAAATAACGTTATCTGAGTCAATATAATAGAAATGAGAGGGGAAAGAATGTGAGAATAGTGAAACTGATAGCTATTTTTGAGGGCCCTTAGTAGATCTCCTCTCACACTCCTAGTGGTGTTTTGGGTTTCTTTAACAAGTTAGTATTTGCAACATAGTTTTAATTCCTTAAGTGGAAAGTATTATTTCAATTCTAAATGTCTTTTTAATTATTATGGAGAGCTGCTCTTTCCTATCCCCTTTGTCTAACTGAAGACTAGAGTTTTACAGTTTGTTTCATGTTAAAATGTAGGTTTTTTCTTTTTTTCTTTTTCTCATGTTTGGGAGGGGCCAGGAACCTATGGAGGGCCATTTTCTCTGATTTTCCTTTTCCCAGCTTTCACTTTCTTTCCCCCTGCATATCAAATCTAAATGGGGATGGGGTGAAAGGTGGGGATTGAGAAAAGACAGCTATTTCTTATTTGAAGGGGAGGTCCAGGATAAAGTCTCTCAAGACAAGGAGTCCATCATAAAATTTAAGTAGATGGTAAAACTCAGAGAACTCTTACTTTACAAGGCTTATTATAAGAACTCATGATTCTACTTTACCCCCTTTCCCGATCTTCACCCTTTAAAAAAAAATTATGTAAGTTTCAGGTGTACAGCACTATAGTTCAACATCTGTATAAACCACAAAATGACCACTGCCACAAGTCCAGTTACCATCCATCACCATACAATTGACGCCTAAGACCCATGTTGCCTGCCCCCCCAACCCTTTTCCCCTCTGGTAACCATTAATCTCTTCTTTGTATCTATGAATTTTTTTTGGTTTTGTTTGTTCATCCTTATTTTTTTTAAGATTCCACATATGAGTGAACTCATACAGTATTTGTCTTTCTCTGTCTGACTTATTTTGCTTAGCATAATATGCTTGAGGTCCATCTATGTTGTTGAAATCCTGCAAATGACAGGATTTCGTTTTTTATGGCTGAGTAGTATTCCAGGTGTGTGTGTGTGTGTGTGTGTGTGTGTGTGTGTGTGTGTGTGTGTGTGTGTGTGTGTACACCACATCTTCATTATCCATTCATCCATCGATGGACACTGAGGTAGTTTCCATATCTTGGCTATTATAAATAATGCTGCAGTGAACATGGGGGTGCATGTTAGTGTTTTGAACTAGTGTTTTCATGTTCTTCAGATAAATGCCTAAAAGTGGAATAGTGGGTCATATGGTAGTTCTCCATCTTCACTTTTTATAAAGAAGAATCCCCCTAAGTGCCTTAAAAGACAAACACTTGAGCAAACTGTGCTGTATTTTGCATATGTCTGCACTTATATTGGTTGTTTTAAATTATAGACTCTTAGAGGATATGGACTACGTGTTGTAACATCCCTAGTCTGAAGTGACATTTATATAGATGTCCTTTTTTTTAAAAAATAAGTTAAGCATTTCCCCCGCTTGCAGTCAGTGCCCTTCTGTATACGTTGTGACCGATCTGTAAAAAGAAATGTTTTTACATCTAATTGTTTTATCTTCCAAAGTTTCTTTCTTCAGCTGAGTTTGAAAAAGTTTATTTCGTCTAAACTGAGTTTTGTCTTTCTTTTCCTTACTCAGGCTCAGATTGCCTTCCTTCAGGGGGAAAGGAAAGGTCAAGAAAATTTGAAGAAGGATCTTGTGAGGAGAATCAAGATGCTGGAGTATGCTCTTAAACAGGAAAGGTAATTCAGTGACATGGAAGGTAGCGTTCTCTTAAATATTGGAGTGATTTTTCTGTTATTCCTACAACAAATCCACATTGTAATGTGTTCTGCTTTTTAATTCAGGAAGTAGTATTTGTAATAAACATTTAGAAATGGTTGTAATATGTTAATTTGTTAATGAATGTTTAGTAATAATGACCAAAAAACTGATTTATATGATTTTTAAGATTTTAGCAACATTTTTCCCCCACGCTGTCCTTTCTAAAGGAATGTGTGTACTTCCTGAACTGTTGATATCTATTTCTTTATAGAATTGAAATAGTTTTTGAGTTGTAAAGGAAATTTCTATAATACTTACTCCCTTTTCCTTATCATCTAGTATTATTCAGTTTGGTGTATTTTCTGTGGAAGAAACCTACTCTGGCAGACTGTGTTGAGAATCCTTTTATAGACATTTTTGGTATTTTGATCCTTTGCTATCAACTATTCATATCTCTCCAGAAGTGAATCTTACCTTTCTATTCTGCTAGTGTCTAAGATATTCAAGAACTAAACTTGGTTCACAAGTAAAGGACAATAGGTCATGGATGAGAATTTTGGAAGTTTTTATATGAATTAAGTTTGTTTGCTTTAGTGGATGGTCTTTGGAATTTTTTGTCAGCAGTATAAGACAGTTCTTTATTTTAGATTATTGAGTACTTGTTAGGTGATATTGAAATTCTCTATTTTGCTTTGTTTTTGATCACATGCCCTTTTCAGTTTTTCGAAGCATCTTCTACCATTTAGAAGATGCTACTTATGGGTATCAAGAAATAGATAAAACTTTATTAGAAGTTGTGTTTACCTTCACGTGGGATCTTTAAATGATACAAGAGGTTGAAAACAGCTTGACCTCTTAGTGAAAAATTGGTGATTCTTTTCATTCCTTGAGAGGTTGATTGAAAGCTGTATTGGGGAGATGGTGGGGAAAAAAAACTTTTAAGTGTGTAATTTGGGAATATTTGAGATTTTAAACAATCTAAATGATAGGCATAATCAAAGAGAGAGTGTAATAACATTAATAATGGCAACTATTAACTACCATGTACCAGCCCCTGAGGCTTAAAAACTAAGTAATTTACGTAGAGTTGCAGAGTTACAGTAGAGCTGTGATTCAGATCCCTCCAGTCTGTCTGATTCTGAAGCTTGTACTCTTTACCGGTACATTATACTATCTTGTAAGTCAGAAAAATTAAAATATTAAACTAACCAAGGATACGGTGTATATGTATGTGTGTATGTGTGTGCGTGTGTGCACGCATTCTCATTAACATATTCATTAATCTATCCATCCAACTTAAGTACTGTGCTGGAATTGAGAAGAAACAAGTCACAAACCTTGTCCCTTCAGGGCCTAGAGTAGTGGGAAACAGACTTGGAAACCACAGAAGTACAGTGCAGTAAGTTAGGTGCTGTGGGAGAAGTCAGCACAGGGTACAGTGGGGTCACAGAGAAGGGAGTGGTTGTTTGGATCTGGAGGCAGTGAAAGCAGAAAGAAGGGTGTGATTAGCGGGGGTGAGACTTGAACAGCATCATAAAAAATAAGGTGTTTGCCAGATGGGCAAGGTTCAAGCAGTAGAGAAGATACGTTTGACATGGAACAAAGCATTTTGGTGTGTTCAGAAATTTGTGATTACTGTGTATGGAGAGTAAGGTGTTAATTGTGATTTATAAGCAATAATGGTAGCGATGGGCAAGAACCAGATCATGGAGAGCCTAACTAAGGAGTTCAAACTTTTATCTTACACTGCAAGTTTTAAAAAACATTTTCTCCTAAAATAATCTCAAACAAACAGAAGTTGCAGGAGCTATATACCCTTCACCCAGATTCACCAGTTGACAACGTTTTGCTGTATTTACTTGTATCATGTTCTCTCTATATACTCATTGTTTTTTTTCCCTGAATCATTTGCTACTTCTTTGCAGACTTATACCCCTTTGCCCTTAAGTACTTAAGGGACCATCTTCTAAAAGCAAGGACATTCCCTTAAATAATTACAGCTCATTATCAAATTAAGGAAATTTAATGTCAATATAGTTCTATTATGTAATATAGCCCATATTCATATGTTCCGCTGATGATCTTCATAGCATTTTTTTCTACCAAATGTCCTAATAATGATCTTTGTAGTATTTTTTTTCCTGGTCCAGGATCCAATCTAGGAATACATATTGCATTTAGTTGTCTTGCAGTTGAAAGGTTTAAGCATGGAATAGTCTAAAATAGATTTTATAAAGATCACCCTGACCTCAATTTAGGGGATAGACTGAAAAGATCTGTTAATAGAGGCAGGAAGATTGTAATAGTTTAGGATGAGAAATGATAACGTAGTAGCTGCTAGAATAGAGGAGTTAGCCACTATGAAACATTTTAGTTTTTATTTTTATTTTTTGGCCTCACCTTGTGGCTTGCAGGATCTTAGTTCCCCAACCAGGGATCGTGCCCCTGGCAGTGAAAGCCTGGAATCCTAACCACTGGACCTCCAGGGAATTCCCTATGAAACATTTTAAATAGAAAAAAAAAAATGCATAAGATTTGGAGTTGATTTGGTATAGGGGATGAGGAAGAAAGATAATTCAAGAATGAGTCCCAGGTTTCTGGCTTGAATGAGAAGTTTGAAACGTATCAAGTGAATTAAAGATAAAGAATTAGGGTTGAAAAGCCACTATGGCAGGGGGACTCATGACTAGAGATGTGTAGTTGGGAATCATCAGTATTGTGGGTAAAATTATAAGAACTCTGAAACAAACAGAACAGGTATTGTGGGACAAGAAGAGATTACTAGCAGGAGCCACAGGAAATGGAAATGTTTGAGGAAAAGACAGAGGAAGAAGAGCCAACAAAAGAATGGTAGAGAAGGAAGGAGAGAGCAGTATATTGGAAGCAAGCTAAAGCAGGTGGAAGTTTGACAATTGCAGACGCCAAACAAATCGCAAGTAAGTTGTATACTGAAAATAGTCCTGGATTTGCCAGTTAGGCGCTTGTTGGTATCCTTGCCAGAAAGCTTCAGTGAGGTAGCAGGAACATAAACCAGATCACAGGGGACTGAGAGGTGAGAAGGGTAGATACAGAGGAGACAGATAGAGTTGTTTATTTTTTTGAGTTGTTTATTTTTTCAAGTAGTTTGACTTTGGGGAACAGAAAAGATAAAGAGAGATAGTGGCTGGGTCTAGGGAAGATTGTTTTTTGCTTTTTAACTTAAAGGGATTCTCCTGGAAAAGTGTCCCTGATTTTGTATCTTTGGAAGTCCCTGGAATGATTTGAGATTATTCCTGATGTAATGGCACCACTGAAATGTGATAAATTAAGGAATAAAAAAAAATTCTGTGGATTAGAGCTCTTAAACATTTGAGTCCTTTTCACTGTGAAATTATTTTTAATTAATGCAAATGAATTTTTTAAAAATTGGAACATTTCAGTTCTTTTGATTCTGAAGTTATTTTTTCTGACACGTTAAGCCAATTAAAAAAAATTTTTTTTAACTGAGGAAAATTTGAAGCATAGGTGTACAGAGACTAATATCTTTTATATACACCTCCAAGCCTCAACAGTTAACATTTTTGTCAATCTTGCTTCATCTCAATCTATTTTAGAGCAAATTCCAGACATCTTGTCATTTAACTTGTAAAAACCTAAGTAAGGATCATGGTTTTGAATTGCTGTATTACAGATTTTCTAAGTCGTCCCACTTAAAAAGATCCAAAGTTAAGTAAAACTGAATATTTAACATTAAAGAAGGATTACACACCTAGCAGTGGATTTTTTTTATGCTATTGATTTTTCAAAAATTTTCTTTATTTTTTTATATTTTTGGCTGCACTGGGTCTCTGTAAAAACCCAACTGTCCTCCTTGCCTCTAATACATTTTCTCATTCTGATTAATTTTCCACGTCCGTGGAATTCGTTTTCTAAACACAGATGTTATATCCCTGCTTAAAAATATCTAGCTAATTTCAGAGTTCTTCTTAGTAAAAGATTCTACATCCAGGCTCCTTTCCAGTCCTATACAAACACACACACCACTGTGTATTTTTTTCCACTTTTAAGATATTCCTTCTGACCAAAATACCCTCTTCATCAGTCCATTTGTCTGATTGTGGAACTATAGGTTTTGAGGTTTAGCTAAAATCTCATGTGTTTCCTTCTTTTTGGTAGCTATCCTTGACTACTGTCAGGACCTTTGACAGAATTAGATAATCCCTTATCTAAATTCGTATAACATTTGATATAACTCATAGCTCTTATCCACCATGTGCTAGAGTTATATATTTACATTTCTGTCTCTTCTTTATCTCCTTGCCTTTATCCTTAACTGACTACAAGCTGCACATTATTCCCACCAGCCAGTACAGTGCCTAGCATGTCATAAGAATTCAATAACAGTTCGTTGGATTTTATCAAATTATTATATTTTACGTCTTTATTGGAGTATAATTGCTTTACAGTGGTGTGTTAATTTCTGCTTTATAACAAAGTGAATCAGCTATACATATATCCCCATATCTCTTCCCTCTTGTGTCTCCCTCCCAGCCTCCCTATGCCACACCTTTAGGTGGTCACAAAGCACCGAGCTGATCTCCCTGTGCTATGCGGCTGCTTCCCACTGGCTATCTATTTTACATTTGGTAGTGTATATATGTCCATGCCACTCTCTCACTTTGTCCCAGCTTGCCCTTCCCCCTCCCGGTGTCTTCAAGTCCATTCTCTACATCTGCATCTTTATTCCTGTCCTGCCCCTAGGTTCTTCGTAACCTTTTTTTTTTTTTTTTTTTTTTTAGATTCCATATATATGTGTTAGCATATGGTATTTGTTTTTCTCTTTCTCTGTATGACAG
The DNA here is from genome assembly GCF_949774975.1 of Lagenorhynchus albirostris. NCBI lineage: Eukaryota > Metazoa > Chordata > Mammalia > Artiodactyla > Delphinidae > Lagenorhynchus > Lagenorhynchus albirostris. Next base: position 60,225,595 of record NC_083107.1, read on the forward strand.
ACTCTAGGTCCATCCATCTCACTACAAATAACTCAATTTCTAATCAAATTATTTTTAAGTATCAACGTTTAAAGTGTGATTGGAATGCTGTGTTATATTCCAGGCATATTATATATAATAATTGACTTTGAAACAAAGCTATAATGGGACTTCTTTAATTATAATTATGTAATTTTATGCTGTTTTATCCAGTAAAGACCAGTTGGGAGGCCTAGCTATGTATCAAATGTAGAGTTCTTAGGCATGAGATCTGCTATTTAACTTGCAGTCAGTCAGATTTAGACAGAAAAAGCTTAGGGAACAAGGGTATTGCTAACAGTGAGATGAAGCGTTAAAACAATGGGAAGCAATATGAGTGGGAAGGTATTTTAGCATACTGACTTCAAAAGGAATGTTACTAAATTGAGTTCTGTGAGTAAATTATTTTTCAGTGAACTTAACAATTCACTAGGGAGACCCTGATTCATGGGAGTACAGCTTGTAGCAAACACAGCAGTTCTTTACTTATTTTGTCTTTATCTAATTTTTTATGAAATGTTAGTTCATAGTGTGTAATTACTATAGAATGTTTTCTATTCCCTTTTCTGTAAGCTCTGTTGTAGTTTTTCCTAAGACCACTAGAATGCACTATAGTGCAGTATTTTGTGTTTGAAAATGTTTTCCTCATATATCTGTGTGTATATATATGTGTGTGTGTGTATATATATAAATAAGTATGTATATATATGTAAAACAAAAATACATAAGTTAACTCCATAAAACTATCGCTGCTTTTATTCTGTCCTCAGGCCAGTTACTTTCAATTGCTATTTTGCCTTATAGGAGGTATTGTTAGTTTGTCTTATGGTAGATGAAGTGTGTTTATAAAAAAATCTGAAGATTGACAGTTATACTTAAAAACCATAACACATATAAAAAACACACAGAGGTGTACACGCGCGCACACACACACACACACAGAGTATCTTGTACCTTGTTTTTTTACTTAAGCTTAAAGATCAATCCCATATTTGCACACAAAGATTCTTTTTTCTTTTTAATGGATACATACCATTACAAAACATTTCATATATATGCAAAACATATAAAGACTAATATAAAAAATATTCATGTACCTACCACCTACTTTAAGAAATAGAACATCAGCTATCTGTAACTTTCAGAGGTTTTAGGATTCCCCTCTGTACAAAATGTTGATTTTTTGTGTGTTGTAACTGCAAAATAATTATTGCAAAGTAATATGAAGAATTCCAGTATTTTACACATTCAAGCAAATGATTTTCATTTTCTTTATACTTTTCTTGAAATATAAAAACTTTAAAGTAAGTGCTCAGTCTTTTATAAAGAAAAAAATAACTTTCAAATTTTGGCTATTTGGTTACCCTTTTATTCCTTCTTTATTACTTTATTACTTTGGTTTTTCAAATTATTATTGTTGTTATTATCCCAGTCTTATTACATTGAATATTTATTGTAATAGTCTCAATATTTTGGGGAAGCAAACAAGTCAAAATATACAAATACATTAAGTATGGCTATTTTTAGTTAACCTTTAAATTTTTTACCTTACCTAGATTATTTTTTTGGTCTTGGATGGTTAAATCTGGGATGGTTAAATTAGATAAACCAGAGATAATAACATCTAGTTAGCTTTTAAAAGAAGGTATTCCTGTTCACAGTTCTTCCTGAAAAGGTAAAAGATACCTTGGCTACTAAAAAATATATTTATTCCTACTAGAATGTCTTATTCAACATTGATGATTTAGGCTGGTTCCCCCTCCCTCCTCCTTTGGATTGTTCACTCTAATGCATACTTGGCAAAGCATAGTTGCCAGACAATGCAAAGTATTATGAATGACCTTTCTACAAAAAAAAACAACGAAACTCAATTTTGAGAATGATTAGTCTTTCTCAAGTTTATTTCACAATCCAAACTTATTTACTGCTTTTGATAGAATTGTACTCTGGCAGTCATCAAGAAAATTTGAATACTGCAGAAACTAGAATGTTATCTGGTTCATTTGTAACTGTAGAAACAAGATTTATGATTCTCAGTGTTATTCCTTTATTTATTATAACAGGACTTGATGGTATAACAGCAACAAAATAATAATGGCAAGTGCTTTTGTATTAGGACTTTGACACTGTGGAAGTCTTTGAACTGTTGAAAGTTAGTCAGGACTACTGCATACTGATGACTACTCCTGTTACATATCTTAAAGTTCATTTAAATATGTTTTAAGATGGTTTGTATTTTCTCATTTCTTTGGTAGAGCTAAATACCACAAGTTGAAATATGGAACAGAATTGAATCAGGGAGATATGAAGCCTCCAAGCTATGACTCTGGTAAGCTAATTTTAAAGGAAGTTTAAATGATTAAAAAGAAGTTCATATCTAGTATTTTGTAGCAACAGTATTTATAACTGCAAGTTAATTTCTAATTATTTGCATATTAGTTATTTTTTCTGACCTACTTATCTTTGGGCACTAATCACTAAGTGTCATTTGATCATTTTCTACCACCTTCCTTCTGTTTCCCTCTTCCCCATTCTTTTAGCTCCCCACTTTCTGCTTATGTTCTACACTTACTTGAAGGATCAGAATTCATGGGGTAACATGCACCAACATAACTGTGTGTTGCTGGGTCCCTCCAGTATTAATGAGAACTTTGAGATGTGTAATACAAAGTACATCATGCCCTTGAAATCCTGAGAGAAAGGGTAGAAACTATGGAGGTAGGAGATTTCTTCTTTAAGTACAAGAGAATTACTCATCCTTTAAGTCTGATCCCTCAATTTCAGGTGCAAAATTGTTTGGACTTAACCCACAGGATGTTCTGTAACCAGAACATCTTTTAATTGCTGAAACAGTTGTTATCTTTTTGTGCTATTTCTTCTTTTTCCTTCTCTTATATTCCTCGTCACCCCATCAAACAATACAAAAATAGTACTTGTAAAGATATTAAGGAATATAATTGACTTATTAGTAGGTGTTAGGAAAAAGTAAGAAAAATTGTTGAAAAGTTATCACCATGTTTCAGAAGAGTGTGTTTTTGACATGATGTCAGGTTAAATTCCTGGATCAAATGTCTGATATAACTATCACATACTGAAATACCTTCCTTGGTTTCTGTGGGCTTTATGTATGTTAACTTTAATTCTTAATATCGTTATTCAATAAAAATAATATTATTTTCATTTTACCTGCATGAAATTTTAACTCAGAGAAGTGGAGAAACTTGCCCAAGGTCACACAACTCTTAAGTAATAGGAACATGGATCTGAACCCAGGTCCACTGACTCCAAAATTCAAATTCTCCCCATTTTTCCACACTGTTTCTGTGTTTGACAGTGTATGAAAGAAGAAAATTATTCTGAATGTGCTGCCAATTTTATAGTTCAATTCAGTGTAGTAGTGTAATTAACACGTTTCCACCTCTGAATATTGAATCCTTGATGTTTAGAGCAATACCAATTGATCACTGACATTTTTTTCTTTGTTTTTTTTTCATTGTTCTTTTACTTTGGCATCTTTTCTTTTAACTTGAGATGCACTTAGATTAAAAAAATTTTTTTCTTGTTTTTAAATCTAGGCTATTTGTTGAAGACTATCCTAACAGTACATTGTCTGAATCAAAGGAGTGATTTTAATCACTACTTTTACATAAGCATGTTTGTTTCCTAAGTTTAGATATCGATTTAGGAGTATAAAGGCCTAGTTGCAGTATATACAAAATGCTTGTAAGTAAAGAATGTGGCTCAGTAGAAAAAGTTTGGGCTTTGAAATTGGATACACGTAAGTTTGACTCTGTCCTAACACTTTAAATACCTGTGATATTACTTAGTCTCTCTGAGGTTGCTCCATTCCTTATCTGTAAACTGGGGAAAATTCTGGAAATAATTCCTAACTTCTAGGTTTATTTTCTTAGTATGTAATACCTAGTATCATTCCATCTGTCCATCTTTCAAACTGCTGTTCAGCTTTTAAATATGAAATATGTAATGCTTGTGTCAGAGCCAGAATCAAATTCTCTGAATAAAAATATAGTACCCTGTTGGATTTTTACAGGGAAGATAAAAGAAAAAAGTGATTACAGTAAAATTATATGGAGAAGTAATAGGTGTTATGGAGTACAGTAGCAGGAGAACCAAATCTAGTTGTAAGTGATCAAGGAAGCCTTCTTGCAGGAAGTGATATTTGAAGTTGACATTTGAAAGACAAGTAAGAATTAACCAGGGAAAGAGGACTGACTAAATATTTGTTGAATGAGAGGTAGAAGAAAGGCAGAGCATTAGCGGTAAAGTTTCTGAGGGAAGAATTTGCCACATTTGAGAAACAAAATAATTAGTAGAGGGGGAGAGGGAAAGGGTGTTTCTAGATGCAGCTAGAGAGTTAACCAGGAGGGCAGATTAAGAGTTACGAGAAGGCTTTTGAAGGGTCTTAATCAGGGCTCTTGTGATCAGATTTGCTTGCTGTTAGATCATGCTGACAGCAGTGTGGAAGGTGGGTTAGAGAGGAGTAAAACTGAAGATGGGGAGATGGGTTACAGGACTTTGCAGCCACCTGGGTAAATGAGGACGGTTACCTTGACAGGGGTACTAACAGTGTAGTTGAAGAGAAGTGGGTGTGTTCAGGAAATATTTAGGAAGTAAAATCTGCAGGAAATTAGTTCTTGTTTAGATGTAGGGGATTTAAAAAGGGGAGAATCAAGGATGACTCCCACACTTCTAGTTTAAAAAATTAGACCAGACGTACGTTTGGAAGATGGTGGGTTCACTTTTGGATTTACTTGTTAGGCCATCAAGCAGAAATGGCTAGTAGACAGCTGAGCATGTGAGTGTGGAGCTCAAGCCAGAGACATGGGTTTAATATGTAGATTTGAGAGCATATAGCATCTAGTACTAATGACACTCATTGCCACTGAGGTGGAAGAGCTCAGCCAGGGACCTTATGCAGAGTAAGAAGAGGGTCTAAAATGGAGCCCTGAGGAATGGCAACATTTAAAAAACTGTTAGAAGAATAGAAACCTGAAAAGGAAACTGATGAGTATTATTTTAATGGTAGGAGGAAAATCAGGAGCATGGAGATAAAGAGAAGAGAGGGTTTCCAGAAGGAAGGATCCTTCAGCGCTACCGATTAATGCCCAGGGGTCTGAAGAGTATCTCTAGGATTTAGTGACACACAGGTCACTGGGAACTTTATTGTGAGCAGTCTTAGGAGAGAGTTGAGGGCAGAAACGAAGACTGTGCGTAGAAAGTGAAGACTAAGTGTAGTAAGCTTTAAGGAAGCCTAGATTGTGGAGTTGAAAGTGAGGGATTAGGGGGAAATAGCTGAAAGGACCCATGGGGTCAAGGAGGAGAGAGAGAGAATGTGTGTTTGTGTATGTGTGTGTGTGTGACATGTTTCTTAGAGGAGGAGCAAATAAAAAGGAGAGAGCAGAGATACAATATGAAGGTATCTGAAGAAGTGATGGGGATTGGATTCTGAGCATAGCTGGAGAATGGCAGGAGGAGCACGTCTTTTACTGTTACCAAGAGAGAATATAGGAAGTTAGGTGATAGGTGTGTAGATTTGGGTTTCGGTCTGGTGGTGGGTATTTAATATGATAGCTTTATGTATGAGTCTGGATTATCTGCTAAGAATACATCAGAGGTTTAAGAAAAGTGGAGAAGGTTTAAAATAATAATGAACAAGAGAACAAATTTACTAAGAAATAGTAAGATTGAGAAAAGCTGAGCGTCCGATTGAGGTGTGTAAACGTAAGTTTATGTAGAAGTGCTGCTGGTCTGCACAATTGGCAGCCTAGGTAAAAGATAATAGAATGAAAATAGTTAACTGTTGAATTCATGGAGAGACAAGAGGACATGAAGACATTGTCAAAAGAATGGTTGAATTGATAGACACTGAACTAAAACTAGAGAGGAAAGAAAGTGAAGGCAAAGGGAGGCTAATGGATCAAAGTAAGGGGATAGGCAACAGTCTAGAGTAGGTCAGCAAACTCTTTTGTAAAGGGCCAGATAGTAATATTTGGGCTTTGTAGGCCATGTGTTCTCTGTTGAAACTACTCAACTCTGCCATCATGACATGAAAGCAGCCACAACACATAAATGAATAAGTGTGGCAGGCTGGATTTGACCTGCAGGCCAAAATTTGATCACCCCTGATCTAAGATCCCACCGAAATCAAAGTGCCTGGTGAATTAGGGGTATTGAGCCTGAATACTCAATTTGAGTGAGAGTGAGTTTGCATCAGTGACAGTTCTTCATAATGACAGTATCTAAGGCATGACAGTTAGAGAGGGTGGTGGTTGTGCAGAAGCTGAAGTGGATCACCCACATGAATATTAACTTCACTCAAGATGATGTAAAAGTTTGGTTACAGAGGAAGGATGCCTGGTTTAGAACGTTATCAAGGGATTTGTAGGTGACAGTGACGAGGACAGTGACTAGGAGAGGGTAGAAGGTGGTGTATCCAAATTAAAGAAGCAGGCATTTTTCCTTCATTCTTTTATCCATTTACTATATTTTCCTGAAACTGATAATCCAGATGTTTTCTGAAACGTTTTTCAAAAAAAATTCGTTTCCCCTCTGACATTTTTTCTGTTTTGTTCCACTTCCAAACCTTTACATTTCTACTTCAGGAGAATATTACCCTAAGTTACGTTAAAATCTATTTATCTTTCATATTTCAGTTTCTCCTACTTAATATTAGAAGCCAGATACTTATTAAAAATAGAATATCCAGAGTAACAAATTCTGCCTTTTAACTGAGATGTTTAGACCATTCACATTTAATGTGATTATTGATACAGTGAGCTTTAAAGCTGTCACCTTTGCTGTTTGGTTTCTGTTTGTTAAATACGTTCTTTGCTCCCTTTTCCTCATTTTTTGATTTCTTTTGGATTAATCTAGTATATATTTTCAAAAATTTATTTATTTTATTTATTTATTTTTGGCTGCGTTGGGTCTTCGTTGCTACGTGCGGGCTTTCTCTAGTTGCAGTGAGCAGGGCTACTCTTCGTTGCATTGTGTGGGCTTCTCATTGCAGTGGCTTCTCTTGTTGCAGAGCACGGACTCTAGGCGCACTAGCTTCAGTAGTTGTTGTGCACGGGCTTAGTTGCTCTGTGGCCTGTGGGATCTTCCCGGACCAGGGCTCAAACCTGTGTCCCCTGCATTGGCAGGCGGATTCTTAACCACTGTGCCACCAGGGAAGCCCCTAATGTAGTATTTTTTATGATTTCTTTTTATCTCTTTTGCTGACTTATTAGCTACAACTCTTATTTTATTGGTTGCTTTAGGATTTATAGTATATGTTTTTAAGTTATTAGAGTTCTGTCTTTAAGTGCTAATATACCACTTCATGTGTAGTATGAGTATCTCCTAACAGTGTACTTTCATCTCTCCTTTCTGTCTTTGTGCAATTGTTTTCATATATTTTACTTCTCTGTATATATATAAACCATACACTACATTATTAATTTTGTTTCAACAGTTCTCTCTCAAAGAGATTTAAATAACATAAAAAGCCTATATTTCCAGTGCTCATCATTCCTTTGTGTGCATCCATATTTTCTGGTATCATTTTCCTTCTGTCTTAAGGTCTTTCTTTAACATATTTTGTAATACGGGTTGCTGATAATGAATTCTTTGAGCTTTTGTGTGTCTGAAAAAGTCTTTATTTTGCTGCTTGCATTGTTTCTGATGAGGTATCTTCTGTCATTCTTATCTTTATTCCTCTGTATGAGTGACCTTTTTTCCTGGCTGCTTTTAAGGTATCTCTCTCTCATTGGTTTTAAGCAATCTTATTATGATGTGCTTTGGTGTAGTTCCACACCCCGCCCCGCTCCCCCCCACACCGCAGTGTTTCTTATGCTTGGGATTTGTTGGGTTTCTTGGATCTATGGGTTTATAGTTTTCATGAAATTTGGAACTTTTCAGCCCCTGTTTCTTCAGATATTATTTTTGTTCTCCCTCCCTATGCTGTGATCGGGAAACTCTATCAAGGCAGTAAGCTGGAACAATCATAGGCTCACCTGTTTGGTTCCCTTTTCTCAGGGATTGCTGCCCTCTGTTGCCTGATGTCCAATGTCTTAACCATTTTGATGTATAGTTGCTTCAAGCAGGAGGGTAAATTGGGTCCCTGTTACTCCAACCTGACTGGAACTGTCAGTCAGATACTTTTAACATTACCAAGAAATTCAGTTCTTACCCACTTTAAAATCCTCACTTTTGTATAATGTCACTTTTTGAACTTGATAAGGTAAGAATGAATCTGATAGTTGAGGAATACTTACTAACCATTGAGAGAACTAAGTGTTTAGCCTGGATAAGGAAGTGTGGGGAAATACAAGTTCACATATGACCCAGAGAGTCAGATTTTTTTTTTTTTAAATAGAGAAAGGAAAATTTACTTCAGAGAAATTTATCCAGAATCAGGATTTCTGTCTTTATAATTACTTTGCAGGCATTGAAACTTGTTGCTCTTACAGAAGGCTATACCACTGATTATTTCTCTAAATCAGTGGAAAATAGATTTTGGCAATGTTGAGTAAAGAGCCTGTTTTATGTTTGTGTGGTTAAATCTATGATTGCAGATGTAATCTTAGATCATTAATTCATACACTAATCTAATAAAAGAATTAAGGTAAGCAGTTTTCCTCAGATCCATTACCAAGGAGATAAGGACTCCTCAAGCTCTATAGGTCTTTGAATCTCTTCATTCTTAGTAAGTGTTGTGACTGGTTATGTTTCCATGAGGTTTCGTTTGCTTCCTTGCAATCATCTGGAGCCTAGTCATGATCCAGTGTGGAATAATATAATAAGCAGCAGTCATAGCCTTGCTGTTTTTGTCATATAGCTGGGTTAACTGAGTCAAGACTGAGTGCTTGCTTTCTTTTTCTTTTTCTCTCATTGAAGTATAATTGACTTGCAATATTATATTAGTTTCAGGTGTACAACATAGTGGTTTGATATTTTAATATATTACAAAATGATCACCAAGGGAGTCGGATTTTATCTCAGTATAAGAATACACTTTTTTAAAAGAGGGTGAGGATGCATTCTTATTTGATTTGGCTTAATTTATTTTTCATTAAGGCATAATTTACATACAGTGAAATTCACCTTTTTGGTGTTTTCATAAACACATACAGTCTTGTTACTAATACCCTTTGTAGTTAACCCCTCCTTCCCTACTCTAATCCCCTGGCAACCACTAATATGTTTTCTGTTCCTACAGTTTTGCCTTTCTGAGAAAATCATACCAATTCCAGAATCGTACAGAATGTAGTCTTTTGAATCTAGGGTCTCCCGTTTAGCATTATGCATTTGAGATTCTTATATGTTGCTGTGTGTCAGTAGTTCATTCTTTGTTCTTGTTGAGTAGTATTCCATTGAATGGATGTACCACTCCTTGGTAACATCACTAGCTACCAAAGTAGGCAAAGGCAGTTGAGTATATCTGAGGATGGTGTAGAAAGGATTTAGGCTTATTTATTTATTTATTTATTATTTTTTATTTTTGGCTGCATTGGGTCTTTGTTGCTGTGCGCAGGCTTTCTCTAGTTGTGGCAAGCAGGGGCTGCTCGTTTCGGTGCGTGGGTTTCTCATTGTCGTGGCTTCTCTTGTTGCGGAGCACGGGTTCTAGGCACGCAGGCTTCAGTAGTTGTGGCTCGCGGGCTCAGTAGCTGTGGCTTGCGGGCTCTAGGGCACAGACTCAGTAGTTGTGGCACACGGGCTTAGTTGCTCCGCGGCATGTGAGGTCTTCCCAGACCAGGGCTTGAACCTATGTCCCCTGCATTGGCAGGCGGATTCTTAACCACTGCGCCACCAGGGAAGTCCCTTATCATCTTTTTGAAAGATTCGGCTTCTACCAAATGATGAATTGAAGCTTTACAGGGCCTAGGAAGTTTTCATCTAAAGAACGTCTTAAAAAAAGAATGCTTGAGGTTTTCATTTAATAACTAGTGAAGGAAATAGCTTTGGCTTGGGATTATTTCTTTTTTTTTTTTTTACTTGTTCCTAAAGTAGAAATTCCGTTTATTCATGTTTATGACACATTACTCAGAAGGCAAAGTGTTTCACATCATAGATTTCACTTCCAGCTCCTTGGAATGTTCATTTCTTTGACTGTAAAGAGAGACTAGACCGGAAAGCCACGTAATGCTTAGGCAACTAAACTAAGGATGGAGCAGGTGGGGTGGGCAGTGCTAACGTCATCCTCCCAGGGATGGGCACAAGGGGGCTGTTAGCCACAAGCTGACTGTGTAGAACTGTTAGCTAGGAGTGCGGAGCAGCCGTCCTGGACCCTCGGGCCATTGTGGGCTTCAGTCATCCCCACCACACAGGTACAGCAGCGCTTTCTGGTAGTCGCCCTTGATGTCTTGCTGAATGTAGTAGTACAGGGACTTGCCATACTTTTTCTTGAATTCAGATCTAATTTTCAACATGTCCACTTCACTGTGGTAGATCATGATTCTAATCAGGACCTTATCACGAGTGCCCTTGCCCTTCATGGAGTCGTACAGTCTGTCAGCAAAATACAGGGGCTTGTTCTGAATGCACTGGACTAGGTTCAGGAAGGCATTTTCCAGGTCTCCTTTGACCTCCTTGTTGATGCTCTCCAGCATGTCATAAGGGCTGTAGCTCTTATACCTTTCAAATACTTTCTGGAGGTGGCACACACTCTGCTCGGTCATGATGCTGATCCACTTGGGAACATCAGTTCCTCTCCTCTTCTGCCAGCATCATAGAGATCCCGGGCATCTTGGTCAGTCAGTTCATAATCAATGACAGAGCCATCCTCTGCTCTTCGACCCTTCGATAGGGCAACCATCAGCTTGCGGAAGTCACCAGATGTGTCGGAAATGATATCCTTCTCCAGATTGGTCTTGTACATTTCCTTGTCGACTCCGTTGATTTCCTGCAGCTCCTGGTTGGTCCTTGAGCAGAGGAACTCATTGAGGGAGTCCTCATCATTCTCTGCCCCTTCATGGAGGCTTTCAGCTTGGAAGCGTCATACTGAGCAAGTGTTTTCAGTAGGCCCAAAATCACTGTTTCCAGGTGGCCAGACAAGGCTGACTTCAGTGCTGTTGCAAGTTCCCGTTTGGTCCTTCTCTGGTAGGCGAAGGCAATATCCTGTCTCTGTTCATTGCTGCGGTAGGTCAAAATGTTGATGATGGTGACCTCATCCACACCCTTAGTCTTGATGGCCATTTCAGTGTTCAGAGCATCCCGCTCAGCATCAAAGTTGGTGTACGCTTTGACTGACCCGTATGCACTTGGAGGTGTGGAGTGATCACCCTCCAAGCTGAGCTTGTAGAGAATTTCATGAACGGTAGACATTTTGAAAGAAGTTGGGCCGGCTATGGTGCGCTGTGAGCGTTGCCAGGTGCAGAGCAAGGATTATTTCTTATCTATCTACTCTTTAGCAGATCGGCTTTTTTTTTTTTTTTTTTGAACCATCGTTCCTGGGCATTTTGTTCTAATTCTGATGTGGTGCTTCGTAATACTTTTGACTCTTGACTCAGGACTCTTGATTTGTCCTAAAGGAAGATTCTCAGTTTACCTAAAAATTGGGGAAAAGTCTTTATTTTAGTTCTGAAATTCTCAGGGAAATCTAGTAGCAATAATGAATTTATATTAGAGTTTTGTTATGGAAATTAAACTTAAAAACAGAATTCCCATTGTCCTAAAACATACCTTACAGTGTAGTGTTCTTAATCTTATAAATTTTTTTTGGACATTTTTAATGAATTGAGATACCCTCTAATGTATAAAACGTCAGTTTTTTTATGATTTAATGTTTTCCAGATGAAGGTAATGAAACAGAGGTGCAGCCACAACAAAACAGCCAGTTAATGTGGAAACAAGGTCGACAACTACTCAGACAGTAAGTATCTCATGAAAGTATCTGCTGTGAAAAAGCTTTTTTGAATTACTGTTCCTTTTTCATATTAAATACTTTTTCCCCTATGGAGGAATTTATTTTTTCATTAAATATTAGTAAGAATTATTAAGAATAAGTTCTCTCTCCATAATTTTAGCTTTATCAGGAAGTGTACAGTTTAAAGCTTCTAATTTATATATGCTTAAATTTAGTTTAAAGAATTCTATACCCTTAAAGTTACTCTTTTCCTTGTACCTTTTACACATGAATATACATATGTTTTAATATAAGTCTAATCATGTAATTTTTGTGTTATGTTTTTAAACTTTATTTTAAATAGGTGGAAGAACTTCTTGCATTTCCCAAGTTTGTAAATTTTATGCTGACATATAGTTTCTCCTATAAAATGTGAACTTGAGAGTATAAAGAGGGATCAAAGCTAGGTTGAGGTTCAGATGTCAGGCAGTGGGCTAGACTCACTCACCAGCTCAGTGCCTGACCCTTGCATATCACATTTGAAATTGGTATTTTGATTTGTGCCTCACTAAAATGAAATTTGCTACCTGGTTTAAACTTCTGCAGTTGCTTGTGAGTAGTCTAAACCTGTGGTTTCCAGAGCAGATTGTATGCCAGCCATTTCTTTTGATGATGGGAAGAGAATATTAAAGTGTCTCCTTACATCTATTTTTAATCTCCTCAAAGTGAGAAGGAAATGAGACTTCATTACTATTTATTTATGTTTTAAATTTTATTTTATTTATTTTTTATACAGCAGGTTCTTATTATCTGTTTTATACATATTAGTGTATATATGTCAATCCCAATCTCCCAATTCATTCCTCCTCTGCCACTTTCCCCCCTTGGTGTCCGTACATTTGTTCTCTACATCTGTGTCTCTATTTATGCCTTGCAAACTGGTTCATCTGTACCATTTTTTGAGAATCCACATATATGTGTTAATATATGATATCTGTTTTTCTCTTTCTGACTTACTTCACTCTGTATGACAGTCTCTAGGTCCATCAACATCTCTACAAATGACTCAATTTCATTCCTTTTTATGGCTGAGTAATATTCCACTGTATATATGTACCAGATCTTCTTTAACTATTCGTCTGTCAGTGGGCATTTAGGTTGCTTCCACGACCTGGCTATTGTAAATAGTGCTGCAGTGAACACTGGGGTGCATGTGTCTTTTTGAATTATGGTTTTCTCTGGGTGTCTGCCCAGTAGTGGGATTGCTGATTCTATTTTTAGTTTTTTAAGGAATCTCCATACTCTTCTCCATAGTGGCTGTATCAGTTTACATTCCCACCAACAGTGCAAGAGGGTTCCCTTTTTCCTACACCCTCAGCAGCATTTGCTGTTTATAGATTTTCGGATGATGCCCATTCTGACCAGTGTGAGGTGATACCTCACTGTAGTTGTGATTTGCATTTCTCTAATGATTAGTGGTGTTGAGCAGCTTTTCATGTGCCTCTTGGCCATCTGTATGTCTTCTTTGGAGAAAAGTCTGTTTAGGTCTTCTGCCCATTTTTGGAATGGGTTGTTTGTTTAATATTGAGCTGCATGGGCTGTTTATATATTTTGGAGATTAATCCTTTGTTGATTTGTTAGCAAATATTTTCTCCCATTATGAGGGTTGTCTTTTCGTCTTGTTTATAGTTTCCTTCGCTGTGCAAAAGCTTTCAAGTTTCATTAGGTCCCATTTGCTTGTTTTTGTTTTTATTTCCATTACTCTAGGAGGTGGGTCAAAGAAGATCTTGCTGTGATTTATATCAAAGAACATTCTTCCTGTGTTTTCCTGTAGGGGTTTTATAGTGCTGTGTCTTAAATTTAGGTCTTTAATCCATTTTGAGTTGATGTTTGTGTATGGTGTTAGGGAGTGTTCTAATTTCATTCTTTTACATGTAGCTGTCCAGTTTAACCAGTACCACTTATTGAAGAGACTGTCTTTTCTCCATTGTATATCTTTGCCTCTTTTGTCATACATTAGTTGACCATAGGTGTGTGGGTTTATCTCTAGGCTTTCTATCCTGTTCCATTGATCTATATTTCTGTTTTTGTGCCAGTACCATACTGTCTTGATTACTGTAGCTTTGTAGTGTAGTCTGAAGTCAGGGAGTCTGATTCCTCCAGCTCCATTTCTTTCCCTCAAGATTGCTTTGGCTATTTGAGGTCTTTTGTGTCTCCATACAAATGTTAGATTTTTTGTTCTAGTTCTGTAAAAAATGCCATTGGTAGTTTGATAGGGATTGCATTGACTCTGTAGATTGCTTTGGGTAGTATAGTCATTTTCACAATATTGATTCTTCCAATCCAAGAACATGGTATATCTCTCCATCTGTTTGTGTCATCTTTGATTTCTTTCATCAGTGTCTTATAGTTTTCTGCATACAGGTCTTTTGTCTCCTTAGGTAGGTTTATTCCTAGTTATTTTATTCTTTTTGTTGCAGTGGTGAATGAGATTGTTTCCTTAATTTCTCTTTCTGATATTTTGTTGTTAGTGTATAGGAATGCAAGAGATTTCTGTGCATTAATTTTGTATCCTGCAGCTTTACCAAATTTATTGATTAGCTCTAGTAGTTTTCTGGTGGCATCTTTAGGATTCTGTATGTATAGTATCATGTCATCTGCAAACAGTGACAATTTTACTTCTCCTTTTCCAATTTGGATTCCTTTTATTCTCTGATTGCCATGGTTAGGACTATGTTGAATAATAGTGGCGAGAGTGGACATCCTTGTCTTGTTCCTGATCTTAGAGGAAATGCTTTCAGTTTTTCACCATTGCGAATGTTTGCTGTGGGTTTGTCATATATGGCCTTTATTATATTGAGGTAGGTTCCCTCTATGCCCACTTTCTGGAGAGTTTTTATCATAAATGGGTGTTGAATTTTGTCAAGAGCTTTTTCTGCATCTATTGGGATGATCATATGGTTTTTATTCTTCAATTTGTTAATATGGTGTATCGCATTGATTGATGTGTGTATATTGAAGAATCCTTGCATCCCTGGGATAAATCCCGCTTGATCATGGTGTATGATCCTTTTAATGTGTTGTTGGATTCTGTTTGCTAGTATTTTGTTGAGGATTTTTGCATCTATACTCATCAGTGATATTGGTCTGTAATTTTCTTTTTTTGTAGTATCTTTGTCTGGTTTTGGTATCAGGGTGATGGTGGCCTCATAGAATGAGTTTGGGAGTGTTCCTTCCTCTGCAATTTTTTGGAAAAGATTGAGAAGGATGGGAGTTAGCTCTTCTCTAAATGTTTGATAGAATTCACCTGTGAAGCCATCTGGTCCTGGACTTTAGTTTGTTGGAAGATTTTTAATCATAGTTTCAATTTTATTACTTGTGATTGGTCTGTTCATATTTTCTGTTTCTTCCTGTTCAGTCTTGGAAGGTTATACCTTTCTAAGAATTTATCCATTTCTTCCAGGTTGTCCATTTTATTGGCATAGAGTTGCTTGTAGTAGTCTCTTAGGATGGTTTGTATTTCTGTGGTGTCTGTTGTAACTTCTCCTTTTTCATTTCTAATTTTATTGATTTGAGTCCTCTCCCTCTTTTTCTTGATGAGTCTGGCTAATGATTTATCAATTTTATCTTCTCACAGAACCAGCTTTTAATTTTATTGATCTTTGTTATTGTTTTCTTTGTTTCTATTTCATTTATCTCTGCTCTGATCTTTATGATTTCTTTCCTTCTGCTAACTTCAGGTTTTGTTTGTTCTTCTTTCTCTAGTTCCTTTAGGTGTAAGGTTAGATTGTTTATTTGAGAGTTTTCTTGTTTCTTGAGGTGAGATTGAATTGCTCTAAACTTCCCTCTTAGAACTGCTTTTGCTGCATCCCATAGGTTTTTGGATCATTGTGTTTTCGTTGTCATTAGTCTCTAGGTATTTTTTGATTTCCTCTTTGATTTCTTCAGTGAACTCTTGGTTATTTAGTAACGTATTGTTTGGCCTCCCTGTGTTTGTATTTTTGCGTTTTTCCCCTGTAACTTATTTCTAATCTCAAGCATTGTGGTCGGAAAAGATGCTTGATATGATTTCAGTTTTCTTAAATTTACCGAGGCTTGATTTGTGACCCAAGATGTGATCTGTCCTGGAGAATGTTCCGTGTGCACTTGAGAAGAAAGTGTAATCTGCTGTTTTGGGATGGAATGTCCTATAAATATCAATTAAATCTATCTGATCTATTGTGTCATTTAAAGCTTGTGTTTCCTTATTAATTTTCTGTCTGGTTGATCTGTCCATTAGTGTAAGTGAGGTGTTAAAGTCCCCCACTATTATTGTGTTACTGTCGATTTCCTCTTTTATAGCTGTTAGCAGTTGCCTTTTGTATTGAGGTGCTCCTATGTTGGGTGCATATATATTTATAATTGTTATATCTTCTTCTTGGATTGATCCCTTGATCATTATGTAGTGTCTTTCCTTGTCTCTTGTAACATTCTTTATTTTAAAGTCTATTTTATCTGATATGAGTATTGCTACTCCAGCTTTCTTTTGATTTCCATTTGCATGGAATATCATTTGCATCCCTTCACTTTCAGTCTATGTGTCCCTAGGTCTGAAGTGGGTTTCTTGTAGACAGCTTATAGATGGGTTTTGTTTTTGTATCCATTCAGCTAGCCTGTGTCTTTTGGTTGGAGCATTTAATCCATTCATATTTAAGGTAATTATCAATATGTATGTTCCTGTTACCCTTTTCTTAATTGTTTTGGGTTTGTTTTTGTAGGTCCTTTTCTTCTCTTGTGTTTCCCACTTAGAGAAGTTCCTTTAGCATTTGTTGTAGAGGTGGTTTGGTGGGGCTGAATTCTCTTAGCTTTTGCTTGTCTGTAAAGGTTTTGATTTCTCTGTTGAATCTGAATGAGATCCTTGCTGGGTAGAGTATTCTTGGTTGTAGATTCTTCCCTTTCATCACTTTAGGTATATCATGCCACTCCCTTCTGGCTTGTAGAGTTTCTGCTGAGAAGTCAGCTGTTAACCTTATGGGAGTTCCCTTGTATGTTATTTGTCATTTTTCTCTTGTTGCTTTTAACAATTTTTCTTTGTCTTTAATTTTTGTCAGTTTGATTCCTATGTGTCTCGGCATGTTTCACCTTGGATTTTTCCTGCCTGGGGCTCTCTGCACTTCCTGGACTTGGGTGGCTACTTCCTTTCCCATATTAGGGAAGTTTTTGACTATAATCTTTTCAGATATTTTGAGTCCTTTGTCTCTCTGTTCTCCTTTGGGGGCCCCTATAATGCGAATGTAGGTGCATTTAATGTTGTCCCAGAGGTCTCTTAGGCTGTCTTCATTTCTTTTCATTCTTTTTCTTTATTCTGCGGCAGTGAATTCTACCATTCTGTCTTCCAGGTCACTTGTCCGTTCTTCTGCCTCAGTTATTCTGCTATTGATTCCTTCTAGTATGTTTTCCATTTCAGTTATTGTAGTGTTCATCTCTGTTTGTTTGTCCTTTAATTCTTGTAGGTCTTTGTTAAACATTTCTTACATCTTCTTGATCTTTGCCTCCATTCTTTTTCTGAGTTCCTGGATCATCTTCACTATCATTATTCTGAATTCTTTTTCTGGAAGTTTGCCTATCTCCACTTCATTTCATTGTTTTTCTGGGTTTGTATCTTGTTCCTTCATTGGGAACATAGCCCTCTGCCTTTTCTTTTCTTTCTTTTTTTTTTTTGCGGTATGCGGGCATCTCACTGTTGTGGCCTCTCCCGCTGCAGAGCACAGGCTCCGGACATGCAGGCTCAGCGGCCATGGCTCACGGGCCCAGCCGCTGTGCGGCATGTGGGATCATCTTCCCGGACCAGGGCATGAACCCATGTCCCCTGCATCGGCAGGTGGACTCTCAACCACTGCGCCACCAGGGAAGCCCCTGCCTTTTCATTTTGTCTGTCTTTCTGTGAATGTGGTTTTCATTCCACAGGCTGCAGGGTTGTGATTCTTGCTTCTGCTGTGTGCCCTCTGGTGGATGAGGCTATCGAAGAGGCTTGCACAAGCTTCCTGATGGGAGGGACTGGTGGTGTGTAGAGCTGGGTTTGCTCTGGTGGGAACAACTCAGTAAAACTTTAACCTCCTTGTTTGCTGATGGGTGGGGTTGCATTCCCTCCCTGTTGGTTATTTGGCCTGAGGTCACCCAGCACTGGAGCCTGCCCGGCTCTTTGGTTGGGCTAAGGGTGGACTCTGGAGGGCTCATGCCGAGGAGTACTTCCCAGATCTTTAGCTGCCAGTGTCCTTGTCCCTGCGGTGAGCCACAGCCACCCCCTGCCTCTGCAGGAGACCCTCCAACACTAGTAGGCAGGTCTGGTTCAGTCTCCTATGGGGTCACTGCTCCTTCCCCCTGGGTACTGACATGCACACTACTTTGTGTGTGCCCTCCAAGAGTGGAGTCTCTGTTTCCCCCAGTCCTGTCGAAGTCCTGCAATCAAATCCCGCTAGCCTTCAAAGTCTGATTCTCTAGGAATTCCTCCTCCTTTTGCTCGACCCCCAGGTTGGGAAGCCTGACGTGGGGCTCAGAACGTTCACTCCAGTGGGTGGACTTCTGTGGTGTAATTGTTCACCAGTTTGTGAGTCATCCACCCAGCGGTTGTGGGTTTTGATTTTATTGTGATTGCGCCCCTCCTACCGGTTGTGGGATTTGATTTTATTGTGATTGCGCCCCTCCTACCGTCTCACTGCGGCTTCTCCTTTGTCTTTGGATGTGGGGTGTCTTTTTTGGTGAGTTCCAGTGTCTTCCTCTTGATGACTGTTCAGCAGTTAGTTGGGATTCCGGTGCTCTTTGCAAGAGGGAGTGAGCTCACGTCCTTCTATTCCACCATCTTGAACCAGTCGCTCCTCTGGTCTCAGTTTTTCAAAGTTACTAGATTTTTTTCCAACTTTACTCTGCTTTCCTCATAGTAAGTACAGCGGTGAACCATCTAATAAAATTTTATAAACTTGAACCACAGTCACCCCAAAGGCCCTCATGAGCTCCAGTCTCCAGTGAGTTCCGTCTCCAGCTGAATTCAGTCTCCAGAGACTTCATTACTATTTAATAAATGGGTTTTCACTTTGGTCTTAAATGTGATTTATGCATTTTCCTTTTATAAATAAATAAGTTCTTAAAGTGCTGAATTTGTTTTTTTTTAATGACAAGTGGTTATCATAGTGAGCAATCCAAGAAATATCTTTTAAAAGACTCGTAATCTGCCTCTCAAAGGTTACACTTTATTAATGAATAAGGAAGTAACTATTTAGTAAAGCCAACTTATCTATGGAATGAGCAGTTTTGGAAACGGTTATATGTAATGTGATTTTGTTGCCAAAGTGAGTTATGTATCAAGTATTATTTGTTAAAAATAGAAAAGCATAATACCTTTGTGTTTGTTTGCAAGAACCAACTGATTAAAATCGGGAACTTTTGAAATTTACTATCCAAATTTTAATCAAAAATTTTCTATAGGTACTGGATAGGATTGAAAAATGAGTACCTTGACTTAATAAGATACATTTATTCCATTTTGGTTACATGTCTTTGTGAGGTATCTCTTTGACCTATAATAACTCTTAATACCAGATCTTAAAGTGATCTTAGATCAGACTGGTTATCTTTTTGATCTTTGTTTTCTCTTTCGTCTCATAGACTTGATACTTACCTCTAAGTTAATGCTTGTAAGTTATTGGTAGACATTTGTCTATCATGTTTATTAATGACATTATTAGTGGCATTTGCCTTTTTCATGTTTTTGCCACTACCACTTTTCATCTTTTTTGGTCATCTTTGTTGTTAATAGATACTGAGCGCCTTCTATACGCCAGACACTGTTCTAGGTGTGTCTCTTTTAGGAGAAGGAAAACTGAGGTTCAGGAGAATTAATGTTACACAGGAAGAAGGTGGAAGAAATGGGCTTTGAACCCAGGTGTAACTCTCCATACAAAGCCTATTCTCTGTTTTCTATGCTGCTGCCTCTCTGCAGCACACACACCCCTGGGCACCCACTCATCTCACATCCCACAATTGAGTTGTGGTCTATTTTTATTTTAGAGTTGTCGTCAGGATAGAAGCTTCCCTTCTGTGGAAGTGGCTCTTTGGAATATACTGTCTTTTTTATGTCATGGAGGAAACCATATATGCTAGAAACTTTGTATGTCATAGAGATATATGCTAGAAACTTTCTCTCTAGATTTCCATTTATCCAATGATAGTTTAATATCAGAAGTGTAAAAAGACTATTGGTTATTGTAGTTACTATTATAAAATAGTAATTCAGTAGAATCTGAGAGTGAGTTTACTCCAGCCCTGCCTAGAATAAAGAATGTGCCATTAGGTATATTAAGGAATAGCTTCTTCTTATGATAAATGAATGGTGTATTGTATAGTTCTTTGATTTTTCTCAGTGACCATAGAGGCTGGTACTGCAAGAGACAGCTCCATCTGCAGCTGGAAGATTATTTATTAGCAAGTCTTACTAGCATAGTACTGTACTGTTAAGTCTTATGCAGGCATATGAATTTAAAGAAATGTTTTTATTTACATATTCAGTAATAGAATACTGATTCCAATATGACTGAGTTGTAAAGATCCTCTTCACACGCAGGTATCTACAGGAGGTGGGTTACACAGATACTATTCTAGATGTGAAATCCAAACGAGTGCGAGCTTTGTTGGGCTTTTCAAGTGATGTCACTGACAGGGAAGATGACAAAAATCAGGACTCAGTTATAAATGGCACAGAGGCTGAAGTTAAAGAGACAGCAATGATTGGGTAAGTATTTTGTCTGGAAAGTGGTTTGGCTCTAGTTTTAGTTCTTATTAATGTTTTTGGCTTATGGATGACACTTGTGATACTTGTACTTTTAGATACTGCTACAGAAGTAATTTAATGGTAAAGTTTAATAAAAAAATTAAAATTTTATTTGGTAGTAGATAACACCATAGGGATTAGAGTTATCATTTATGATTACTTTAAGAATATTTTTATTTAAGATTTTTTAATTGCAATTTATGGATTTAATATAGATTTTAATATCTTGAAGCTCAGTCACTATTAGAACTTCATAAAAGATCTTATTTGGAAATTCACTTCAAATCAGTACGAGTGAAATTTCATTCCTGGTGACGCAGAAATCATATAAATACTTAATTCTTTTGATGTAAACCTTTTCTTAGCCACTTTCATGTATCTAATAATGCTGTAACTCATCTTCCCCTTGAAAAGTATCTATTTCAAGTATATATATTTTAATTGATAGAATAAGTGAAGAATTCAGTAGCAGAAATTTTTTTTTGCTTTTTGGATTATGTATCATACAATTATATGTAATTCTGCTTAAAATGAACATGGACAGTTAAATAAGGAGATTCTTCTTTATTGAAAAAAGTTGACATGATTCTTAAAGAAATAAAAAGCCAAATTCTTAAAGAAATAAAAAGCCAAAGATTCTTTGAAAGTCTGAGTATGATGTTACTTTAACTCATGTTTAGGCTGGAAGAATGGTTTTAATTGAGCTCTATACATTTTCTAGTGAGAACATAGTTTCTATTATTTGGAACATAAACTAAAATTATGGGGTTTAGGTAAAGGTTTAAAAATACGACTTTTATAAACAAATGTCACTGGAGCCTTCTTAAATGTATTCATTAATAGTTAAGACTATATAACTTGTTTTAATAAATGTAAGATGTAGATTGTTTCTCTATGTAGAAGTAGACAATGTAGGCATTAATCCTGGTTATATTTTTACCTAATGAATTAGCTCAAATTATTATAAAGACCCTCAGGAAAGACCACTCTAGTTGTCTTGTGTTTTGGCCTTGACCTCTCTTTTGAAACTGATAAAGGTATTATTCTGAATCTGACTTCTATAGGGATGGAGCGTAGGTTGGAAAAAAACAAAAACGTAGCTCTGAGCAGATTTGAAATTTAAGATTTATCTGTTTTGAGAATTTTGCCCATAGTTGTGGCTAAATTTTTTCAGGAAAATGTCTTCTTATCTATAACATTTCCTAATGAGAGAAATCATTCTGTTCTGGCCATTAAGAAATTTTTTATTAAAATTCTTTAGAGGGAACTAAAATAAAATCTTACATATTTGAAAAGTCAATCATTTCGAAAAGGTTTAACCAACAGGATCAAGTTTTGTAGTAATATTAATTTGACTAAAATATTGTTTTTAGTAACTTTATGCACACATTTGCTTTTTTCAACTCTTTAGCTGTTCAGAAATGCAAGATTGCATCAGAGAAAAATGATGTGTTTACTAGTTATTTTCTTAGTTATGGAAACTTCTGTGTCAGAGGAAGAGTTGCAGAGAGGAAAAGAAATAGAAAAAAAACAGGTAGAGATAATAAGAAAAATATTTTTAAAAGAAATGCATTAAGGTTGGCTTAAAAATCAACATAATAGTGGATCAGAAGGGGGAGTTCTTTATATTGGATTGTCATTAATCTAAGTAGTAGGTATGATTGCAAAGTACTTTTAAAAGAGTAGGCAGGGCTTCCCTGGTGGTGCAGTGGTTGAGAGTCTGCCTGCCAATGCAGGGGACACGGATTCATGTCCCGGTCCAGGAAGATCCCACATGCCGCGGAGCGGCTGGGCCCGTGAGCCATGGCCGCTGAGCCTGCGCGTCTGGAGCCTGTGCTCCGCAACGGGAGAGGCCACAACAGTGAGAGGCCCGCGTACCGCAAAAAAAAAAAAAAAAAGAGTAGGCACTTCCTTCCTATATTGCTTTTCCAGTTAAAATCCATGGAAATGTAATAGATAAGAATCAGTGTAGCTCATAATATGATTTGGAGGTGTCATAATACAATATAAACAGAAGTTAGTGCTGTATATCATGGATTAATTCTTATGTCGAGTTTAAAAAATTAACTGAACAAGGTGTATATGTTTTAAACCAGAAAATCTGAGTTAACAGATTCTGCCTCCGTGCTGGATAATTTTAAATTCCTTGAAAGTGCAGCTGCAGATTTCAGTGATGAAGATGAAGATGATGACATTGATGGAAGAGAGAAAAGCATCATTGATACTTCAACGGTGAGTTGAATAACTCAGATATAAATATTTTTAGGGACCATTATGCATACTTTAATCCATACCCTTCAACTTCAACCCTTAAATTTTTTTTCCATAAAAAAAAAAAGTTTGGGGAAATTTAATCTAAATTCCCCATAAGTTTGGGGAAATTTAATCTATATTCCCCATAAGTTTGGAGAAATTTAATCTAAAAGTTTTTGTATTGATTTCAAATTCAAGACT
The DNA here is from genome assembly GCF_949774975.1 of Lagenorhynchus albirostris. Lineage (NCBI taxonomy): Eukaryota > Metazoa > Chordata > Mammalia > Artiodactyla > Delphinidae > Lagenorhynchus > Lagenorhynchus albirostris. Next base: position 60,248,715 of record NC_083107.1, read on the forward strand.
TTTTAGTATAGCAGCTTTTTCTTATGGGCCTTCATTCATTAGCTTTTTGTTAATTCATTAAACATTTCAACATTTTTGTAGGGTTAGTGAACATGGTAAATGTGTGTTATAACAATGCATTGTTTTTGGTGCTATAAGACAATGGAACTGACAGACCCATTATGGTGCCTGATGGTGACTGGCGTCAACTCTAATCGGTGTGGTTTTTGTTTCTCATGTCAGGGTTGCTTTGGTAGGCAAGTTCTACACGTTTTCAGAACTCTTCCATTAGATTTCTCCAAACTTGTTTAGCATTATTCTGTGGTTTTGTTTAGATTTTTGTAAGTTTATTGTTTCCATGGTAGAGTCCTGGAATAAGAGGTATCTAAATTCTCCCTTCTCTTCCCTTCTTTATTCTATTCCCTTCTACCCTCTCCCCTTTTTAACCTCTCCCCTCTTTTCTTTCTCTCTTCATATTCCCTCCTCTCCTTCCTTCTCTGTCTTTCTCCTTCTCCTTCTTTTAAGTAAGAGATGAGGGTGTGCTTCTGTGTTTAGGAGAGTGTTCACATTTCCTCCTTCACATTTATTTAAGAAGAGGGAGGAGAAAGTAAGGTAATGTAAATAAAGCAGACTGGAACGAGTCAAAGCCTTGGGCTAAAGTCCCAGTTCTGTCACTAATTATCTGTGCTTCTTAATCCTTCAGGCTTAGTTTTTCAGTTTGTAAAATGGGGATTATAATAAATAACCATCTTATCCCCAGAGTATTTTGTGAGGAATAAATGAAACACTATGTATGAAAATGATATGTTTAACTATAAAGTGCTTTCTAAGTGTAATTTCTCTGTTCTCTTTATGTCCTCTGCTTTCATCAGAGACACTCAATTTACTACTTCCAGATTAATGTTTCCCTGGGTCACTATTCAGTAGTACTGTGCTAATAACAGCCCTGCCATGGATATTATTTGAACTTCACATAGTTACTCCCTCTTTTTATTATTCAAACAAGTAGTTATAGCACATGTTTAAATATACCGTAGTAAAAGAAAATGCCGAAGCTTGTATGATAACTTTTCTCTGTCGTAATCATTTGGAAATTCTGTGCTGACTTGTGATTTCTATGGGATGATTGTACTGAGATATTATTTTTCCATCAGAATACGTTATTCATAACAGTGGTTAAATAATAACTAATTATGATGCTTTAAGTTTTGTTGTTAGTCGTTATATCAGTGTAAATATTAAAAAATCTATAAGCTGTTTATTATAACTATCAAGTGTGGTCTTAATAGAAATTCCTAACTGTAAACTGGTTTCTTTTTAAATAATTGAATTCATAAATATCTTGACCTCCAATTAGTGCAGATCATAGCAATTCTGTGACCAAGCAATGAAGGCACAGCTAATATAAGCATACTTAACCCCATTTAAATATTGGACCCAAAAATTTTTCTAGTTTTTCCTTTAGAAAAATATTTCTAAACAAATAATTGGTTTCTTTATAATAGTTTTGCTAATTTTTATTATATATTACATTGATTTTCACAGCTGCAGTATAATAGCTACATGCCAAAAGACTTTAAAAATCTAACTCTATGTAGCAATGTATAAGCAGGACTTAGAAGATTTATTGCAGTGCTGTATAGAGAGAGAATGGCTGAAAATTATGCTGTTAAAATGTTTAGTAGAACAAGCAGGTTCTTAAAATGTTATTTTATTTCTTTAATCAAAAATAGTTCAATAGATTCAACTAAGAAAATACAGAAACATAAGGCTCTTAGTAGCTGTTGGTTGTGTTAAGTCTATTTTCTTCAGGCATTTTCTTCAAAAAGCTACATACGTTCATTGTCCTTTCTTGTTCTTTGCCCTGTATTGGAGTTTGATTTTTCTTTGCATTACACTCTGGGTCATTTTCCTCCTCCCCATCTCCTTCTCTTTTCTCATGTTTGATCTCTTCACCTTATGATTCCAGAGGTGTTTCTAAATGTATAAAAATGAGACATAATGGCCCTTGTCAGATTTGCTATTAAATCTAGATTATGTCTCTAAAAGATCAATATTTGAAGAAAAATTTGAATATATAGACAATTATTAGAGGAAATTGATGCAAGGTTGGGACAGTAGAAATAATAATGGGCATTGTTCCCCCTGCCCCACAGAATACCTTCTCAATCTTGTGGCATGCATTTCTGAGTTTGTAGCTTTTGTGATTTTAGCTTTTGTAAGGGAATGATGTACTAGAGTTAAAATTTATCATGGTTATATTCTGAAAAACTCTTGCAATGTTTTATGAAGTAGTTCTTTCTTTGGTTAGATTAGAATATCTGCTCGCTGCACAGACTGCATCCAAGAAATGTAAGATTTGGTTGTGGTTCTCATAATACAGTATGTCAGGGACATTTTTCATCTATCTGTAATTTAAGTGCATGTCTTATATTCCAGTGTTTTCAATATATGATTCCATTTGTTTATTTAAAACAAACAAGCCATCATTTAACAAAGTTTAAATCACTACTTTAAAATGTATAGTGTATATCTTTTTAAAATGACATCTGTGTTTTCTACTGAATTGGATAGGTATTACAGTTATTTAACACAACAAAGATGCATTTTCTGAAGAAAATAATAGGATTTTCTCATTCAGTGGTAAAAGGATATAGTCTTCTTTACTTAAATTAATCCCATAATATATCCTAATATTTTAATTGAGCATGTTTTTTTCATTAGATTGTTAGGAAAAAAGTATTGCCTGATAGCAGTGAAGATCGAGATACAAAAGAAGCTCTAAAGGAGTTTGACTTTTTGGTTACATCAGAAGAAGGAGACAATGAATCCAGAAGTGCAGGCGATGGAACAGACTGGGGTAAGGAAGCATACTGGATCCAACTAGAGATGTTATGTAAATGAACGAAACTAATATTTTACTAGGAGGGCAACATCTTGAAGAACACTTTAAATCTGTTGTAATGTTGAAATGTTGAACATTCTGTGGACTTTTTTCTATTGTCACCTTTTTTCCAGGGTATGTGTGTGTGTGCTTAAAGAAGGTTGTACAACTAGTTACCTCATCTTTTAACATAAACAATACAGTATGAAAATAATTTGAATTCATATATAGGATATTCTCTGTTTTCTACCTAGACAGTAGAACTTGCAAATCTAGATTTTGTGGAAATTGAGTATGAGAATGTAGTAGAGGATTTTAGAGATCTCATCTTTGGCATTTTCTGTGCAAAAAGAAGTATAAGTTAAAAAGTTGTAGTTATTCATTTTAGTCAAGTTTCATCATTTTGTACAAGGCATAGAATTTTTTTGCACAAATGGTTCTAAACAGATTTAATATTTTAAACATCTAGTAAGAGTTCAAACAAGTATTTAGGGAAAACTTCCACAGCACAGATCATTCTAGGCGTTTGGAAATGAATTGTCCTATCAGTAAGGTAGGATTGTGATAAATTCTTCAAAAGTGATCAGTTGTATCAGGTGTGTGTATGTGTGTGTGTGTGTGAGAGAAGGAGAGAGACAGACAGAGAGAAGACATGTAGATACTGAGAATGAGAAAATTTTCTTCGGAGGTTGAAGAATTCCAGGATTCCCTTGGCTTACAGTCTATGTACTTTAAAGACAGATAAGGTTAGGGAAACAGTAACTATCTTAATTTTTCCTTGAGGCTTTACCTTCAGGGACTCTGATAGCAATAATGCCACTTCTTTTCCTTTTTTGTGGTAAATATTTGAAGAATTATTTGGGATAATTACTTAGTCATTGAAGAATATAATGGCTATTTAGTGACTGGCTTTTTCTTTTTCCCCAACAGAACAAAGTTTGGAAACCAGGGGAAGTTAAAGTAAAACGAATCTCTCTCCTGTCTTATTCCTTACTGAGCTTATGTATCAAGTTATTTAGATATTTTAGGCAACAATTCTTCCAATATAGTTAGATCCACCGTGCTACACTGAGGTCATTCTCTGAGGAGTCACACATCTGTATAAATGATAGTTGGCCTTTTCTTTGCCAGTCTTATTGCAAGGGTAATTGGGATTCATTTTTCTCCAAAGACAGCTGCATTGTCCCTTCATAACTTCCTTTGCTTTAAGGTGTGAGTCATGGCCCAGAGTATTATGTGATACAGGTCTGTAACCTGCTATGAATTTACTGGTGAAAATGAGTGACTGTTCCCACATCTGAGCTGTCTCACTCTTTAGTAGTGTCTTGGACATTTCTGTTTATGAGTATGAGTGAATGGAATCTTTCAGTTGACTGAAGGTTTCTTTACCAGAAGTTTGGCCTTGTATGTGTTAAGGATTTTATAATTCAAATTCAAGTCATTTCACTTTTAATCAATTAACAAAACTAGATTGCAAATCCTGTTTAGTTGAATGGGCATTTAAATCACTTTAAGGGCTTCCTTTATCCGTTCCCCATACCCCTAAAAAAAGTTACTGTGCTTATGCTAAGAATCTCCTTAGTTTCTCACAAGCAAATAGATTTTACCACAGTTCTCCTGTGATCTTCCGTTACTGTTGTTATCAGTATGACACATAGTTAAGAGTATGATATAGCTAAATTTTTACTTTAAAAAACTGAAGACATTCTAGGATCCAAGAGCCAACTCAGTTTAATTTATTATTAAGATGTGATTGATGAAAATTAACATTTTTGATTGTTAGACTTTCTGAAAAAAGTAGACTGTTTCTACTGTTGTTAGTAGAATATATTGGTAGTTAGATCTATAAAAATGTTTAGCCTATAAAAACTCAATAAAAATGTTGAGTTTATATTCAGAGACCCAATTATCTGTTTTTTAAACTGTGGATTGAAACTTGTTAAAAATAGACAGATTTCTGTTTATTCTGGTTCATTTTGGTTTATTCCAATCACTGAACAAATATTGATCACGTGCCTTCTATGTACCAAGTCTTCTAGGTGAAGATCCCTACCCCTGTGGTCCTACATTCACTAACAGGATATAGCAGTAAGAGACAAACATGATAAATGATATAGTATGTCAGAATATGATAAATGCTATGGGAAATAGAAAAAAGTAGAACAGAGTAAGTGGGATAGAGAGTGCTGGGGTCAGGGTCAGGTGGAGTGGGACAGGTTACAATATGAAATAGATTGGTCATGGTAAGGCCCATTGAGAGGGTAACATTTGAACAAAAGACAACATTGATGAGGGAGTTAGCCACATGGTATCCAGGGAAGGAGTGTTCAAGAAGAAGAAAACCAGAGCAAATGCCCTAAGATAGCCGTAGCCCTGGTATGCTTGAGGACTTCAAAGAAGCTAGAGTGGCTGGAGCAGAGTGATTCTGAGGGGAATATAGTAAGAAATGATCAAATCAACTGGAGCTATGTAGACCACTGGTGAGATGGGGAACCATGGGAAGGATTTGAGCTGGAAAGGTGACATGATCCAGCTTTTGTTTTAAAGCATCACTTTGGCTGCTGTGTTGAGAGTAGACTACCCAGGGCAATCAATGTTGGCAATAGACTTGGAGGGGAGAGTGGGAAAACATTTGCAGTAATTCTAGCGAGAGACAGAGGTTAGGGAAGTAGTGGATTTGCTGAGAAGTGGTCAGATTCTGGGTGTGTTTTAAAGGTAGAGAAAACGGTATTTCCTGAAATATTTGATGTGGGGTTTGGAAGAAAGGGAGATTTTTGGTCTGATCAAATGGAAGTCTGGAATTGCCTTCAAATAAGATGGGGAACCCTGTAGATGGAACAGATTGGATGGGGAAGATTGGGAGTTTGGTTATGTATGTTTGGTTTGAGTTTTGACTTCCTAATAGAAATATAGAGTAAGCAATTGGGTATATGTATGAATCTTGAATTCAAGTGAGTGTTCTAAGCTAACACTTATATAACATTATATGCATATAGTAAATTATTTTATAGTAAGTATAAAATATATAACATATTTACTCTTTAAATTTTCTACTCCTGAAATAGTGAAAATTACTGATTGAATTTCTTTTTTACTAGAAGCTCAGTTTCCTGATTTGAATATTTTTAAATTAACAGGTCACTTAAATTGTTTTAAATATTGAATGCCGGGTTGATTAATAAGTTTACAAAGTGCTATTTGTAAAGCCTATAAAATAAAAATGATCATTTGCTAATAAACACATGCCAAAAATATACAATTTTTGAAATGAAAAGATCATTGAAGACTATTTTGTACAAATGCTTAATCTTCTTTCATTACATAACTTAATAAGAAATGGGTTTTTTGTGAGTCAATCCTAATGAAATTCAGAAAATGGGATGAAAATGAGGGGTTCTTGAATATGGACTTTGGGGGCTTAATATACTATAAGTAGCTCAAATCTTGCAGGGTTTTTTTTTTTTCTATGTCTATTTCAAGAGAGATTTGATATTATTACCTAGGAAATTGAATTGATCACTTGTTTCTTGGATATTATATTTTATGTGACATGTATCTATCTAATGAATAAGTAATGACCTTAAAATTAGTGCTACTATGAAGAAAATGGTTATTATGTCCATCCATTGACATAACAGTGAATTTACTGTTCACTGTTCAATATTTTATTGAATATTGTTCAATATTTTATTGAAAAAGGCTGTTTCATTTGTTTCACTCTGTTTAGAAAAGGAAGACCAGTGTCTCATGCCTGAAGCTTGGAATGTGGACCAGGGAGTAATTACCAAACTCAAGGAACAATACAAAAAGGAGAGAAAGGGGAAAAAGGGGGTGAAGAGTAAGTGGAAAACATTGTATCTATAAATCATAAATCTTACCTCTTTCATATCCCCCGATTTTTTTCTCCAATGTTTTCCTAAAACTACTTACTCTTTTTCTTTTCTGCTCCTGACCTCTTTCCTTTTCACTTGTTCTCAGGGGTTGAAATTAAATGGTTAGCTGTTTGATTATGAACTTTAAAAAAAAAAAGGCTGTGCGTATAATTATGAATTATAATATATTCCAGTAATAAATCCAGAGTGTCATGAGTATGTGGAACTATGTTTTCAAACATATTGATCATTTGATTTTTAAAATTAGATGTGCTTAATTACAGTAATGGGTTTTCACTGTTGACAATTTTAAGTCTTATCGAGTGTGACTGACCCTCTGGCAAGCCACCAAAATTATTACTTATAATTTTAAGTCTTGGAGACAGAAAGAAAGTTAATTTCTACCCCTGAATATTCTATGTGTTCATAACACACAGTTCATTTGCTCTCATCACTATATTCTATACAGGGCACAGAGTCAGATACACAACTTTTTTTAAGTATTTATTTTTCTAATTTAAATTTTTGGCCAATTTCATTTGTAATATTACCAATTAGGTTTGTTTTTTTTTCAACAAAATGAGTGCCACATCAAAAATGGAAGTTAAAATGAAATTTCTAGCCCTATGAATCATATCTGTATAACTTATTCAAATTATTAATAAAGTTTAACAATAGATCTAGTTAAGTATTTAAAATAGAAATACAAAAGCTTTCAAACATCCCTGAAAACCATCTTAAACACCTTTTTAGGAGAGCAAGGCTGAACTATCTATCTCCTTGTGTTACCACTGTTATTGACAGTATGGACATGGGTCTCCCTTTTATGGCAATAGGAATTTCATCCTTTGGGATATTAAAGTAGTGTAAAGTAGGATTAAAATCCAACTTGAGTGAGGCATGTGTTTAAAATTGCAAAAGGCTGGAAGGATATGCCTTTTCTTTTTCTCTTTCTATAGTGATGCTAGGGATTATCAAAGACCAGTCATTCTTTTACAATCTAGTAGTTACTGATAAATACTAAATCGTTATTTAAAATATCTTAGAATTTACAAGTATTTAGCTTTAATGGATAAAAAGTCAGTGGCCATTATTGATGTTAGTACTGTACCAACCATTATGTAACTGAGAGAGAATGACATTTGATGCCTTCTCAATGTAAATTAAATCCAAGTGAGGAAGGTTTAATATTAAAACATAAGAACGTTTTATACTTTTTATTAAAAAATAAATGTAAATTGATACAGCCACTATGGAGAACAGTATGGAGGTTCCTTAAAAAACTAAAAATAGAACTACCATACAACCCAGCAATCCCACTACTGGGCATATACCCTGAGAAAACCATAATTCGAAATGAGTCATGTACCACAATGTTCATTGCAGCTCCATGTACAATAGCCAGGACATAGAAGCAACCTAAGTGTGTCGATGAATGGATAAAGAAGATATGGCACATATATACAATGGAACATTACTCAGCCATAAAAATGAACGAAATTGAGTTATTTGTAGTGAAGTGGGTGGACCTAGAGTCTGTCATACAGAGTGAAGTAAGTCAGAAAGAGAAAAAGAAATACCGTATGCTAACACATATACATGGAATCTAAAAAAAAAAAAAGGTCATGAGGAACCTAGGGGCAAGACGGGAATAAGATGCAGACCTACTAGAGACTGGACTTGAGGACACGGGGAGGGGGAAGGGTAAGCTAGGACAAGGTGAGAGAGTGGTAGTGCATATATGGACATATATACACTACCAAATGTAAAATAGATAGCTAGTGGGAAGCAGTCACATAGCACAGGGAGATCAGCTTGATGCTTTGTGACCAGCTAGAAGGGAGGGTGGGAGGGAGGGAGACGCAAGAGGGAAGAGATGTGGGGACATATATATATGTATAACTGATTCACTTTGTTATAAAGCAGAAACTAACACACCACTGTAAAGCAATTATACTCCAATAAAAATGTTATAAAAAAAGGACAAAATAAGCATTCTCAGAAGAACAAAAAAAAATACTGATAAAAATTTAATCTTTAAGCAATAGTGAGACATGGTTTGTTATGGCTTTTCAGAGCCATGATAAAAGCAGTTAAACTGAAATTTTAAGGAATATTTGTCTGTCATACACAAGAAACAAGGAGAATATTTTAATCGTCAGATTGACTTAAAGTTGATATATTTAAGCCATTATGCTACAATAATGAATGTCTTAAAATGTAAAAGATCTTTGAGTTGGAAAAGTATCCAGGACTTATGTAGAATCCATCTACTATTATATTTATTATTAGGTTCTTGTCAAATATCAAGGCATCACTATAGTTGGAATTTAGCATTTAAGGTCTAAAACTGCACCATTTGACTGGAACAGTATTCCTGCTAATAGAAGCTATTGGATTTCCTGGACCTGGGGATCTTGATCACTATTCAGGCATATGGCACGTAGCTTTTTAGTATGGTGAAGAAAAATGATTCTTTAGGAGGAGAAATTTTAATGTCTTTCACTGAAGAGAGAGGGACTGTAGACTGATGTTCAGCACATTTTGTTTATCATCATCAGTTCAGGTTATCTTGATAAAATGATAGTCTGGGAACCAGTGAAGACAAGATTAAAACAGAACTGGAAGACTTAAAATGAAAATAGAACTGAAGGAAAGCTTTGAATTGATATATGGAGCATTAATTCATAAACCACCATGGGTATTTTTAAAATTGAACTGTTACTCATTGGAAGAAGTTGAGTCTTTTTAATATGGTCTAGTAGAAATATTTCCAGTCAAATTGTGTTCTTCAATCATACTGTCTTAGAATATATTTCTAGGTAGTAGTTAAAATTGCTTAAAAATAGTTGTATTCTTTGCTGGTATAGGAAAAATAACATAATGGACTATGGGTAAGATTTTCCCATTCTTAATTAAACTTATAACAGGAAAAACTACTGAAGATCTGTTTCAGCCTCTATCCTATATAAAACAATCAAAACAGGGATGTGGGAGAATGCAGCATCAAAGTACAGGTAAGTAATTGGCAGGGCCTGATACTTCACCTCAGATACCATAGCTTCAGGACGTAAGGCAATGAATGCAACTTAATATAAACAAAAAAGAATGTGATTGTTTAATTCAATGTACGCAGTAGCTTCACAGTCTGTGGTATCTGTCTGCGTTTAGAGCAGTATACAAGGATTATAGAATAATATTATTTTTAATGGTCCAAATTGTACATGAGCATTTTTTCATGCAAGTAGTGATGTTATTCCATTAGCTTAATCTAAAAAATATATGTAAAACACAATTTTTTTTCAAGAAATAATAAACTTTTAAAATAATTTGAAAACTTAGAAAATAATTACTTTTTAATATAATATAGTAGGGTAGTTTTAAAGGTGAATGTCGGCAGATGTAAGGTTTATGACTCCATTTTGATGCAGTTGGATAATTCTATTTCCTCTTTTTTGTTCTCTCCCTCCCTTTTTGGGGGCTAGGGCCCAATAGGTCAAAACTGCAAGATATGCTTGCTAATTTGAGAGATGTTGATGAACTTCCCTCATTGCAGCCATCTGTGGGTTCACCTTCCAGACCCAGCAGCTCCAGGCTTCCTGAACATGAAATAAATAGGGCAGATGAAGGCAAGTATTTTAGACACTGGAGTACAAAAAGCACTTGGATGTACTTATATAAATTATTAGAAAGGGCTCTCTAAGAGAAGAATTTTATTCTACAAATGTTTGAACTATGTAGTACTCCCCATATGTAGGCTTTCTTATATTCAAGGGGGTTTGATTCCAACTGTAATCTCTAAGATTTGAAAAAGATGCATAAACTTAAAAATCAACTCTAAATTATAGTTTAGAATATCCCCTAGCGCCACAGAAGCCATGTATTTGGTGTATACACAGGTAGTTGTAATTATACCATTCCAACAATGAGAAAATTACTTTAAATTATTATTACTATAAATAATAAATGTTTACTTTGAGACTCACGTAAATATTTTAAAATATTTAAGCAATTTATCATTTCAAATGAAAAAGGGAAAAAAGACACCTGAAGGTCTAGCCACATTTTCTACTTTCTGTTTTTTCTTGTTCTCTTTCAGTCCTTGTCTATGTGCATATACTTTTTGCAGAGTTATAGTCACCATGTAGAATAATTCAATTTTATTTATTTATATGAAATCATAAAAATAATCTTCATAATTATAATTTTAAGATTATTCTATTTTAGACTTTATTCTTAACCACTCCCCCCTTTTTAAATATGTGTGTGTGTGTGTGTGTGTGTGTGTGTGTATATATAATTTCATTTATTTATTTATTTTTGGCTGCATTGGGTCTTCGTTGCTGTGCACAGGCTTTCTCTAGTTCTGGTGAGCAGGGGCTACTCTTCACTGTGGTGTGCAGGCTTCTCATTGCGGTGGCTTCTCTTGTTGCGGAGCACGGGCTCTAGGCACACGGGCTCAGCAGTTGCAGCACGTGGGCTCAGCATTTGTGGCTCACGGGCTCCAGAGCGCAGGCTCGGTAGTTGTGGCGCACGGGCTTAGTTGCTCCACGGCATGTGGGATCCTCCCGGACCAGGGCTCAAACCCATGTCCCATGCATTAGCAAGTGGATTCTTAGCCACCACGCCACCAGGGAAGTCCGCCCCTTTTGGATATTTAGGTTGTTCCCAGTTTTTTACAGTACAGTCTTATGGTGCATAAATACAGTTTTCTGCCTTTTAAGTTCTGATATATCTATTTATAAATGTATATATGTAAATTGATTTTAAAATATATATATTTACATTAGCTGAAAGTCCAGAATGACATAAAAGTAATCTTAATGATTAATGAATATACTTCAAATTTTATTTTTTAAAATTTCCTTGAATTTAAGTATTGTAATTATTTGCAGTGGATACGCCTCTTCACATTATCATTTAATGAACAAAACAACCTGGGAAAAAGCCACAGAAAAATCATATGTTTTATTCTTTCTTGGCTTTAAATTCAGCTATGTTTTAGAGAGACATAAACTGACGGGACCTTGATGAATAGAGTTTCATGTTCGGAATACTTTTTCAGTGAACTGTTTGACCATTACATGGTTAGTTATTTGTTAGAGTTAATTACAGTATACTGGAAATTCATTTTCCATACGTTAAATAATGAAAAACCACATGTTACGCCTTTATATTCTAGGTGAACAATTTATTTGATTTAGACATGTGTCTTTTGAATTAAGATGTGAAGTCATAGGCCTCAATAGGTATGTTTGCTGTTCACTAGGATATTCATTCAGTTGACACTTACAGATGTGAGAATTTTAATCAATTTCATTTATTCTAAGGTCAGGTCTAGATAAGAAGAAAAGTTAGTTTTTCTCTTATTCTAATAACTCCAAAAGAGTTTTATCAGAGATTTCATCTTGCAGAATTCTAAAAATAGAGGCAGAATATGTACTAAATGACACATGTACAAAAAAGGATGATATAAAGCAAAGAAAGTGCCCTTGATAGGAAAAAAAAAAATGTTAAGAATCTTAGAACTGAAGCATTGAATATCTAACTTATGATCTGTAAGATTGGTCCTAAGTCTTCCCCCTCAGTGCAGGATTTTCAGAAATAGAAAAGGCACTTAAGAAATATGTTGTAGCTTTCATTGCCTGTGACTGATGCTTCTTGGTCTCCAGTCCAGTTTCAGAAAAAGTTTCCGTAGCTTGTGTGTGCTGTAGAAGTTTATTACTTTATTTTTATCATAATGATTCAGAAGGCAATGCCACACTTAAGAGGCATAGTTAAATCATTTTGTAAAAGCTGGTTAGAGCCAGTAATGTTTAGTTACCAGATAGAAATGTGACCTATAGTTGCAAGTTCTAAGGTCTCTTAGAGATCAATCAACGACAGTTATGCCCATTGGTGCTCTCTTTCTTTGGGCCTCAGGTCTGCTGCCTTAGCCACTGGTGTGTGTAGAAGCAGTTGTTGCCTTCCTTTGTTTTCAGGTTTTACTTGGCCATTCCTAGAACATTAGTTAAATTAGCCCACACAATGTGTATGGCCAAATCCCACAAATCTTAGTTTCTTTTTTGGGGAGAAGAGCCATTTTTATTTCGCACCTGAACAAAGTTATCTGGCAATATTAGACATGAAAGCAAAACAAACAAAATATCACCTGGCTGAAGACCTAGCCTCATAGTCTCACATGAATCATTTGGTTGAAATTTTGGCATAAAAATTGCTGTTCTAAATTAAATAATTCCCACTCTTTATTAGTAAATGTTTAGAGTTGTTTGAACCCGTCATAGGATATATGGTATGTTTGGGTAAAACCCATTTTTATTATTGCAGCTTTATCACATGGTGATTTGAAAATGTCTTATTAATTTATCCTCTACTTTGTTCTTATAAGGATTTTGAGTAGAGTTCCTGCCACTACTATTTATAAAAGCACGTACCTGTTCTTTCATTTCTTCAACAAATATTTATGGTTGAATCTAAAATTATATGATTGAATGTAAAACTGAAAAACACCTTGTAAATCTATTTTCTGCATATACTGATTAATAAAATTGTTTCTTTCAAAAAAAGTTAATTTACTTCTTTAGCAGCCGGAGTTTAAACTACTAAATTCATCTAATCAACTCATAAATGTTTGTCGTCAGTAAAGTAACCACCTGTAGAAAACTATTTAGAGAGCTACCTCTGATGGCTTGTCAGAGTAATTTGCATTTATAAAAAGTGTTCAAATGGACACTTTTTTTTTTTTTTTTTTTTGCGGTATGCGGGCCTCTCACTGTTGTGGCCTCTACCGTTGCGGAGCACAGGCTCCGGACGTGCAGCCTCAGTGGCCATGGTTCATGGGCCCAGCCGCTCCGCGGCATGTGGGATCTTCCCAGACCAGGGCACGAACCCCCTGTGTCCCCTGCATCGGCAGGTGGCCTCTCAACCACTGCGCCACCAGGGAAGCCCTCAAATGGACACTTTTAAAAAACTTGTTTGAAATAAATCTTTTTAAATGAAATATAACATACCTACAGTAAACTGCTGAAGTCCTGAGGGTACAGCTCAGTGAATGATCTCAAAGGGAAATCAAACATGTCACCACTGCCTAGGTAAAGAAGCAGAACATTACCTGGACCTAGAAGTCCTGATGGTGCTTCCTTCAAACACTACCCCTTCCCTCTTCTCCAGAGGTAATCCTGAGTTCTAACAACACATACTAGTTTTGCCTTACATAGGCACATTTTACAATTACGACCGTTTTCATTTGAAATTTTCCATATTACTTCAGGTTATAGAATTAACCAATTTTACTTTGAATGCAGCCAGCAGTATTCAGAATCACTTGTTGTACATGTTTTAATAATTGATAGAAATCAATTGGGTAATTAGCATGAAATATCAAATGAGGAAAACCTACTTTCTTTTATACATTTATACATTTTTCTCTATAGTGAAAAAGAAAGGACAATGGATTTGTTTCATGTTGTACTTTTCTTAGATGATGACAAAGTTAAGCAATTCTTCAGGATTTTCTGCTCACTGAATTTTATTGTGTTTAAAAGCATTTAAAAATAATCAAATGTAGACATGCCCTTATGAGACTAATTGTTGACTATTTACATGTTTTTTTTAATGTTTCTTTTGTATTCCCCCTTCAGTGGAAGCATTGACGTTTCCTCCTTCTTCTGGGAAGTCATTCATCATGGGAGCAGATGAAGCCCTTGAAAGTGAACTGGGACTTGGAGAATTGGCAGGCCTTACAGTGGCCAATGAAGCAGACTCATTAACTTATGATGTGAGTAGTAGTTTTAGTTTTGTTTTTTTTTTTTTTTTAGTTTTGTTGTTTTTATTTATATTTTAAAAATAAAAAGTTAATTTTATAGAAAAAGTGACGATGGTAAGACTTCTTCACAAGTGTAGAATTTGGTTCAGTTTTAATCACAAACTTTGAAAATATGAATATATTATAAAAATAAACAATAATACTTTTCACATCATGCAGTGACTAAAATTATGGGCTTTACCTAAATTCATAAATTAGTATAGCTTATTCATTGGTTTTAGATAAGGGAAAGAATTCCCTTTTCTGTCACCAAATTTGGATTTTGTTTTATGTTTTAGGGCACCAGTGGTTAGTTGAAATTCATGCCTGCCTAAAGGCAACATTTGTCTTGCTTCTTTAATACATCATCAGTATCCTGCTGAGAAGTAGTTTCAGCTGTTGTTAGGCAAGGGTGTGTACAGGATGCTTTCCAGATGTTAAGGCTGACCTGTCAGTGATTTGGACCAAAATTGGAATCTTTACACCTTTATGCATGCATGCATTTACTTAATCTCAAATACAGTTGTTTTATAATTGTTCATCATAATCAATTATCAGAAAAACAGTTGCTTATTTCATAAAGTAGTCACAGCCTATCTTAACTCTTAATTAAAATCCTCTCACTTTGATATTCATTATCTTTGTTGGGGAATACAATGTAGCTCCTGCCACATGGAGGATGTAGGATGGATCCCTAAGTGAACCTTGGAAGTACTCAGAAGAGGAACCCTCGCCACTCACTCCTTCCTGCAAATCAAATACTCTCTCCCTCTATGCTAAGTCCTTTAGTAAGTCTTTTGGGTTTTACCTCCAAAAACAACTGAAATCCATATAGTACGTCTTTTTACCTCCCCTCCTAGTCCATTTTTTCTTCAACTGGAACTACTACAATAACCTAATCTAAACGGCCCCTTGCACTCCATTCTCCACATATGTGATACAGATTTTGAAAAAAAAAAGAAATTTCTGTTTTCAGTATTTTTATATCCTTATATCTTACATGTCTTTTAAAAGCACCATTTAGTTGGCTTTTATTTTTTGACCTTTGACAACCTTTTTAAATTAGAAAACATTTAGTCCATTTCTTTTTAAAATAGTTAAGGATATAATCCTTAATTTGGATTTAATCCTGCCATCTATTTGTGCCACCTGTGCTGTGTTTGTTTTTCTCCTACGTTTGCCTGAGTTGGGGTTGATTATTTTTTATTATTCACCCCTCCCCATTATTTGGAGTTTATGCACTCTTTCATTACTTTTTAAATTAGAGGTTACCACACACATCCTGATCAAAATTTTACAAGCAGAGATCTTTAGAACACTTTACTTAAAAAACTCTCACCCTGCGTATATGTCAGTCTTGTTATATATTTTATTTCTGTATACATTTATGTCCTACAAGCTTCTGTTTTGTACACTCAATAGTCAGTTAGAATTACCCATTTAAATTATCTATTTTGCTTTTTTCCATTCTCCCATGCATATCTGACTGTCCATCTGGGATCACTTTTCTTTTACTCTAAGAACACAATATTTCTCTTTAGTGAAGATCTACTGGTGCCCAGTTCTCTTAGTTTCTGATTTTCTTAAATTGTCTTTGTCTTTTTGCCTGAGTAGGTTAACTATCATCTCTGATTTTGAATTTCACTTGGCAAAAAATTTTTTAGTGCTTTAAATATATTGTTTCATTATATTTTGTTGTTGTTTTCTGCTAAAGTCAACTGTCATTTCTATTTTTGGTTATTCAATGGTAATCTGATTTTTTTCTGTGACTGGTATTTCTCTATGCCTTGATTGTCAGCTAACGTTTAATTTTCTTTTTATTTAACCTCCTTGAAATTCTTAGAGCTTCTTGGCTTAATATGTTTCCAACAGTTTTGTAAAGTTCTCAGCCATTTCTCTTCAGATACTGCTTTTACACCTCCCTCCCTCCCTCCCTCCCTCCCTCCCTCCCTCCGTCCCTCGTCCCTCCGTCCCTCTCTCTCTCCCTCTCTCCCTCTCTCCCTCTCTCCCTCCCTCCCTCCCTCTCTCTCTCTCTCCCTACCTCCCTCCCTCCCTCCTTCCCTCCCTCCTCTCCCTCTCTCCCTCCTCCCCCTCCTCCCCTCCTTCTAGAACTCTAGTTATATTGTTAGATCCCCTTTTTATATTCTCTCTCTCCGATCCCCTTCTATATTTTCCATCTTTTGTTTTTCTGTACTTCAGTCTAGATTTTTTAAATGACTCATCTTCTGATTAGCTAATTCTCTCTTCAGTTATGTGTAATCTGCAATTGAACTCATCTATTGAAGTCTTATATTTTTTGCTTGTAGAACTACTTTTTTAAAATGATTTACAGATTTCTTCCAAAATTTTCAATCTTGTCTTTTATCTTCTTGAACATAGTAAGCATGATTATTTTAAAGTTTGAATCAGAGACTCAGTAGTTCTGTTACTATTATGTGTTGTTTCTGCTTGTTTTCATCTATGCTGTGTTATCTCATATGGGTAGAGTTATTTTTTAGTATGCCCAAATAACTGTATTTGAAAAATTGTCTGTAGAAATAACTTCAGGCCTAAGTTTATCTTCCCCCAGAGAGTATATTTTAATTTTCTTCTCTCAAATGTCTGCAGCCACTAGAAATCTGGATTACTTGACTTCATTTTCAATTTTTGAGATGATCTAAAGCTGATCTATGGTCTTTGTAAGGGCTGGTGTTCTTCCAGTTCACTCTTATATGTAGGATACAGGCCCTTGAAATTAAAACCTAAAGCAAGGTGGTCTGCTAAGCCCTACTGTCTTGGCAGGCCCTGGACACCAGTTTATATCCCCCTGCGTTGCAAAGCTGTCAGAAGCACCAGCTCAGCCTCTCAGCCACCTCCTCTGGAATCAGTAAACACCCTCTGGGGAAAACAGCTCCAGAGATCAGGCTCACTTCCTGAGGCCTCTGTCTAATACATGATAGAACTCAGTCCTCTCTCTAGAGAAAGCTCATTCTTTTTTCAGAGCTCTTAATTGTTAGAAAACTTAGTGTTTGTTTCTAAAAGTAGTTCCTAGTTTTACTAAGCATATTAGCAGTCTGTTGCTATGTAACAACTTGCACCATGCTTAACAGCTTAAAACAATAAACATTTATAGTTTCTGTGGGTCAGCAGTCTGGGGGCAGCTTAGATGTGTAGTTCTGGTTGTTCATGTAGCTGTACTCGAGACGTTGGCAAGGGCTGCAGTCTTACACACACCTGACTTGGGAAAAATCTACTTCCAGGCTCACTCACGTAGTTGTTAGAAGGCCTTGGTTTCTTGCTGGCTGTTGGCTGGAGACTAGTTACTCACCACGTGAGCCTCTCTGTGGGCTCCTCAGCAGAGCAGCTGACTTCTCCCAGTGTGAGCGCACCTGAAAAGGTAGAGAGCAGGAACACTCAAGATGGAAGGTTTTATAACCTAATTTTGGAAGTAATTTGTTCCAGCTTCTACTGTATGCTGTTAGTCATACAGAGCAGCCCTATAATGTGGAAGGCGACTACCCAAAGGTAAAAATAAGTGGGCTGATCTGGAACTATGTTAGTGGCTGCCTGCCACATTAAGATGCTCGGAAGGAATCTAAGTGCTCTTACATATGGAAACCTTTTAGCTCTTTAATAAGAGTGGGCAGGAGTTCAGTTGCCCTTGTCTTCTTCACCTCCCCCCACAACCCCGCTTGCCCCAAAGATAACCAGCCCCACTTAGAGTAGTTCCTTGCATAGTGTGTTTTGTCTTCACTTATTGCCCCAGTTGTGACATGTCCTGTCCAGATTTTTCTGCAGATTTCTAAATTTCTGGGCTCTGAAGTATAGTTTATATTAATACATAGCCTCTGAAGCCAGACTGATTGATTTTGAATCCTGACTCCTCCATTTACTAGACGGCAAGTCACTTAACTTCTCTTTCCCTAACATGCCTAGTCTGTAAAGTGGGGATAATGTTAATTCCTACTTCATAGAGTTGTGAGGATTAACTGAGTTAATGCATGTTAAGCCTTTTGGAATAATGTGCAAAATAATGAACAAGGCTCAAAATAGCAGCTATTGTTAGTATCATTGATGATTTTTGTCATTGTAAGTATGGTTAACATTTCTCCAGTGTGTTACCAATACTTTCCCCACTGTTGCTTAAACCTAGCATGATTGTTAGCCTTGGAGTGTGAAGAGTTCATACATGGTGCTTGTGTAAAGTCAAATACTAACCTCTTTGGCTTTCTATTACTTGGAATGAAAAAACAGTGCATTTTTTTCAGTTGTTGAGATGAAGATTCTGTGGCGAAAAGGAACATAATAATATATTTATTTTACCAGTGGAATCATTTTTTGTAATATCTGATTGTCTCTTCCAGTTTTAACATTTTATGTTTCTGGTTTATAAACTTTGTTACCAATTTGAAGAAAATTTAGCTCTTGTCAGAAAGCATTGAAAATTTCAGAAGTATCATATTCTGTAATGTTAACAGGTTTAAAGATAACTTAGTTTTTCAACTCTTACCCAAAATTAGTTTCTATTCTATAATTTAGGTTGAAATTTCTTGTCTTTTTAAAAAATCATCTTAGTGAAGATCTATTTTATGTTATTAAGTTATTTGATCCTCTTTCTGTACTGAATTATGTTGCCTGTTTTCTTATTACAGCATTCATATTTCTTCAGAGAAAACCATTGTTAACATATTGCTAATTTTGCCTATTGGTTTGGTTATTTATGTTTAAAAATTATATTGTTTTGAAAGTTGCAAAATGTGATGGTTTGATGACAAATCAGTAAGAATTAATGTTGAAATATAGTTTTTTTCCTATCCTGAACTAAATGTATTGGTATTTTTCTTTTGTTTCTTTAATAGATAACAAACAATAAAGATGCGTTGAGGAAGACATGGAACCCTAAGTTTACATTAAGAAGTCACTTTGATGGCATTAGAGCCCTTGCTTTCCACCCCATTGAGCCTGTTTTGATAACAGCATCAGAGGATCACACATTAAAAATGTGGAATTTGCAGAAAACAGCCCCAGCCAAAAAGTGAGAATATTCTCCTTTAACTGTATTTAAATATTTTAATTAATAGTTTTTCAGAAGAGAAATGCTTACTTTATTATTTGCTGTTAAGTTCCCCAATTCTCTCTTCTAATTCTTTCTTCTTTACCATGTCACATAATTTAGGGTGTTTTTCGCTTCATACTCACAAGCTAATTTAGGTTGGAAAACTGACCCTTAGGGAGAAACAGTATTATCTGATGGTTTGTGAATGCTGATTGTAATCTTTATACAGTGTTTTAAATAACTATCACATTTGGGGAGCTCTTTATCTGCACTGAAGGTTTCTGCTGGTGTTGTAAACAGGTATGTGCATGTTTAAAATCATCAAACCCGCACCCCAAGCTTGTCCTGTTGTTTACTAGGTTTGGACTTATGGAGTGGGAGGGAGGGAAGGCTGATGGGGGATGGGGGGACAGGGAGAGGTGAGAGACCTCTCTTTGGTCTTTTCTTTTGACCTTGACCAAAATGTCTAGACTGAAAGACACTGTTGTTGCTCTCACTTAACCTCTAATACTTGCCTTGGCCTCTTGGTTCCTCTCTAAGCATGGACAGACATGAGTTGGTATAAATCCCTTTTATCAGTCACCACGCTAGTCCTGATCCCACTTGGTGGGGTCCTTATTGGAACTCCTCTCTTTTCTTCCTTGGGTCACATGGTCCAGAACCCAGCATCTGCCAGCAAGGGCCCCTCTACAGTGTTGGACACCTCTTTTATTAAAGAGTAGAAATGAACATCAAATGGAGGAGATTTTGGAAGTTTTACTACTGGTAGAGAATATCTATTGCCCAGTTTAAAAGAGATCAGGGCTTCTCTGGTGGCGCAGTGGTTGAGAGTCTGCCTGCTGATGCAGGGGACACCGGTTCGTGTCCCGGTCCGGGAAGATCCCACATGCCGCTGAGCAGCTAGGCCTGTGAGCCATGGCCGCTGAGCCTGCGTGTCCGGAGCCTGTGATCCGCAACGGGAGAGGCCACAACAGTGAGAGGCCTGCGTAACGCAAAACAAAACAAAAAAAGAGATCAATGACATTCCTGCTGTGAGTCATACATAAACTAGATAAAATACTTGATTCATCAGATAGCTCAACCAGATCTTGCTTAAAGCCAAGTGAATCCTCATGTAGATTAGGTGTATTCAGCAGAGAAGAAGTATTTCTTGGTTATAAATTGTGCCTTTTGTCTTTCAAGTTCTTTAGTCACAGTGGACATCATACTGGACCAGAGAATGTGAATGTCTCATCATATATTCTTGACTAAAATTTAGAAAAATATTGAAATAAATTTTTTGCTGGTGATAGCTTAGTATCAACATCTTCACATTGCAAGTAACAGTAGCCTGTTTACCTTTGAACTTAAAACTTTGGTAATGAGGAGAGATATCATATGCCTTTAAAAAAAACTACAATGCAATCCGATTTTAAATCGAGTTTCCATTATCAGTCATGGCCAGTATTAGGCCCTGTAGAGTACCCATATACTCAGTGTTCCGAGTAATGAATAATCTGATGATTTGGACAGTTTCTGCAGGTATTAAGGACAGGAATGTTAACCTTTATGCAAATGCAAGGAAATTAAAGTACTTTTGATTGAAATTCTGCTATGTGTATGGTTCTGTCCTAGGCTCTTTTACCATGTAGAATCTCATTTAATCCTGTGAATATTTGGTGTTATCCCTATTTTTCTGTTTTATTTTAAACATAGAGGAATCTGGAGTTCCAGAAGATTAAATAATTTGCCTAAAGTTAGCCAGTTAGTGACAGAATTGGAAATTGAATCCAGAAGTTTATCTCTTCAAAGCCCATGTTTTTTCCCCGAGTGAGGCTCTCTCTTCCTTTAGTCAAATAGATTAGGACAATGCTAAAAGTGCTGTAACAAGGTATTGTTACTAAACAAGAATTTTGTTTCTTGAAGTCACAAATATATGTGATCCGTGTTAAGTAAGCTTTCTTGTGTACTGGGGTTGAGAATGGTATATTATCATAGTGTTGGTATTTCTAGGGGCAATTTTATGACATACATTGTCATACTGTTTACTACTGAAAACTTACAGTGGTAAAAGTCCTCCTCTCTCTGATTTAGGAGCACTTCTCTTGATGTGGAGCCTATCTATACATTCAGAGCTCATAAGTAAGTATGTGCTTTTTCTTTGTGTTAAATCAACGTCATTGTAAATCAGCCTAAGTAGCATATTTTCTTTTCTTTCACGTATGTATTTGTGTTATGTATTTTTTTGTATTTTGTAGTGTTTTTTGTAAATGTAAAAGAAACTGGCAGATAATATAATGCTAGAGACAAGTTTATCACTACCAAATTGGGGTCCTTGCTGAAATTAGATTTTATTTGCATGACGTGTAGATGATGTATATATCTCTCTTAAAATGAAGTTGAGGCAATTAAGATTAACCATGAGAAATCCTGATCTTTTTTCCTTAAAAATAGATCTGAGACTTTTTTTATTGTGATCACATGTTGCACGCTTTTCCTGTTTCCATTTAAGTTTAAGGAATGTACCTGTTCACTTGATTTAGCACAGAGGTTGGCATACTTTTTATAAATAAAGGGCCAATTAGTAAATGTTTTTAGGCTTTGCTGGCTGCATATTTAATGTTGTACATTCTTGATTTTAGTTTGGTTTTGTATTACAACCCTTTAAAAAATGTAAAAACCATAAATGCTTGAGGACTGTACGAAAGCAGTCCTCTGGTTGGATTTGGTCCATAGGCCATAGTTTACCAACCACTGGTTTAGCAGAGGAAGAAAAATGAATAATGCTTTGATAGTTTTTTATTTGTTATCCAAAGCAGAAAAAGAGAAAGCCTTTTGAATAATTAAGCATTCTTGTTTTTAACAAGTCCTATTATCAGATAGATTTTTGAGAATAGAAATTGATTTTCCTTCCCAGAGGTCCAGTGCTTTGTGTGGTGATGAGCAGCAATGGTGAGCAGTGCTATAGTGGCGGGACTGACGGACTGATCCAGGGCTGGAACACCACCAACCCCAACATCGATCCCTATGACTCTTACGGTATGTGATTCTCCAAAGATATGAAAGAATATTTTCTTTTTATGCATTTTACATAGCATATGTAAGGATAAAATGAGATGTTTTTGAAAATAAATTGGTAAAAGGGAACCATGTATTTATTTTGTTAAAAAGGACTCCTGTATTTGGGAATCAATTTGCTATACATAATGCTAAAAGAAAAGACAAAATAATGTATTTTTCCCAAGAAAACAGTTCCCACCCCCAGAAGTCTTACTGATTGGAAATGCTGGCTTGATTGACAATTGTTTTCTTCATTGTAGGCATCTGTACAGTACTTGATACATTATTACTAATCTGTAATCATATTTTGTCACTATTCTTGACAAATAACTTTGAAGGAAAATGAATGATGGCATCGTCTTCTTGATCAATTATTGGAGGGTATAGAGGCTAATGATTTTTAAAGTGTATGGCACCAAAATATTTAAAAGCCTTTAAAAAATTAAGAAGTGCCCTTTAGATTTGGGAACAGCACCATGAAACAAAAAACTGTATTATAATCTGTCACTAGATATTATCGTAAATTCCCTTGCAAAAACTGTTTAGGAACTATTTTGGTTTCCTCTTAAAATTCTCCTTAAATTCTAGAATGGCATGAAGTGTCAAATATGTCATAAAACCATATTTTATTTTTGTTATCATTTAATTAATTTTACTAATAAACCTAAGTAAAGATAAGAAATTCAGTAACTAAAAGTTTCTTCTCACATTTATTTAATAAGCATTTAACATATATTTTGTGAAGGTTAACACCCCCTCTCCCTCCACAATTCTCTTACAGATTTATCTGTTTCATGCTTTTCCTTACTTACTTTATCTCTGTACCAGATATCGGTTGACCTCATTCTGTCCCAAGCCAGCCCTTCCCCTTTGCTCTTGACCTCATTCTCTTGTTTCCTTTGAGACTTCACTCTAATATCATTCTTCTTCTCTGTTTCTGGCTGACTCTTTCTCTTTTGCTCTCTCTTGCCCTTATCTGAAGCTTTACTCTCTTTGTTCTCTTTCCATCCCCTCAGCATGTAAGTAAATTCAAGTATCTCCCATCCTGGGCAAGGAGAAGCCTTTTCTGACTCCATTTCCCTCTCTGGCTTTTGTTTAGTCTCTCTTTCCTTCATTTCTTTCATTCCTGTGTCTCTTTGGTTATATCGTCTAGGAATCACAATTACTAGTTACTAATTCCATGTCCTTTCCCTGTGCATGATCCCTCTGCATTCTATCTTCTGGCTGTTCCACTTAAATATAACAAGATATCAGTATCTACCTAATTTGGCTGATCCAAGGGGTATTTTACAGTCCTTATTTTACTGGATATACTGGCTATCTGAAACTGTGGACCACTCCGTCCTTGTTGAAATCTGTTCAGCATTGGCTTTTTTGACACTTAACTCTATGACAGTTTCTATTCCCTGTCCATCATAAACTCCTTATTTTTCTCACCTTAAATATTAACATTTATCAAGACCAGACCCTAACTCATTCTTTGTATTGCACACATCTTCTTTGGTAGATTGAATCCACTTTGTGGTTTTATATGCTATTGACTCATAAATCTCTTCTTTAGGCTTCAGACTACCTACAGAACATCTCAAAGTGGCTGTCTCATTGTACATAAATCCCTACAAGCACTGTTTCTTCTTCCATGTATATATATTTTTTGGGGGGGGAGGGCAGGGGTGGCATCGCGTGGCTTGCGGGATCTTAGTTCCCCAACCAGGGATCGAAGTGAGAATGCCAAGTCCTAACCACTGGACTGCCAGGGAATTCCCTTTCCATGTATTCTTATCAGTTGGTGGCACTACCAGAATTATCCAAACTAGAAACCTAAGAGTTATCCTTGATTCCTTGTACCGTTTTACTATCTATACCTTATTAATTACCTCCCCCTGAATATTTCTTGAATTTACTCCTGCTCTGCCCCGTTTATCACTGTCCTCGTCTGGGTCTTCACCTTCACTCTCCCAGTCTTCTGAAACAGTCCCCTTGCCTTCATCTTGATTCTTTCCAATCTGTCTTCTACACTATAATCAAAGTTACCTTATTAAATACTTACTTCACCCTGCTTCTCCTGGGAAACCCTTCAGTGGTTCCCTATTGCTTTTAGGATAATTTCTTTAATACGTCATAGAAATCCCACCATAAACTAGCCACTCTCATCTCTTCTGCTTCTTGCCTCAAATTTCACAGTCCAGTAATACTGACTTCTTATAAATTTCCCCACATAGCATGCTATTTTTCCTTCTGTGATTTTGTAGGAGCTGCCTCCTTTGCCAGGAATGCCTTCCCTCTGTCCTTTGACTGGCCAACATCTGTACTCTAGGTGTCATCCTCTCCAAGAAGCTTTCATTCATCCCAGTCACTCTCCGTGGTAACTGGTATCTGTCACTATTATTGTACTTACCACATTGTCTTTTGAAGACAAGGATGGTACTGTGTCTTAATCATCTGCATGGCCCCTGCATCTAGCATAGTGCCTAATACATAGTTTATCTTCAATAAATATTTTATGATATGACTAAGAGAGGATATAGGTCAGATAACACCATTGACATTTTAAATCTAACATCTGTGAGCCATCTTGAAAGTACCACTTCATAGACTCATTGTGAGGGTTAACAAGTAAAATTTCCAAGTTGGCTTTTATCAGG
This sequence comes from Lagenorhynchus albirostris, assembly GCF_949774975.1. Taxonomy (NCBI): domain Eukaryota; kingdom Metazoa; phylum Chordata; class Mammalia; order Artiodactyla; family Delphinidae; genus Lagenorhynchus; species Lagenorhynchus albirostris. Next base: position 60,273,973 of record NC_083107.1, read on the forward strand.
AAACAGTGCTAAGCAAACCCCCTCCCCTGCCTTCTCCTTGCCCGCCCCCCACATGCAAATCATTCATGTGTCACATCTTGCTGTTTGAGCATTTGGGGATTCCTGTAGGTCTCAGTTCATGTCCATTAATGATGACAGAGGCCTGTTGCTCCCAAGAATGACTGCCATTCATAGCACAAATGGCCTAAAGAGTGTATCCAAAGTGCTGAAGGACATCAGAGGAGGGAAAGGGTCTCCGTTCACTTCCTCAGGGAATGTGAGTTGTGGTTTCTCTGAAAGTAGATTAAATTCAAATGGTTTATGTTAACATGCTTTTTTAAAAAAAATCAAGACAAATGGAAAGAAAAAAGGGAGGGAGAAGGAAATATGTAATTTTTTTAAGGAGAAATATATGTACTTTAAAATTTTAATTTAGACATTTCAAACCCTACATTTGCATGTTTCCAAGCCTGTTTTTGCCACATTTCAGAAGAAAAATAGAAACTAGGAGGTGTATTTTATACTTTTTGTTTTGTATATTTTACTTTCCTTTGGAATCTAAGTACCTTTATGATTTGTGCTTTTTTCCCTGCATTCTTGCTGTTCTTACAGATCCTTCTGTTTTAAGAGGCCCTCTTCTAGGCCATACCGATGCAGTCTGGGGTTTGGCTTACAGCGCAGCGCACCAACGTTTGTTGTCCTGTTCAGCAGATGGCACTCTCCGTTTATGGAATACAACCGAGGCTGCTCCAGCCCTGAGTGTATTTAATGATAATCAAGGTACATACTTTTTTTCCGTTATTTTACTCAGTGTTTTATAAAATTATTCTAAAAAGAACAAATAAATAAATGATTCTACAAACTCTGACTGTTTAAATTTAATTTGAAGGTTGTTTTTAAGCAGTAAAAATATATTTGCTTGAATTTCCAACTTAGTATGTATAAGTTTAAAAAGCATACTATTTGGTGAAATAGCATGCCTTTTTTTAATTTTTAAAAATTGAGATATGATTTCTGTACAGTAAAAAACAAATATCAAGGGTACATTTTCATGAGTTTGACAAATACATAAAACTCTTGCACCTATCAAGATAGAACATTTCCTTCACTGCCCCTAAAGTTTCTTTGTGTTCTTCCCAGTCATCCACCTTTCCCATTCCTAACCAGCGGTACCCACTGTTGTGATTTCTTTCATTATAAATTAGTTTTGTCTATTCTAAAACTTCACATAAATGAAATCATACAATGTGCACTCTTTTTGTATCTGACGTTTACTCTCACGTGTTCTTGTGATTCATCCATGTGGTAATAAGCATTAATAATTTATTTTTATTGTTTAGTAGTAAGTATTTCCTTAAACCACTGTGTTTATCATTTAACTCTTCATGAACATTTGGGTTGTTTCCATTTTTTCCTATTATGAACAAAGCTGCTGTGAATTTTTTTTTTTTTTTTTAATCACAGGCAGGTAAAGACCTGGAAATAGAATTTCTGGGCTTTAGAATTAGAATTGTGTGTTTTAACTTTATGTGAAATTGCCAGACTTTCTTTGAAAGTAGTTGTTCCATGTTACACCACTGACTGCACCGTGTGAGAATTCCAGTTGCTCTACATCCTAATTACAAACATTTGGTGTTGAGGATATATTTAATTTTAGCCATTTTGGTGGGTGTGTAGCAGTATTTCATTGTGATTTTAATTTGTATTTCCTTGGTGGCTAATTATTCTGAGCACCTTTTTTGTGTGCTCATTGGCCATTAATGTACCTTCTGGAAGATACACATTTGTGAACTGTTAGCTTATTTAGATTTTGAACCAGATTTTAAAAATCAGATTATATTCACATATACATAGAATTATATTTTTTTATGTTTATAAATAAGTTCCAAGCTTTACCCTATTCTAGATGATAAATAAAAATACCTTCTTTATTCTTGAGCTGCCATAACTTGTGCCTAGGTTTTGATGAGTTGCCTGCATTTGATATTTGCATAACTCTACCAATAAATAACTATTTGAGTTTTTACTTCTTAAATTCCATACTTTTAGAGAGTTAGAATTCCTATTGAGAGATGGGCTTTTAAAATGAAGAATTCTTGTGATGCCCCTCTAAACCCCAGGTTGATTTGAGGTGGAAGCAGAAAAACTTGTAGTCCATATGTTTTCCATTTATTTCTAAATAAAGGCTTGGATTCAATGAATACAGTAGCTGTGAGTGGTAGAAGATGTGGTAAACAAGTAAGGATGATAAAATAGACTAGGACTAAGAGTAATGAAAGAAACAATCTGCACTGAATGACTATGAGCTAATTCTTATTCTAATGTTGAGCCTTATTTACTTCTTATACCACCGTTTGTTTTGCTATATTCTAAGCACATTGTGAAGTAGACCCTCTAACTGCCATTCTCTTCGAATATGTTCTGACTCTTAGAATTGGGAATCCCTGCCTCTGTGGATCTAGTGAGCAGTGACCCGAGCCATATGGTAGCATCATTCAGCAAAGGATACACAAGCATCTTTAACATGGAAACACAACAACGCATTCTCACTTTAGAATCCAACCTAGATTCAAGTATGTATACCAATTTTAAGTAGTCTGTGTTTGGATCAATTTTTTAAACGTTATCAGAATTATAACTACTAGAGTCAACTATGAAAAACACTTGTCATTATAAAGTGTTCTGCCTCAAAATCATATAACACAGTTATTAGAAGGATATAATGATTTACAGTTGATTTTAAGTCTTTAGGTTAAGTTTATTCACATGTATAACTATACTGTTTGAAGTAGCATTTGAGCTATTCTAAAGAGAAGTCAAGTTTAATTTTATACCAAATGCTTAGTTTTCAATTCTGTTTGAAGACAATAATATTTATTCTGAATACAGGCATATCTTGGAGTTTTTGCGGGTTCAGTTTCAGACCTTTGAAATAAAGCACATATTGCAACAGAGTGAGTCACATGAAGTTTTTGCTTTCCCAGTGCATATAAGAGTTATGTTTAGTCTATAGTACAGACTGTTAAGTGTGTACATATCTTAATTTAAAAGAACTTTATTGCTGAAAAATGCTAACCACCATCTGAGCCTTCAGTGAGTCATAATCTTTTTGCTGGGGGAGGGTCTCGCCATGATGTTGATGGCTGCTGACTGATCAGCGGGTGGTTGCTGAAGGTTGGGTGACTGTGGTAATTTCTTAAAATAAGACAGCAGTGAAGTTTGCCGCATTGACTGACTCTTCCTTTCACGAACAACTTCTCTGTAGCATGCGTTGATGTTTGATAGCATTCTACCCACAGTAGAACTTCTCTTGAAATGGGAATCAATCCTCTCAAACCCTGCCGCTGTTTGATCAACAGGATTTTTGTAATTATGTAATCCTTTGTTGTCATTTCAACAATCTTCACAGCAGCCTCACCAGGAGTAGATTCTATCTCAAGAAACCACTTTCTTTGCTCATTCATAAGAAGCAACTCCTCATCCATTCAAGTTTTATCATGAGATGGCAGCAATTCAGTCACATCTTCAGGCTCCACTTCTAATTCTAGTTCTCATGCTATTTCCACCACACCTGAAGTTACTTCCTTCACTGAAGTCTTGAACCCCTCAAAGTCATCCATGAGGGTTGGAACTAACCTATTCCATACTCCTGTTCATGTTGACATTTTGACCTCTTCCCATGAATCACAAATGTTTTTGGTTTTTTTTTTGCGGTACTTGGACCTCTCACTGTTGTGGCCTCTCCCGTTGCAGAGCGCAGGCCCAGCGGCCACAGCTCACGGGCCCAGCCGCTCTGCGGCACGTGGGACCCTCCCAGACTGGGGCACGAACCCGCATCCCCTGCATCGGCAGGCGGACTCTCAACCACTGCGCCACCAGGGAAGCCCCACAAATGTTCTTAATGGCATCTGGAATGGTAAATCCTTTCCAGAAGATTTTCAATTGGCTTTGCCCAGATCCATCAGAGAAATTACTAGCTATGGCAGCTGTAGCCTTATGAAATGTATTTCTTAAATAATAAGACTTGAAAGTTGAAATTACTCCTTGATCCATGGGCTGTGGAATGGAGGTTTTGTTAGCAGGCATGAACAAAACATGAATCTCATTGTACATCTTCATTAGAGCTCTTGGGTGACCGGGTGCATTGTCAGTGAACAGTAATATTTTGAAAGGAATCTTTTTTTCTGAGCAGTAGGTCTCAAGAGTGGGCTTATAATATTCAGTAAACCATGTAGTAAACAGATATGCTGTCATCCAGGCTTTGTTTTTCCCTTTATAAAGCACAGGCAGAGTAGATATAGCATAATTCTTAAGGGCCATAGGATCTTCAGAATGGTAAATGAACATTGGCTTCACCTTCGGGTCACCAGCTGCATTAGCACCTAACAAGAGAGTCAGCCTGTTCTTTGAGGCTTTGAAGACAGGCATGATTTCCCTCTAGCTATGAAAGTCCTAGGTGGCATCTTCTTCCAATAGAAGGCTGTTTCATCTACATTGAAAATCTGTTGTTTAGTGTAGCCGCCTTTATTCATTATCTTAGCTGGATCTTCTAAGTAACTTGCTGCAGCTTCTATATCAGCACTTGCTGCTTCACTTTGCACTTTGATGTTACAGAGACAGTACTTCTTCCCTTAAATCTCATGAACCAACCTCTGCTAGCTTCAGACTTTTCTTCTGCAGCTTCCTAACCTCTCTCAGCCTTCATAGAATTGAAGAGAGTTAGGACCTTGCTCTGGATTAGGCTCTGGCTTAAGGGAATGTTGTGGCTGGTTTGATTTTCTATCTAGCCCCCTAAGACTTTCTCCATACTGTTTTGCTTTCTTATCATTCATGTGTTCACTGGAATAGCACCTTCAGTTTCCTTCAAGAACTTTTTCTTTGCATTCACAACTTTTGGCTGACTGGAGCAAGAGGCCTAGCTTTTGGCTTGTCCTTTCCACATGCCTTCCTCGCTAAGCTTAACCATTCCTGGCTTTTAATTTAAAGTGAGAAGTGTGCAAATCTTCCTTTCATTTGAGCACTTGGTCATTGTAGGGTTACTGATTGGCCTAATTTCAATATTGTTGTGCCTCAGAGACTAGGAAGGCCCAAGGAGAAGGAGAGAGATGGGGTTACAGCTGGTCGGTGGAGCAGTCAGAACACACACGACATTTATCAAGTTCACCGTCTTATATGTGTGCACTTCATGGCACCCTAAAACAAATACATTAGTAATATCAAAGATCGGGGACCACAGATCACCATAACAAATATTAATAATGAAAAAGTTTGAAATATTGCAAGAATCACCAAACTGTGACATAGACACGAAGTGAACAAATTCTATTGAAAAAATGGAACCAATAGACTTGCTAAATACAGGGTTGCCACAGACCTTCAATTTTTAAAACAACACAATATTTGCAAAGCACAATAAAATGAGATAGGCCTGTATAAAATAAATCTGTTTTTCATTTCTCATAATTTTACTTTTTTAAAGAATAGTTGCTGTGCAATATTATATGTTATAGGTGTACAGTATTGTCATTCACAATTTTTAAAGGTTATATATACTCCATTTATAGTTATTATAAAATATTAGCTGTATTCCTCATGTTGTACAATATATCCTTGTAGCTTATTTTATTTTTATTTTTTTATTTTTTTAAAATGTCTAAATACTTTTTTTTAATTTTTATTGGAGTATAATTGCTTCACAATACCGTGTTAGTTTCTGTTGCACAACAAAGTGAATCAGCCATATGCATACACGTGTCCTCATATCCCCTCCCTCTTGAGCCTCCCTCCCATCCTCCCTATCCCACCCCTCTAGGTCATCGCAAAGCACCGACCTCTAGACACAAGACAATCAGAGCTCCAGCTCCATTTCTCTGATTCATCTGGCTGCCTTCCTCCTTTATGTGCTGGCTTTTTCCTCAGCCTAACTTGCCCCGTGGTCACAACATGGCTGCCAGCATACCTGGAACAACCTGCTCCCTTGTTTATTTCCAACAAGAGAGGCGACCTCACCCTGAAAAACATACAATTAAAGTTTTTCCTTCCTGTCTGTCTGATACATCTTGGGACACAGCCCACCCTTGAATAGTCACGATCAACTGGAGAGAGCCCTGGGATGATGGGCTCAAGCCTGCGGTCCTGAAGCAGTCACCAGCAAGGGGGACTACACACACACACACACACACACACACACACACACACACACACACACACCCCACACACACACACACACACCCCCCACACCCCACACACACACACACCACACACATACACACCACACACACCACACACACACCACACACACACACACACACACACACACACACACACACACATATAAAACCATCCTTGGCATAGACTTGGAATTGGGATCCTCCCCAGGAGCTGGGGATAGACCAGCTTCCTTTGAGCCCTCTGGCTACATTTATTCCATTTACCAAGTTGGGTTGGGTTATAAAGGAGGAAGCAGGGAAGCAGGTGCTCTGCTTAGGCAACCAAGAGTGTCCGGTCCAGATAGCTTGACTCAGGGCACATCTTCAAGGAGCCTGGTGCATCCTTAGCCAACATATTGACAAAAGGCAAAAGTTTCCCCTGCCTCCCTTGCCTTTTTGGCTTGCACTTTTCTTTTGGTGTTTCTTTGAGATAAAAGAAAGAAAGAATTGGAAAAAGAAGGGAAATAGAAAGAAAAACTACTGTCCTCTCTGGCTTTCTCTCTCTCCCTCTCCCCACCCCCTCTACTACACAGAATCCTGGGGATTGTAATAGTGACCACTGATGTCATGGCAACAGGAAATGCAGTATTATGGGCTGAGCCCAGAGGAATATTATCTGTATAAAGTTTTTTTTTTCAGTGACTATGAACTTCTTTTTTGTATTTTTTATTTTTTTAACATCTTTATTAGAGTATAATTGCTTTACAATGGTGTGTTAGATTCTGCTGTATTGAAAAGTGAATCAGCTATATGTATACATACATCCTCATATCCCCTCCCTCTTGTGTCTCCCTTCCACCCTCCCTATCCCCCCCACCAGGTGGTCACAAAGCACCGAGCTGATCTCCCTGTGCTATGCGGCTGCTTCCCACTAGCTATCTATTTTATGTTTGGTAGTGTATATATGTCCATGCCACTCTCTCACTTTGTCCCAGCTTACCCTTCCCCCTCCCCGTGTCCTCAAGTCCATTCTCTAGTAGGTCTGCGTCTTTATTCCTGTCCTGCCCCTAGGTTCTTCATGACCAGTTTTTTTTTAAGAATCCATACATATGTGTTAGCATACAGTATTTGTTTTTCTCTTTCTGACTTACTTCACTCTGTATGACAGACTCTAGGTCCATCCACCTCACTACAAATAACTCAATTTCGTTTCTTTTTATGGCTGAGTAATATTCCATTGTATATACGTGCCACATCTTCTTTTTCCATTCACCTGTTGATGGACACTTAGGTTGCTTCCATGTCCTGGCTATTGTAAATAGAGCTGCAGTAAACGTTGTGGTACCTGACACTTTTTGAGTTATGGTTTTCTCAGGGTATATGCCCAGTAGTGGGATTGCTGGGTCGTATGGTAGTTCTATTTTTAGTTTTTTAAGGAACCTCCATACTGTTCTCCATAGTGGCTGTATCGATTTAGATTCCCACCAACAGTGCAAGAGGGTTCCCTTTTCTGCACACCCTCTCCAGCATTTATTGTCTGTAGATTTTTTGATGATGGCCGTTCTGACCAGTGTGAGGTGATACCTCATTGTAGTTTTGATTTGCATTTCTCTAATGATTAGTGATGTCGAGCATCTTTTCATGTGTTTGTTGGCAATCTGTATAGATCCTCTGCCCCCCCAATGGTTCCCCAATTTCTCCCTTCGGCATGGGTTCCCTTCCCCTCCCCCATCCATCCCTCAGGGGTGCCAGTCCCGTCCCGCCTCCACTTCTCCACCCCCTTCACTCCCCACCACGCCCCACATCCTACCCGGTCGCTGGGGGTTCCTCCCGTCCCCTTAGGTGTCCGTGGTCCCCCACCAGTGCCTGGTAGGTGCCCTAGTTGTGAGGAGATGCAAGTTCCGCGTCCTCCTATTACGCCGTCTTGACTTCGCCCTCTCTTAGTAAATTTAAAATCATGCTTAGATATATGACCTAAAGCTACTGTAATAAAAAGCCAATATGAAATTAAGAAGGATGTTAATATTTTTCAAATTACCTTCAGAGAGTATGGTCAATTCTTTGAACGTCCTCAACGTAAATGTTGATTTTAATGACTGCTACAAATTAATAAGGTCTCAAGTCAGTGAGTGAGATGGATAAGCTAAACTAGGCAATTCCATTTCTCCCTCACAATGTATAACTGTAAAGTCATATGACTTTTTGCCTGATACTAGAAGCATTTTCTGAAGAAGAATGCCAAGAACGTTTTGAGCAAAGGCAGCATTCTTGGAATAAGTGATAACTATTTCGAGTTATAATAATATGTCCTGACATTTCCTAAGTTATCAGTTTGATTACTTTAGAGTTATATAAAGCAAATTTCTTTCTTTCTACTGTGACTCCCTTAGCTGTTTATATTTGACTATGTTATTGTATTCTGGAATTTAGCAGGTGTTTTTTTAAATTAAAGTTCAGACCAAACATGTTTTAAGGTAAAAGTGAATTTCATATAGTTTAAAAGGATGAAAGATGTTTGTTGTTAGAATCAGAATAAATTACCTTTCTTCTTATTGATGGCAGTGGTGATTTGACTATGATTAAGTTAAAGGTAGTTGAAGCAGGTAATTGGGTACTTGTGAACCCATTGGAAAGGTAAACTATTTTTAGATCATAAGCTGAATATAAATATTTGGAGGATTCTTTTAGACTCTTTGTTAGAGTGATGGCTAGTAGGCCTTCAGTTTATTTCTAGTGTTCTTTGTATTTTGCTTACTTTTACTTGTCTGATTTACCATCACCTGGAGAAATTTCCTTGCAAAGTATTACTAAATAAGAATTTTCTTTTGCCTGATTTCTATCATGCTTCTTTTCTAGATCTCAAAGTAATTGAAGCTATCCTCAGAAACTTCTCTCCCAAAATATATCGGATACTTTACTTAAAGTATTTGTATTTTGTTGTTATTCTCCTGCTAGACCTTACAGTAGATATTGGTCAGTGGTGTGTTATCTCTGGAGGAAAAAATATCCATAGGCTGAATTTTTAATCTAAACTCTTTGTTTAGGACCATTTAAAATGAATATAACTGACCCAGAGCTTACTCCACATGGTCAAGTGACTTTTTGTTGTGCACTTAGATAACAGGCTGGGTGGCCGCCTGCCATTAGCATTGGAAAAAGACTACCTTCAGCTTTTAAGATGTCATATTTCTAGGTACCACATGAAAATCCAATAGAGTAGACTAATATTGGAGCTATTTTTAGCTATGCATCACTATATTTTCTATTATGAGTGTAACTTCATGATACCTATTCAAAGAAGAGTTTCAAAAACAGTACAAGAATTCTTGGTTAACCTTCACCCAGATTCACCAGTTTTTAACATTTTGCCATATTTGTCACATTTACTTTATCATTCTCTGTGTATAATTTAAAATTCTGAGCCATTTAAGAGACGTTATATACCTATTATATACCTATACCCCTAGATCCTTTAGCATGTAATTCCTATGAATAAGGACATTCTCTGACAGCACATTACATTATCAAAATCAGGAAATTTGACATTGACACATGCTGTTATTGTTTACACTCAAATTTGCCAGTTGTCCCAATAATGTACTTTATAAGGACATCCCTTCTCCCAAGACCATGATATAATAATTAGTTTTTAACTTTGACATATCTTAAATTAGTGTTATCTTTGTGTAGATTTTCCCTTTTTTTCTTGTAAAAAGTATTGTAACAAAAATCACTAATTAAACTTAAGTTCTTAATAATTGATTTCCACTTCATAAAAGGCTGTCAGGAGGAACTTGTGATAGTTTAGGTAGCGATTTTGGCAGTTGCCTGATTTGCATGAGTCATCTAGTTGGGATAGAGGTAGAAATTAGAATAGGTACTAGCTTTGTTACCATGATTTTGGGGAAGTCACCGATGTTTTCTGGACCTTGGTTCATTCACTGTGTTATGAACCTAATGACATGTGGCCTGCCTGTCTCATTGTGTGTATAATTAAGATCTCTTTGAACACAATTAAGTAGTGTGCAAAAAAATAATATTAGAATGCTATTTTCAGATTCCAAACATGGTAGACTGTTAAATGACCATTTCTATTATGAGAAAGAGAAGATTAAAGAGTTAAAAATTCTCTTTGTCATGTTTATCTTTAGATGATAACCATGTGATAAAGAGCTCTATATCTAGAATGAGCTGAGATTTAAGTTTGGGAATTATCTATGTGAAGTAATGATGGAATTTTATTAAAGTAGCAAAAGTATCATAAAACACTGTAGGATGAGAAATGTCAGTGGCTCTGGGCTAAGCTCTAGGTGGCATCCATTGATAGCAGGTGGTGGAAAAGGAAATTCTAATTCCCAGGTACTTCTAGGTTTGTCAGTAGAGTGTTGCTCAGGAGATTCTCATTTCCTAACATCTCAATTATGAACACAATTGCAGAATAAATGAACTAAAGACAAGTTAAAGTCATATCATTTACTTTTCCAATCTCTTAGGTGAATATTCAGTTCTTTTTTGTGTGAAGAAATAGTAGCTTTGACAAATTTGTATTGCTCTTTAATTTTTTCTTTTTAGCAGCCACCTCTTCCTGCCAAATAAATAGAGTCATCAGTCATCCCACTCTTCCCATCAGCATCACTGCTCATGAAGACAGGCATATCAAATTCTATGATAACAATACAGGTAAGAATTTATTTAAATTGATTATTGTTAAAGCAAAAAAAAAAAAAAAATCCCAGCTGTAATTTTGGTGTCTGTCAGTGGCTTTATAGTCAGCGAATAGGCACTGAAACACAAATCCTCTCCCAGATCAGTTTCTTTTTACTCCATCTAAATCTACTAAGAACTAGTCTTCACGATAGCATATAGAATCATCTTGGTTTATTTAATAGTAAATAGGTGTTATATTTTGGCCCTAGAGCCAAGGTTATTACTAGGAACACAATGAAAAATTCATTCAGATACCAATAAAATGATCTCTTGTTTTGAATATATTGTGGAAAAGTAGAAATTTACTGGAAGTAGAGGCATATGATCATTACAGATGGCAAACCCCTGAGTCATTTCATTTATTTTATTTGTTTTTCCATGGACTAAATTTTTTCTGTATTATAATACTGATTATTTGGTCCTGACTGATTTGCACTGAGGTATGGAGGCTTTCCCAATTTTTATTAGCTTATATTTCACTAGTCTAAAGGAAATGCATGAAGAGCTGGTTGGGAGAACAACTCACTGTATTAGCAGCCATATTTACCTGAGTATCTGCTACTGGCTTTGTAAATGTGTTGACTTTTGCTAACTTTGCTTAGCTGCAAGTGATGAATAATTTAACATTTCTAATCTCTTTCTATGTACTGTTTCCACCAAAATTGTGGCCAGGTTTTCTCTCTGTTACTTTGTCTTTGTCTCAGTATTTTCTTCTGCTTCCACAAAACAGATAATTTGCCTGTAGCTAAAGGATGCAAAGTCAGTGATGAATAATGTCTGAGTTTTAGTTAATGAACATGGCTTAAAGGAATATTTGTGTACAAATTAATGACTTCCAATTTGTGAAAGACAAAAATATAATCTGAAATTTGAGCTTTTGTTTCTCATTATCATCATGGCCAGAGCAGGGAGGGAGACATGTGTTGTTTTAGCAGTTGGAAAAGCTATTGATGTAGAGACTACACAGAGAGGGGTGACTGGCGAAGCCAGTACAGCGAGGTAGCTGGCTTGTATTCAGGATAAGGTAAACTATTACTAAAGAGTAACAATCTCTTTTTCCAAAGGCAAACTGATCCACTCGATGGTAGCCCACCTAGAAGCTGTTACAAGTTTAGCAGTTGATCCAAATGGCCTGTACTTAATGTCTGGCAGTAAGTACAACTATGGATTATTTATTTATTCTTACCATTTTTATATTTAATGTAATTTTTCTCTTAATTTCTTTTCTTTTGATATAGGTCATGACTGTTCAATACGTTTATGGAACCTAGAAAGTAAGACGTGTATCCAAGAGTTCACAGCTCATCGGAAAAAGTTTGAAGAATCAATTCATGATGTAGCTTTCCACCCATCCAAATGCTATATAGCCAGTGCTGGGGCTGATGCACTGGCTAAAGTCTTTGTATGACACAATGCATCATCTTCACCTTCTAGCTCTTTATAAATAATCAACTGCACAAAAGAGATACAGAAGACCGGGGCAAGAGTCAACCCATCCAGCCCTTTTGTTCTGCTGAAGGAGCACAGAGAACATTTGTTAAAGTATAGTTTTGCAATTCGTTTTCTAAAACTAAGGTTTGTTCAGGTTGCTGCAAGCTCAGCTGAATCTGTGAGCCTGAAAACTTTAAAATTTTTCCCAAAATAGGAGCTTTTATTTCTGAGGTTGTTCTAATTCGCTAGGCAGGCCTGAGCGAAGAACATAGGTTTAGCTTGCCCCTATTGAGTAAATAGGGCACATTATAAGGGATAATTAAAAAGGTTGATGGCTGGGAATGAGTAGAGGAAGAGTGGAAATTTAGACCTAGTTCTCCCCTGAGAAATCTTGTTAAACATATTAGGTAGTCAAAACAGTAATCTTTATCATATCTGCTGTACTAACCCCTATGTGCATAATGACCAGGCAGTGTTAAAATGCATTTTTAATTTAGCTCTCCTTTCAACTGTTCTCATAAAGCACCTGGGAAAACATTTTACCTATTAGAGGGAAAAAAAGAAATGCAATAACATGTTAAATATATTATTATTCAGAAATGCTAAACAAATATTTAGTTTTTAAGCAGATTTCTATATTGTATTACATTTTTGAAAATAGATTTGGTACCATTCTAAAGCTTAGCTGTCAGAAACACTCACCATTATGAAGAATAGTTGATAGAGTCTGCTTTTACTAAAAGATTTAACTTATTCAGGTTTAAGATTCTGTTTATTTTTAATGGCAAGCAGGTCATATCTTTATAATAATTTCTGTTAATTTTAAAATTCATTTTATTCATGTGATGTTTATAGTACCAGAGTGATTATTTCCTATCAATGAAATCTTACCTTTCAGTGGTTGAAAAGCTGGAAGTTATTTGCAAGTACTTATTTATCAAAACCCACATAACCATGCTTCAGATGATCTCTACTGTTTCTTCTTTGTTTCTTACATTCAAATTATCTGACACCTACCAAAAATAGTTCATAATTATTATGTTTTAATAGTCCAAAGGATATGGTTAACCTCAGGCAGCTGCTTTTGCAGAAGTACTAAATAAAGCAAATGTTTTGTGCCCCAGGAATTCCCTTATTAATATCTCCAAGAAGAAGAACCTCTTGGAAATCTGGATGAAATAGTTTGGTGTATAATATTGGCTAAAGCGTTCTGTCTTTCTTTCCCTCTCCCTACTCACCTCCAGTGTCTAATTGGAATACACAGCATGTTTTAGTAGGCAGTGAATCAATACTGTTTCTGGGGAAAACCATTCTTGAAGGACCAGGGTTCCCTGAGCGCACCTTACCTATGACCCACATATGGTCAACTCTTGGGATTTCCATGACCCCACTGTCTGGACCCAGTATATAGACCTCATCCCTACAACTGTCTCACCTCTCCTCACACTCTTTCTTATTTGCCCAAAATGTCAGAGACCAATCTGGAAATTAGAAATAAGTTACTAATACCCAAATTTTCAGCAAAATGTATTTTTAATAGGCTCTCAGACTTAAAAAAAGTCCATATCCATAAATATTTAACCTTTTAATATAATTCCTACATTCCTATGCCCATGTATTCCATTAGCATAACAATGGCACTTCTGATAATATGTACATCTACTACTCCCTGAAGAAGTTTTATCACGATAGTGTCAATATTAATCAACAGCTTTTCTTTAAAATTTCTGCTTATCTGCCTCTGGAATTCTGTAGTATACAGGCAAGTTTTCTTTAAAGACCTGTGTTAAATTTGCCTAATTGATATACAGATATGCTTTAATATTTTGACACAGCTACCTTGTCATTTCATCTGTGCTTTGGTTCACAGTGGGCTCAAGGGACTCCTTTGTGTATTCAAATGATTTGACCTGGATATGAGCTACCAGTTAAATGTTTATATTCCCATGCAGGTATAGAATTCCACATTGTGTTGGGCGAGTTCCTCTTTTGATTGTTCACAAAGTAAATAAATGATGTTGCTGACCTAACATTTGTAGAAGGATACTGGAAAATTCCAGTCAGGTGCTCTTAATTGGCAGATTTGTGATGGATGACTACAGGCTATTCTACCAATTATTGCTTTAATTACTTTCCAAGGTCCGCAGTGCCTGCTTTCCTTCTGTCACTGAAATTCTCAAAACCAAGCCACTCTCTTCACCTGCGTTTTATGCCGCATGGTTGAAATGCATTTTTCTGTTAGTAAGTAGAAAACAACCATGAGATATGTAGACTGTAGTGCAAATGATGGAACTGTTGAAAGTTCCTTAGAAAGCCAGTGCTGTGCTCTTGGAGATTGTACCCAAAAACAGAGATTCTTCTCCACTAGCACTGTTATGATCTCAGTGTAGAAATGAGGCAAAGCTGTCTTCCAACCAGATAGAAGCATATGTATGTGTCTGAATTTTCCCTCAGTTTATCAAAAATTCAATGAAAATTGACAAAATGAACAAATTCCAGATTTGAACAGTCACTGAAATGCTGTCATAGTGCTTCATTTGTAAATATTTTGTATGAAATGTATTGGAATAGTATGGAAATCAGCAGGAGATGTGGGTCCCTGCCTTATCTTCACATGCTATGGATACATCTCTGGGAGCTTGCAGCACCCTTCTCAAAACTCAGCTGTCATATGGAGCTCATTTGCTACTTGAACCATAGACAGATATTTAACATAAGTGATATAATGACCTTCAGTATTTTTCTATTGAACAAGTTTAGCAATTTTTGCCATTAAACAGATAATTAGTTATGCAAAGTATTTAGCTTTTATAATCATTTTAGTTATGACTAAAAGGGGGGGAATTGAGCTGCATCACTGATAACAAACTTTGTGAGAAATTTTTTGTTTATCTGACTTTCATTCCTTCAGTATTCTTGCTATAAATTTCTTTGGGAGATGATGAAGATTTATTTGAAAATGTCTAAAATGTATGTATATTTTATAAATATATATTATATATATTGTAGGAATATATATAATATATATAGACTATATATATATATATATATATATATATATAAAACCATAGGTGCATTTTACTGTTTTGTATGTTCATTTTTGGAGGTAGTGTACACAGCAGGTAATGACGAATATGATGAGTGTTGTGCTGTTTGCTTTTGCAGTATAATATATAGTTCTAAATGTTTAAATTACTGTATATACTATATTCATTATAGGCTAGCATGCTTGTTTTAAAGACTGTCATTCTAGTTTATTAAAATCTGAATGTAAGAAAACCTGACTATTCAAATGTGAATTGAAAAGTATTCCATTCTCAGTACTGAACTATTTCCATTGAACATTCAGGATTTTTGACAAAACAGATATCATCAAGAAGGCAATAGCTAGAGAAAGAGAGGTGCCTTTAAAAAAAAAAAAAAACAAATGCAGCCTTACAGTGAGGATGAGGATTGAGTTTCTTTGTGGGGGAAGGGGTATGAGAGCGAGAGAGAGGGAGAGAGAGAGAGAGTGTGTGTGTGTGTGTGTGTGTGTGTGTGTGTGTGTGTGTGTGTGAGTGTTTGCCAATCTGTGAAGGTCCTGATTTGTGACCATCAATGTCTTTTTAATGTATCTGTTCAACTTCTAGGACTTCAGGGGACATTTCATGCGCTGTCTTCGTGCTCTTCTGAGCACCATAAGTACTTTCCAAGAATTTTGAATGTGAATTCCTAGAAATTTCAGTAGAGAAGAAAATGGCTCTTCTTTCATTGTAAGTCAAGTTCAGGTAGTAGGAGAAATTATTGATTCACCAAAATTATGGGATCTCATGAACGTTGGCTAAGTAAATGTAATTTTTAAAGGCTCACTTTTTTAGCACTTCATATATTTCCCCTTTACACAAGAGCATGTCATGATTCTTATGTGATGAAGATTCAACTAGTAAAAATCATTTTTAATGATTTTTAAACACCTGAACTAGTTAAAATTCCACCTAAGAATAGTATTTAAATGGCATCTTTCATATCTACCTCTTTGTCATTGCTGCCATTTTTGACTCAAGCAAATCTTTATGACATCTAAAATAATGGTTGGATGCAATTTAAAAATCTGTGTTGGTGCTTTTCTCAGGCTTTGTCATTTAAGTTATATTGAACAAAGATGTCACAAATCAGATTGAAAGGCTTAGAATTAATTTTGATTTTCTTTTGAAAGAACTGCTTAAAATTTATCGTCAATGTTGATAGTGAGTTGGAGATAGTCTCTGGTTAGTATATGTCTGTGTGGTGCTTTCAGCCAAGAGCCAAACTGTTACTGATTTACATGGGAAAAGAGCTCTTAAGTATAATTTTCTTCAGCTTACTTTATTCTTTGAAAGCTATTTCAAGGCTATTAAGTACCTAATCATTAATTTTATTTACTCAGAAGTTGCCTCTGTTACTGTGTTGTTTAGTTATTTATATAATTGCATTATTTTGTTTAACACTGGGATTCAGGTTGTACAAAAGTAGTAGCTGACAGAAATTGTATGTATATTTTTCTGAAACGTATCAATTCCTTCAGTTCATTTTAGAAGAAGGTCCAGAAAACTAACATATCTGTGTTTAAAAAACAAAGGACAGATCAGGTCCTTGGTAGATGATTTGAATCATTCTACTTTTGCCACTGAAAGTTTTTTAATTGGCTATATATCCATCATCCAACTGGATCTCAGTGTCATTGTAAAGGATGCCGGGTTCACAGAGTATTAAACAGATTGCATCTTTTTTTTTTAATCCAAAAAAAAAAAAGCGAATATAAAGCCAAACAGAGATCTCTCGATCCCACTTATTTATTCTAGGAGTATTCCTGAAGTGGTGCTTAAGGGTCAGAATTTTCTGGATCTTTGCTAGCCAAGCTTTAGATTTGATTTAACTGGGACCACATGCCTGTCATCCCTTGGATGCAAATTAGAAAGTTCATTTTAATTTATATTAACTGTTATGTCTGCCTGGGTTTTTAACAGGCTGTGAACCAGTGAGTGCCTTGTTAACGTAGAATGATTTTTCCCTGGTTGTGTGTTAGCTCCTCTCTGAAAATGTCTTAGAGAATGGTATTTTAGTTGACTTGTAGAGAGCTGCTAAATTTGGTGTCATCAGCAATCAGAAAGCCTTCAGTCTACCACATTACCACCCTCCGTACTTTCTTTTCATTGTTTGGCTGAAGTTTGCCTCTTGTGAGAAACAAATACAACCCCCTTCTCCACACAGCTTTTTTCCAATCCAGATTAAGAGGTATCCCCTATACCTATCCCAACTATATGATCTAATACCTGTTTTTAGGAGGAACCACTTCTGGTTTTGTAATCCAGAAGGATTACAAATCCTGTAATCTACTGGTTATTTTATGTCTTCTCCACTTCAGTTTACTAGAGCTGACCTCAGGGCATCATCAGTTCAGATTCATCAATAACTCCTTTTCTCCACACCCCTTCACCCCTCCAACTGGTGATCCCTGGGCCAGATTGTTTGATCTTCAGGTATTTTAAAATTTAGGTGTAATATCAATTAATGTAAATTAATCCAAATGCTAATTTTTGTGGTGCAAGAAGTTTCTTTTGTAAATTCAGGGTATGGATAAGCTAATTAAGATATCCTTTTTTGGTGGCTCTAAGTGTATTATTTGTTTTTAAATAAAGTGTACAAATATAGATAATGTGCTATAGGTGTCTCATGAATTGAAATATTTGTCAGATTTGGAATCTAGTGGGTTTGCAGTTAAAATACTTTAATACAACCTGATTTTGTTTTGGGGGTTAGGTAGTAAAGGGGTGCAGAGAAATAAAAGTGTATTAGACAAAGTAGGTGTGAATCCAAAGTAATGAACCGATCTTAATTATTGATTGTAAGGAAGGTGGAGAAATTTATCATTATAGAGAGTTTGGGGCTTTGTAAAACCAGTAAAATTAAAATACCCCACACGATTGGATCATGATACTTTCAGGGACATGTATATTTTTTTCTCAAGTGTTCAGTTACATAATTTAAAAAATTACACATACACATATAAATTTAATGTGCTTTTATTTTTTCTTTGTTTGGCTACTTAACAGGCAAGCATAAGCCTTCTACCCCTTGCTCCTTCAGATCAACATTATTTTTCAAGGGCTTCTGCTCAGAACTCACTGTCTCTTTGTTCCAATCTGGAGCCACAATAATATATAGAATCTAAAAGGTACCGCTTCTGGTGTCCTTGAAACTATCCACTGTTCTATGATGTTTCATATGCTGCTGTAGTAATAAGTGTTCTATTCTTTGGTATGTACACATTTTTCAGTAGTGTCAGAAATGTCCCTTTTGTCCCTTGTAATGAGAACTGAGACGTGATTTGCTGGAGTTGTTTTAGAGTCATCTAGCTCAGAAGGTCAAGAGGACTCCAGAAGTTTTTCAGGGATTGATGGACCCTCTGGGGTCAGCCCAGGTTCAGAATGGTATTCTAACCTGCTTTAGGTTTCCCAAGGGCACCACTGAGGTTTTGAAGGGTCCTAGGTTGTCCTGGCACTTAGAGTATTCCCCAGGAACACCTGGAAATCTGGTAGCATCCAATGCTATAACCATAACACATCCCTCCACTTGTTACTTCTCAGTTACACCTGTCGTTTACAATGATGGGGACGCTCTAGCTCTGTGGAGAAGCACTGCCATGCAACTTTGAAAATTAGATTCCATATTTTCTGAAACACAAATTCTAATTTAGTATATTTTGTATACTTTCAAAACCAAACAATCCAAAACCCACCAAATGGAAAATTACTCATTTCAAGTTTCACTTAGATCTTACAAAACCCTAAGCCCTTTCTTATTCTTAGTTGTTATTAGACTAAAGGTAATGGTGTTTTTGGTCAGACTTGAAGAAGGATCTGGCTATTTGGGAGAATAAAATCTGCAATATCTTTCCTACTGGAAGGGTCTGTTTCATAGAAAATTCTCTCATCCTTGGTTATTTAGCCATTCACCTTACAGGAAGACTGGTCCAGATGCTAACTCCCTTTTGACTTTTCCTGTGTGCCTCTTTAAAGAGTTAATTAATCCAGTGATATAAAGGAGAACCCACAGCAAAACACCTGTTAAATAGCACTTGGAGTACTAGAATTAGTATTATTAATTCACATGCCAAAGTTTTTCATGTCCTTATAAGATCCAGGGTGTGTATCAGGTTCCCAAACTATAACCTCAAACCAAAGATATTTTTGAATTACCTCATATAACAGCATCATCAAATTAAGGGTAATGGTAGGGAAACCCATCATTCACAAATGAGAATTCCCAAACTGAAAAACTTTCTTTAATTAAAAAAAAAAACTGCATGCATGGAAAGCAAAATTTTATGTTAAGCATATGTTGAGAAAATAAGCAGCTTGTGGTTTATATAAAATGTGTTGAAATGTTAATGTATACGACATCACCTACTCCTTCCTTATGGAAGTGGGACCAAGGCAGTAATTTTTCAGAAATAAATAAGATTAACTTACCTTAAAGCAAAAGAAACTCATCAGAAAGTTTTCTTTCGGTGCTGGATAACTTGGGTGAGGGTGTGGGGAAAGATGTATCACACTGAAAAGGAAAACACAGTTAGCCTCTGATCTGGACCCATCACCCATTGTCTTCCTTTCTCGTTAAAAGACTCGTAAAGATGACCTCTAAGAGACGTTTGGTCTGTAAAAGTGAATGGTTCCAGTTCTGGCTTTTTTGTCATTGATCCCTGTCATCTAAATTAAAGATTTTGGGGAACTACGTCAAAAGTATCCAGGAGTCCCCTGGTTAAAGTGTCAGACAACATAACTTTTTATTATATTGTAGGAAGCTATATTAACATAGGCCCAGGTATGCTGTGTCATCTGCATATGTCAGAATGAAAACCAGACATGTAAGAAATGTCCTAATGTAGCCAAGTGGTAATCTCATGAAAAGATAGAATCATTTTTATAGAATGAGTTCTGTTGTTTTGAATGACTTTGTGCTTTTAGAAGCATTTGTTAAAATATTTACATATTTTTCTACAAGCTTTGAGCCCACATATTTCAGAATATCCTATTGATGGAATTATTTCACTCAGTGTGTATTTTAGAAAAAGAACGCAATGGTCTCACGTATCTTTTTGCAGTAATTTATGGATAACACGCCTGACCCCTGCTCCCCACCAATACTCAAGTGCCATGTAGGAATTCTTTCATATGTGGTAAATATCTTAGTATTTTGCTGACTGGAAAAGCAGTATTTTTATACATAGCTTGCAGGTAAACCATGGAGCCTTGTGCATCTGATAAATGTTGAAATGAATGGAAAGTTAAGATAGAGCATGTATACCACATAAGTAATGTTAATAGTGTCCCCTCAGAGCTAACAAGGATAAGGTTAGATTCTGCCAATTGCCATTCACAGATTTTGAAAGTATGTTTGTTTAGCCAAAATACCATTTAACAATCAGTTCGTTTAAGAGGAAACTTTTTCAATGAAATAGTACCTGTTCAGTTTCCTTGTATATCTCAGGGTCAGAAGAAAGGAGGTTTTTCCCCAACTCTGAAACATTCAGACTTTCTTTTATTCCTTTGATCAGCCTTTTAAACAAGCAGGACAATAAGCTCCTTATTTCTCATTGTCGTAGGATACCTAGGAATATATATCTGATGATTAAATTAAAAAAAAATAAAACTTGCAAGCAGACTTTTTTCTCTTAGAAATGTCACTGCTTTCTGGAGGCAGAAACAATTTTACTTTTGAACTTGAAGGTTGTAGATCAAGGCAGTTTTATACCCTTGATGTATGCAAGTTATATACAGCTTGTCTCTGCAGATAATCACATTTTGTGTGAATTTTAGAATTGTTTTGGGAGTACAAAGATTGTCAAGGAATATACTGTAAGTCTAATTTACATACATATCTTTCAAAACCTTGTGGATTTTTTTTTTTTTGAGGCATGAGGAGCAGGTAGTGATGAGTTTTATTCTGAATGCTTTGATTCTAACCCCATTCTTAACTCAGATTTTACATATTAGGTATTGCTCACTTGTCACCTAAAAAATAAGAATTGATGGTTATTTGTTTGCTGCTGTCTCTAAGCTCCTTGAGGCAGGGGCCATATTTGATTTTCTTATATTCCTCAACACTTCTCCTGGTGCCTTACCATATAGAAAGTACTCGATAAATATTTATTGGTTGAGTGATCAGAGAACACGTTTTGAAACTCTAAATCTATCCAGATCACCAAAAACAAAGGAAAAGAAAAAAGCATCCCTGCCAGTCCCTTGGCAAACTCAAATGTATTTAGGTCTGTGGAGCTGACGCTAAGATTGAGGTCTGCACCCTCCTTGGGGAGGAATTTGGACCTCATCTGAAAGGGGGCAACAGGATGCCCAAGGCAGCACCCTCTTCTGCTACGCACTTCCAGTTTTGACTGCTTTGGAGCTGAGCAGAGCATGTGGGGGAGTAGGGGATCTCTCTAAGCTCTGTTGTGGTATCCCTTCTGTCCCCCTATCCTCCTGAACACCAACCCACTGGCCTCTGATCCCTTGACGGGGAACTCTTCAGCCTGGAACCTAACCCTGCCTTGACTGTCTTGGGCCCAGACAGGGTCCACCAATCTTTTCCCTTGTGACCCTCAGATGGTCCTGCTCTTCCTGACTGGCATTTTTCTCCAAAGAGGTAGGAAGCTTCTCCCAGTAGAAGGTTGTCAAGCAATACATTTCTCTGGGGAGCTTGCTTTGGAGTTGAAGAGTCTGGGACAGAATCCCTCAGGATGTTCTTAGGGCTGATTTTGTCTTGAAGATTTGATGGTAATTGTCTGAATGTTTATTACCTCTCCTAGGAATAGTTCTGTGTTGTCTTGGTGTGCTGCTGCCGCTCCAGCAGGGCCCAGGAGGCTTGAGACCTTGAGCTGAACAACTTAATTGTTTCAGGAACACTAGTTAGGGACAGGGTATTTATATTTAACAGTCAAATGACTTTTAAATCATTAATAGAATCATCAACAGAGCAGTGAATTATGTGACTATGAAATATTCAACTAAATAAATCTCAAAATAATATTAAACCTATATATTATGTAAGAACTGTTATCTCCTTTTTAATTATTGAAACATGATTCCTTTACAATCAGTAACACAGAGGAAAGAACAGGATTTTGGCCTGGGCACAGGACATTTATTGGCCATGAGACTTTAGATAAACTAATCTGAGTTGGTTTTTCATGTACAAAATGGGTATTATAGATCTGCCTACCTAGATTGACTTGAGATAATAGATATATAACACCTGATAAAATGTCAGGCAGTAATAAGTATCAAAGAAATAACTATTATTCACTCCCTGAATTCAGTCTTCTTATCATGTAATTCTGTCACACTCCTGATAGCTTCTGAAATACCAGGTTTTTTAGGAGAAATCAGGTTAAAATGAACATCAAGAGGAGCCCTTAAATTATACATAAAATATCAGTTTCCTTAATAGTTGAGTGCCTGCTATGTGCCGGAGAGTTCTAGGTGCTGGCATTCAGCAGTGAACAGATAAAATCCTTTACCTGCAGCTGGCATTATAGTTGGGGAAAACAAACAACAAATAAGTAAAATACATTGAATATTAGTGATAAGTACTGAGGAAAAACAAAGGGAAGGGAGATGATTTGATGTTAGATTAAAAGAGTGATACAAATTAATAGTACTATAATTTAAGTTAATACAGTTAAAAGAACATCACAAAAGAGCAATAAATGAAATAATAAAGATGCATAATGGCAAAACTAATCATATCCTGCCATACCATTTCACTCCCACCTCCCTTGTAGCAGCCTGATGTATCTATTCTTATTCCTACAAATATGTATACACAAACATTACATACAGGGTTTTGTCTTTTTCTACAGTTACTCTGCAACTCTAAAATGTAATGTATATTGTGAGCCCCTTACAAGTCTATACATATATAATTGCTTTTAAATTTCTTAATATACACACACAGTTTTATATAAAATGAGATTTTTGGGGTGGGTCAGTTTGCTTTAAATGGGATCATACATATCCTCTGCATCTTTTCTTATCCAACAATGTATGATAAAAATCCCTCCAAGTCTGTCTTACAGCTCTTACTCTTTTTAGTGCTGGGTAATACTGTATGATGATGAAGAGGTTATTAAACCTCTACCATATTGATGGGCATTTACTTTGCCACCATGTTTTTACTATTATGGTAATTGTGCCTGTGCACATATTCATGACCATGATGGTTTTACTTCTGTGGAATAGATTCCCTGGAGTAGGATTGCTGGGTTAAGGGGTATGTCGATTTAAAATTTTTAAATAAATGTTGACAGGTTGTCTCCCAAAAAGGCTGGGACAATTTATATTTCCATCAGTAAATATACAAAAATACTGTTACCCTTTATACCCATTAGCAAAAGCTGTTGTAGCATTTAAAAAAAAGAAAAGGAAGAAAAGCCTGGTGGTGGGTATAGTGATTTCACAGTGTTTTTTTCTTTGCATTTTCATTACTACTGTAAATCTGGAAAACTTTCCATATGTTCTTTGGTCATTTGGATTTCATTCATAATTTACTTATTGTATTAGTTTTCTATCTCTGCATAACAAATTACCACAAATTTAACAGCTCAAAACAGGACCCACTGATTATCTCATGGTTCTGTGGCTCAGAACTTCAAGGAGGCTTTGATTGGGCTCTCTATTTAGTTTCCAATAAGGCTGGAATGAAGGTGTGTGCCAGGCTGGGCTCTTAGCTGAAGGCTCTGGGGAAGAATTCACTTCCAAGCTCATACATGTTGGCAGAATTCGCTTCCTTGGGATTGTAGGATGGTTGCAAGATGGAGGTCTCTGTTCCCTTGCTGACTGTCAACTAGGGTTGTTCTCAGCTCCTAAAGGCTACCCTCCAGCCCTTGCACGTGGTCCCCTCCATCTTCAAAGCTAGCAGGCGTTCATCGAATCCTTCTCATGTTTTGACTCTTTGTTTTCTGCTACCAGCCTTTTTAAAGGGCTCATGTGACTAGGTTAGGTCCACCCAGATAATTTCTGTATGTTAAGGTCAACTGGTTAGTATCCTTAGTTACATCTGCAAAGGCCCTTTGCCCTGTAAGTGTAGCATTATCATAGGAGCAACACCAGGGGCAGAGATCATGGGGACCATCTTAGAATTCTGCCTACCATAAATATTCATATTTTTATTTGTACCTTTATATTCATTTTAATTTTTATTCATATTTTTGCTCATGTTTCTATTGTGTTTGTCTTTTTATTTAGTTTGTAGGAGCTTTTTGTATATTAAGCCTTCCTACTCTTGGTTGCAAACATTTTTTTCTAACTCTTCTAAGCTGTCTATTAACCACATTAATAAGTACTTTTTCCATAGAAAACTTAGCCATTTGGATTTCACTCTTAAGGTGAATTGCATATTTGTATTTTTAAATTCACATTTAAAATTTTAATTCATTTTTATTCATTTTTATTAACATTTCGCCCATATTTGCAGTCTTTTAAAAAAATTATAAGTGCTCTTTGTGTATTATAAACTCTTTCTCTTATTATTTGCAAATTTTCTCCAGATCTTTGATTTGTCTATTGACCATATTTATAATATCTTTTCTCATTCAAAACTTTATATTAGTATATATCCTATATATTATTTTATTTTTCAAAATACAGACATTTGTGAATATATAAACATTTTGAAGTATTCTGTATTGTTTAAGGTCTTCACCCCTGAGTGGCATGTATAGTCTCCTGGAATGGCTTCTGCGTTTTATTTATTTATTTTTAATTTGTCTACTCCATTTGGAATTTGTTTTTGTATACAATGCAAGCTATGGATGCAACTTTACTTTCTTCTGAGTGAGTTGCCAATTGTTCTAGCACCCTTTATTAAATAAACTATCTTTTCCCAATGAATTGAAACACCAACTTTGTCGTATATTAAATTTTCACATATGATGAGATTTACTTCTTAATATGCTATTCTGTTTCACTTCTAGTTCTCTTTACATATGGCAGTATCATGTGGATTTAATTACAGTGGATTTCTATTCTGTTTGTGAACAGTGGTTTTATAAAATGATCAGGCAGAACATTTTCCTACCCCACACGCCTGCCTACTGTTCTTTTTACTACTTTTCTTGGCCATTTGAAATTTGTGATCACTTTATACAATTAGGGGTCGAAATTGCATTGAATTTTCAGATTAATTTTGGGAAATTTGACATATGATATTGTCTTCTAAGAACTAAGAAAATTGTATCATTTTCAGTTTGCTCAGGTCTTGTCTATAGCTTTATAGTAAGATTTGAGAGTTTTCTTCATTCAAGTCTTGCGTCTTTTATTAAATGTATTCTTATTTCTTAGCCTTTTGGTCATTACTGTGAATGGATTCTTTTTTCCATTTGCATTTCTAAAGGCTTATTATAAAAAAAGGAAAAGTCTGTATTTTTCTGTGTACTTATCTTGTATACAACTTTACTATATATACTTGCTAAATTTTCTCATTAATTTCAGCAGTTTTCACTAGAGTCTCTTGGAATTTGTAGAAATATAATGGTGACACAAAAGTAATTCAGCGTTTTTTGCAATGTTTGACAGATTCTTTTCTAGAATCTTTATTGTCTGTAAACTCCATCATAGTGTTGAGTGATAACAGTGATAGCAGGCATCTCTGTTATTGATTTTAGCAAAAATAGTTTGAGTATTTAGTTATTTAGAATATTTGTGTTGCTACTTGGTAAATAACCTTTATCTTATTTAAATACATTCTTTCCTGTTTTACCAAGAGATTCTGTTAGGTGTAGCTGCTAATTTTATCAAATGCCTTTTCAGCATCTTTTGATGTGGTCATGTGTTCCTTTCTTTTAATCTATTAACTAGCTGGATTATGTGTGGAGTTGCTGACATGAAACCACTCTTTTCTCCTTGTAATAAAGCCTGCTTGGTCATAATGTGTTATTCTTTTCTTATAAATCAGTATTCCAGTTGCTAATCTTTTATTTAGAACTTTAGCATGAATGTTCATAAGTGAGATTAGTCTGTAGATTTTAGTGGATTATTTTATTAGGTGTAAAAAATAATGCAGGTTGGCAAAATATGGGAGTAATCAGAAGGTTCATCCACTGCTGGTGAGAATGCAAATTTTTTCAAATACAGTTTCCAATTTATTGGAAAACCATTCGGCAGAATCTACTAAAGTGAAAATATTCATACCATGGAATCTAGTAATTCTGCTTCTAGGCATACACCCAATAAAATGCATAGATATGTTCACCAAAAGATATGTTTTAGAATGTTTATAGCAACACTACTAGTAATAATAGCCTCAAACCTGAAACTACCTAAAAGTCCATCCACCTGAAGAATGGATAAATACATTTTTGTGTGTTCGTACAATGGAATACGATCCAATGAGAATGAACAGTTTGTAACTGTGTGCAGCATATGGATGAATCTCAGAAGCATGATCAGCCTAAAAAGCCAGATATAAAAGAATGCTATATGCTTTCCTTCATATAAAGTACAAAAGCAGGCAGAACTAATCTATGCTGTTAGAAGTCAGGAAGGTGGTTATCCTCAGTGGGAGGTAGGCAGGGGAGGAGACAGTGTCTGGAAGGAAGTCTGAGGGGGACTTCTGGAGCGCTGGTAATGTTTTGTTTCTTTATCTGAATGCCTGTTTACGGTGCATTGTTAATGAAAATCCATCTAACTTACATGTACACATTTTTTTTCAATAAAAAGTTTTTAGAATAATGCTGTTTCATAAAATGAATTGGGGAGATTTTCATCTTTGTCTATGGTTTAGAATTGTTTAAATATGAGATCATTGAAATTACCTGTTAAAGATTAGGAGGAACTTGGCTGAGAAATCTTTTGATCCCGAGGCCTTCTTTATTGTGTAGGACTGTCTCATGCATTTTGCCTCCCTAGCTCTTGGCTATATACACATATACACGTATATTAAGGTTTATTGCTCACCCCTATTTCCCTCTGCTTCCTTTATTTTCCTCTACATTGAAGTCTGTCTTCTAATTAATATCTTGTTTGGTTCTTAGTATTTTCCTCAGGTGGGGTAATATACTCTCTGAATCTCTGGTAAGCCACAGTTCTTTTTTCATCCTAATAGGTAAGTGGTATCTTGGTTGGGTATAATATTTGGGATTACAGCTCTGTTTGTCCAGTGGCCTAAAATACATCATATTCTTAGTGTTGCAGTTGAGATGTGTGATGCTAATCAGAATCTTTTTGCTTCACATGTCACTTGCTCTTTTTGTCTGGAAGTAATTTAAAAAAATTCTTCTGGTTAAGGAATTAATTTTGACCTATGATTTGAGACGCTTTTCCACTTTCAGGCCACAAATTCCCATCTCATGCATGACCTTTCTCCTTTCCTTTTGTTTTTTAAGTTTCAGGGACTCTTTTGTGTATGTTTGTTGTAATTTAATCTACTTACATGGACCTAATTATTTTTGGAAGTTGTCCATCACATCCACAACCCTGTTTCACTGAAAACTTCTTCTGATCTGTTGGTTTTCCCCCCATCTCTGATAACTTGGCTTCTTGTATGTGTTACTGTCTGTTCATAGGGCTCGGCTGCTAGGAACTATGGTGTGTTCCAGAAGTGGTGGAAGACATGGCAATCTCTGCCCTGAGTACTAGTTGTTTGGAAGCAAATGGGTTGTCAGTGTGCTATGAAAGCCATGGAAGGAAGGCTTTCTGTGTCTAAGCCTCCCGATAACTCTTCCTGCCTCAGAGACATACAGAGGACTCAGTTCATCTCTTAGCTTCTTCTCACCTCCTTGGGGATTAGGATAATTAGTTATGCTCAAGTTGACCAGTGTCGCTTGCCACATGAATTGCAAATTGTGAAGATGCCCTACGTATATATGAAAGGCTCAGTTTTGAATGAAGCAAAAGTTACAACAAAGATGATAGCCTGGACTTCCCTGGTCGCACAGTGGTTAAGAATCCACCTGCCAATGCAGGGGACACGGGTTCGAGCCCTGGGCCGGGAAGATCCCACATGCCACAGAGCAACTAAGCCCGTGTGCCATAACTACTGAGCCTGCGCTCTAGAGCCCGCGAGCCACAACTACTGAAGCCTGCGTGCCTAGAGCCCGTGCTCCGCGACAAGAGAAGCCGCCGCAATGAGAAGCCCACGCACCACAGCGAAGAGTAGCCCCTGCTCTCTGCAACTAGAGAAAGCCTGTGCTTAGCAACGAAGACCCAATGCAGCCAAAGATAAATAAGTAAATTTATATATATATAAAAAGATGATAGCCTGTTCACTGTTGGACTCTATGATTATAAATGGTGAACGGTTCAAGCAAAAGAAGTACTCATTTTTCATACTGAATTCCCCGTGGCAACTTGAAGGACAAGGAAGAGAAAATTAAGGTACACCAAGAACTTGCTCAGAATCTCATCTGAAGATTCCTGGACCAGTAACTGAGGAAGTGTGTTACTCTTCCTCCATTGCCCTTACCTTTGAAAACTAACGACATCAATTCTTTTTTTCCCCTCTCCTCGAATCTCATTGCTGCATCCAAACCTCTCTTGTTTCCATGCCATTCGGAAGAGTGTGCAAAGTAGGTTGGTTTCTGATACTATACAGTCAGTGGACAAGTTCCCAAGAATTTGAAAACTCTTCTTAGGTACAAACATGTAAAACAAATGGCAAAGAGTAATCTGGAATGAGTCATGAATACTAGCCACCTTATCTATCTTATTCCAAGTGCGTTCAGTCATTATTACTGGACCATTTGTTTTCAATATTCAGACAAAGTGCAGCCCTGCCAATTTGCTTTCTGTTTCTGTTTCAGCAAGGAATGGAATTAGCCTTCATGCTTAAGAAAACCAAACAAATAATGGCCTAAAAATTAGGGGTTATTCCTCCCTTATAATAAGAAGGAGGAGGTTATTAGCATTGGTTGTACATGTTCAAAATGTGAAGAAAGATCCAGGCTCTTTTTATTTCTCTTCTGCCATTCTTAGAGTAATTTCATCTTTTTTTTTTTTTTTTTTTTTTTTTTGCGGTATGTGGGACTCACTGTTGTGGCCTCTCCCGTTGCGGAGCACAGGCTCCGGACGTGCAGGCTTAGTGGCCATGGCTCATGGGCCCAGCCACCCCGCGGCATGTGGGATCCTCCCGGACCGGGGCACAAACCCGTGTCCCGTGCATCGGTAGGTGGACTCTCAACCACTGCGCCACCAGGGAAGCCCTCATCTATTGTTTGGCTTCAAGATGGCTCTCACAATACCAGTCATGTTATACAAGTTCAAGGTAAGAAGAAGGTAAAAAGGGGGAAGGGCATTACTAATTAGGACTTTTCTCCTTTTGACAGTAAAGGAAATATTCCCAGAGGCGCTCCCTCTGGCAGACTTCCCCATGTATCTCATTGGCCAGAACATTGCCTCCCTACATTTAATGCATGTTGATAAAGTGAGTATCTCACTTTTTCAGCTTCTGGTGGTAGGCAATGGCAAGTGATAAGTCAATTTCAAATGGCTGTTAGGTTAGACAACAAACCTTTGTCTAGAAGGTTATCTCTAGATAACCTTAGAAGGGAATCTCCTTAGTCACTCATTTCTATTTTGCATTTCCCTTATCTTTCTCTCTCAATCTGATTGTGAAAGGTAAGATATGTAATTTGTAGACACTGAGTCCTAATATCCTGATATTCTAATATCTTGAAAATAATGTCTCCAATCACCTCCCAAATGAGACATTTGCTTCCTCCATAGGACATCACAATCATTCTAATCTTGTTTGTCCATTCCCTGCTTTGAATACACTCATTCTCTGAAGAATGATCAAACATCAAAGCCTGGTAAGTAGGCTTCCTTTCACACAAATCTTGAAGAAATCTATCGTCTTACATATAGCCTTGAGTTTGTCCCAAGGTTGTTGTTTAAATTTGTTGTTTAAGGTTGTTTAAGTTTGATGTATGACTCTTCTTGCATTCTTTCTACCCCAAGAGGATTATCTTTTAAACCTTAGAAGAGGTTTGTTTGTTTTCCGGAAGATGCTAAAAACAACTTAAGAAATACCATAAAAAACAAACATGTTTAGGCATAAATACTTTGAGCCAAGCAATTTTTTTTTTTTTTCGGTATGCGGGCCTGTCACCGCTGTGGCCTCTCCCATCGCGGAGCAGAGGCTCCGGACGCTCAGGCCCAGCGGCCATGGCTCACAGGCCCAGCCGCTCTGTGGCATGCGGGACCCTCCTGGACTGGGGCACGAACCCGTGTCCCCTGCATCGGCAGGCGGACTCTCAACCACTGCACCACCAGGGAAGCCCGAGCCAAGCAATTTGAAAAAAAAAAAAACACACTCAAAACTTTCTAACCTTCTGATATAAAAGTGGACTTCCTTTGCTCTTTAAAATTAGACCAAGATGGAGTAACAGAGACCATATTTACACAACTTTTAAAAACAGAGAAAACAACAACAACAACAGTTTTCAGATATTGAACAACAGCACAAGACAGTAATCCCTGACAGAGGGGAAAACAAATTGTTGCCCCAGCTTTCTACCTCGAGAGACTGTCCATGACTCAGTACAGGGAGTTGCAACCCAGGCAGAGCTGAGATTGTCTCTGTGAGTAGAAAAGATGGAGTTGAGAGTTTGGTGAGTCCAAAGGCAGCTAGAGTTTGCAGGGTGGAATATACAAGAGAGCTCTGGAGATCTCAGCTGGGCCCTCCCCAAGTCTTCAGCTGAGTATAAGTATAAGCATGTGAGGAACATATCAGAAGCTGAAGAAAGAGTCACCCAAAAGGTACAGATAGAAAAATCCTATGATGTTACATACGGTTGGGAATAGCTCATGTTTCCACCAGGCATAGTGGAAATATAAAATTTGAGGCATTAGGTAAGAGGACTCAGAAGGGTATTATTGCTTCATGACTGTGAAAAAACTCAGCCCTAGGCTAAAGGTTGCTTTGGTTCTTTCATAAAGCTTAAACGTAAGACCTGAAAGGATCAAATTATTTTCAAGTAACTGTGACCCAGAACAAAGCTCATATGTATACATATATGTATATAAATAAATTTATATATATATTTGTATATTTATTTAAATATAAAAGAATGTCTAGCACTCAACAAAGTAAAATTCATAACATTTGGGATCCAATTATCAGGTATGCAAAGTGACAGGAAAACACAACCCAAAATGAGGAGAAAATGTAATAAATTGAAAATGACTCAGAATTAATGCATATGATAGAATTAGTAAACAATGACAATTAAATGTTATAACTATACTGATATGCCAAAAGGCAGTGGAACAACATCTTTAAAGTACTGAAAAGAAAAAAAAATCCTGTCAACTTGAAATTCTGTACCCAGTAAAATTGTATTTCAAAAACAAAGGCATACAAGAGCCAAAAGTATTCATGAGTAACAGATATATTAACGCAAGTACTCAGGCAGAAGGAAGTTGATACTAGATGATAACAGAAAAAAATTACTTCTTTTTAAATCACTTTAAATGATAATTTACAGTTTAAGGCAAAAAAAATAATATACAGAGGGTTGTAAAATAAATGTAGAAGTAAAAATATGTGAGAACAATAACACAAAGACTGAAAGAGGGTAAATACAAGTATACTGCTGTAAGATTCTTATACTATGCGTGAAATTGTATAATATTACTTGAAGACAGACTGTGATAAATTATAGATGTATACTATTGAACCTAAAGCAACCACTTAAAAAAACATAGCTAATAAGCCAATAAAGGAGACAAAAGATAATAATAATACATATCCAGTTAATCCAAAAGAAGACAGAAGAAGGAAAAGAGTAACAAAGAACAGATACGACACATAGAAAACAAGTGACCGGATGGTAGATTTAATCCCAACAGTAGAAGTAAACACATTAAATGTAGACCATTAAATGTAGATGGTCTAAACACCATAATTAAAAGGCAAGATTGACAGATTAGGTACAAATAATGAGACCTTACCTACATTGAATGCTGTATACAAGAAATCCACTTTAAATAAAAAGACTCATATAGGTTAAAAGTAAAAGGATAGAAAAAGATATGCCATACCAAAAGAAAGCTTCAGTGACTATATCAGACAAAATGAATTTCAAGGAAAAGAATATTATCAGGGATAAAGAGGTTCATTTCATAAAGATTAAGAGGTCAGTTCAAGAGAACACAACTCCTAAAAGTTTATGCACCTAATAGCAGAGCTTCACAATAAATGGAGAAAAAAACTGGTAGAAAGAAGGGAGAAATAGACAAATCTACAATTTTGGTTGGCAATTTCAATACTCCTCTCTCAATAATTGATAGAACAAGGAGACAGAAAATTAGTCAAGATATAGAAGACTTGGGTAACACTACCAACCACGTTGACCTACTTGACATTTATAGAACATTCTACCCAACAACAGCAGAATATACTTTTTCCCCAAGTACCAAGAACATTTACCAAGATAAACCATATTCTGGACCATAAAACAAGTCTCAATAAATTTTAAAGGATTCAAGTCATACAAAGTATATTCATGGACCACAGTGAAATTAAATTAGAAGCCAATAAAAGAAAGATGTCTTGAAAATCCCCAAATATTTGGAAACTGAATAACACACTTCTAAATAACCAAAGGGTCAAAGGAAAATTAAAAACTATTTAGACTGGCAAGGATGTGGAGCAACAGGAACATTCATTTATTGCTGGTGTGAATGTGAATGGTACAGCCACTGTGGAAGACAGTTGGGCAGTTTCTCACAAAACTAAACATGCACTTAGCATATGATCTGGCAACATGCTCCTTGGTATTTACCCAACTGAGATGAAAGTTTATAATCACACAAAAACCTGCACAAGGATGTTTGTAGAATCTTTATTCATAATTGCCAAAACTTGGAAGCAACCAAGATGTCTTTCAATAGGTAAATGGATAAACTGTGGTATATCCAGACGATGGAATATTATTCAGCGCTAAAAAGAAATGAGCTGTCGTGAAAAGACATGGTGGAAACTTAAATTCATATTACTAAGTGAAAGAAGCCAATCTGAAAAGGGCTACATAGTGTATGATTCCAATTGTATGACGTTCCGGAAACTCTAGAGATAGTAATAAGACCAGTGGTTTCCAGGGATTTGAGTGGAGGGAGGGATGAATAGGCAGAGCACAGAGGACTTTTAGGGCAGTGAAACTATTTGTGTGATACTATAATGGTAGATACCTGTCATTATACATTTGTCAAAACCCACAGAATGTGGACCACCAAGGGTGAACCCTCATGTAAACTGTGAGCTTTGGGTGATAATGATGTGTTAATGTAATAAATTTATTGTTATAAATGCACCACTCTGGTGGGGGATGTTGGTGGGGGCATCTGTGTGTGTGGAGGGAGACTAGGAGTGTACAGGAAATCTCTGTACTTTCTGTTCAGTTTTGTTGTGAACCTACAACTCCTCTAAAAAAATAAAGTCTATTTTAAAATATTGGGGGGAAAAGTATTTTGAACTGAATGAAAATGAAACCATACCAAAATGTGTGGGATGCAACTAAAAAGTGCTTAGAGGGAAATTTATGTAGCACTAACCTCCTATATGGGAAAAGAAGAAACCTCTCAATTTGATGATCTTGGCTTTCTCCATAAGAAACTAGACAAAGAAGGGTAAAGTGAACCCAAAGTAAGCAGAACAAAGGGAATGATAAAAATAAGAACAGAAATCAATAAAATGTGTAAGAGAAAACCAATGGAAACAGCTGATTTTCTTGAGAAGATAAAAGGAAACCTATTCTGGCCGGTTCTTCAGACAAACTCCTGCCCAAATAGTTCAAGGAGGGGGCTTGCAACACCAACTCACACCCAGGAAAAATGACAGGAGAGGTCTCTGGGTAACAAGAAATACCTGTTTTCCCACGTGCTGGGAGTTAATCAGTTTCCAAAATCAAGTAAGACCCAATGTGTTCTTCAGTGAGGAAAAAGCACAGGATTTCTTTATTTTTCCAGGAAAGTTGTTTGGACCTAGTCATTTAAGAATTTTACATATATACTGTATTTGAGAGTTCTAAAACATTATTTCTTTAAATAATTCTATAATTCCAGCTTCATACTTTAGACATCCTTCTTTCATCTTCATCCCCTGTTATTCAGAATTTATGAATTTGAACCTTCTTCAGAGCTTCCCTTTATTTATTTTTTAATTTCTTTTTGGTGGGGGGAGAAAGAGATCATTTGCTATGTTTATTCTTGCTTGAACAGACACATTCTAAATTGATCATCAGTGAAGAATAGGATAAACAATCAGGAGCAAATATGTCTATTCTCTTAATCCTGACATTTGAAGAAAATGTATGAGGAACCTTTATATAAAATAAATCAGATATTCAATAAAGGCAGTATAGTTCAGGAATCTAAGGTCATGATGACTATCCCAAGCCAATGAAGTAATTTTTTCAATGAAACCATTACTTGATCATTTAACCTCTAAAAACAGCATCATCAAGCAGATGATCAAAATTGTCACCGGAGAGTACACTGGACATACAAAGATGAGTAAGTCATGGACTCTGCTGCATAGAGTTTTTTGTTGTTGTTTTCTTAGTATTTATTTATTTGGCTGCACCGGGTCTTAGTTGCGGCACACGGGATCTTCGCTGCGGTGTGGGGTATATTTTTATTAGTTGTGGCGTGCATGTGGGACCTAATTCCCTGACCAGGGATTGAACCTGGGCCCCCGGCATGGGGAGCGTGGAGTCTTAAACACTGGACCACCAGGGACGTCCCCTCCAAAGAGCTTTCTTTCTTTTTTTGTTTTTCCTACCCTTCTTTCCTTATATGAAAGGTAGCACGCTATATTCTCTTTTGCACTTTGCTTGCTTTTTTAACCCATAGCTTCACTTTAATTTGTTCCATGGCTTTTTTTAGCTTATTGGCTTTCTGTTTTCTTCTATGAGGAGCAAACCTTAAATGACTGTTGTTTTCCCAAAATTACTGCTGCATAGTTTTATTGCATTTACTAAAATCATACTGTATTTACTTAAATCTTTTTTTTTTCCCGAGAAAAACTTGGATTTAAACCTGCCACTTATCAGATGTGTGGCTCTGGGACAAGTAAAACCTCTGAGTCTCTATTTTTCCTTCTAAAAATGGTAACTTCACATCTAGTATCCCAATTAAATCCCTCAAAGATAGAGCCAGGCTCGTGAAAGCCCCTCAGGAAGGCCAGTTTCTCCCCTCCCTTCCTCTTCATCCCCACCCCCTGCAAACCTTAGGCAGCTGCTAACAGCTCCTGGCCGCAGGGAGAAACTTCACTGTGGAGAATTCTGGACCTGGTAACCAAAAGCAACACATTACAAAGACCTCTTGTTTTTAGGAAGCTGCTTAATCTGAATGTTTCCAGGTGATTTATTTAGAAACCTCCTTAGAAAAGGAGTCAAACTAAAGTAAAACTAATTTTCTCCATTCCCAGTTTTTTTCCAGAAAATGGATATATTTAAGAGAATTTATAGGCAAAGCCCTATTCAGGAGGAAAAGCTAAGAAAGCTCCCTTTTAGTTCCCCAAGTATGCTTTGTCGAGATGCAGCCTTACTCCTTAAACCATGGAGAGGGGTGAACACCAACTGGGAGCCGACAATGCCCCATCCCTCTCCTATGACACACATCGAGAATCAATTTTAGTATAGCTTGCTTTAAGGACCTTGGCCTCAGAGCCAATCATTCTGCATATGGTTCTTCAGGCAGTGTCTCCTACCTGATCTACCCAGGCAACACCTAAGCACCATCCCAGCCCAAAGGCTGCCAGGGCACCACTCCAGGTGTGGTGAAGGCAGTGTAGTTGCAAACATTCATAAATCTGAAGAGGGAACTCTTTGTTTGCACTCTGCTCCTTAGTAAGGAAAAGTTTTCCAATCACTGGCAGATCATTTGTAGCTGGGGTAGGTGACTGGGGTAGGACTCGGCATTGTTGTGGATATGCAGAATCAGGGGCACCCAGAAACCTTTTGGGGGACAGTGTTGTGGTAGGGAGGGCTTCCTAGGGCATCTGGAAAAAAACAGCTGCTGTCAAGTGGCCAGGCAGTCCCTACGCAACAGGGGTCACTGCCATGGCCAGATGGGTGCCACGCTGCAGTAGGTTTGGCAGGTCAGACACAAGGACCCAAGTGGATGAGGTCAGTTTACTCCACAGTCAGCCCCCTTGTGCCGAGGACAACACAAAAGCGAAAGGGGCCAGATGACAGGCAACATGAGTGGGGACAGGGCACCAATTCTAGAAGGCAGTGAATTCACTTTATAGGCTGCAGCTGTACCCTAAGGAGCGGCCAGGTGGAAAGTCCCCGGCTGAGAAGATTGTTCTGTGAATGCGTCCTGCTAGATGGAGAGGCGGACAAAGTGACTGTGACAGCACCTCACTAACTGCCCACCTTGCCATGTTCCTGGGATGATGATCTCAGGCCATTGCAACAAGACGAGGGGCAGCCTGCAGCGGAGCCTTGCCCACGCGACCTATGTGGAGGTGTGCAAGGTTGCCAGGGCGCCACGGCAGAGCCATTTTCCTAGGGCGGCCACCCCATCATGTTCCATGGAAGGAAGTGGACATGAAAAAGGTTTCTACCGTCGAGTCTGCAGTTGGAGGGTATGCCTGACAGTCCTGAACTTCCTTTCACCCAAGGAAATTATCCCCAGATATAATTAGAGTTTGGTCAGAGGAAATTTCTTAGAGCCACTTGTTTCTAAAATGCTTAGTTTTTGTCAATGTCCAGAGTCCCTTGAAAGTCAAAACAGTTCATTTACCAAATACCTTCTCTTTAAAATAAAAAGGTTGAGGGAGGCTCCACACTGGGACTCCTTCCCTCTCCCCCTTCCTTCTCCAGATGGATATAGTATCTGCCACTTATTCTGTGTTTAAGGGCCTGTCAGCAGATGGACTAATACTGCCTGAGCTGGTGAGTAACTCCTACGTAATGATCAGGAAAATAGGAAAAGGGACACGGAAGGCAAAAGGCAACTTAGAACTTCAAGTAACAGTCCGGCCTCCCAAGATCTTGGATTTGATGCTGCAGAGTAGCAAATAGTTTTGTGTGTTTCCAGTGATATGCTAGCACCATTCATGGAACATTGGGACTGCATAACTGATGTCTCAGATTGATTTTACCCTCGTCACCAGAATATCCCTAGGCACCCCCAGCCTGGGTGCAAACGAAGTCATGTGAACGATAATTACTCAGTGGTGTTGGCTGGCCCTCACTGATATACTGCAGGACCAAGTATTTTGCGGGGGTCAGTGAGGGATGACCCAGATCCGCTCATGAACAAGGCTTGCCAGGACCATCTAGGCTGCCATGCATGTGGGCGACTCCCCACTGAGGCTGCCGGGTGGGTGGGTGGGGGCCTGGACTGGTATTTGTCTTCAGAGATCTTTGCTAACTGGCCAGGATTAGAGTGACTCTGAGATGAAAGGGTTGGTTTTCCACTTCAAGAGAATGCCTCCTCTCTGTAGGTAGAAGCATGTGGGTGTTCCAGGCCTTGCATTTAGGTCAGAGGAGCTGGAAAGATCCCCTGGAGTTTCCACACTGCCGTTGTCCCCCAGTTCAATGAGGGTATTCTCTTAGGAGGAAACTAAATTACACCACCACTTTGCCATTTAGAAAACTTCGTCTGCTCGTTTATTTTGCTTGGTGCATGTCTTAGTCATAACCACAGCAGTTTGAACCTTCGACTTGTCCCTGTTCCCTCTTTGGCTTTAAAATGCCACACAATCCCCCTACTGAGATTGGAAAGAAACTCCCTTTTACTATAATTTCAAGGAGAACTTGTAGAGTATTAGGATAATTGAAAAAAAAAATCGATATCATAATATCAGGGTACAGGTTTACAGATGCCTTGGGGATGTCAGACCAACAACAATTCAATTGATTTGGGGTTTTGTTTTGGTGTTTGCACAGTTTCTATGGCTTCCAGAGCCTCACAGTTTCTGT
Source organism: Lagenorhynchus albirostris (assembly GCF_949774975.1). NCBI lineage: Eukaryota > Metazoa > Chordata > Mammalia > Artiodactyla > Delphinidae > Lagenorhynchus > Lagenorhynchus albirostris. The sequence goes on from NC_083107.1 coordinate 60,312,187, forward strand.
GTCCTGGGCAGTCATGTAAAGGCTCTTTGTTGAGAACTCAGATTCCAGTTTGCCATTAATCTGAATACACCCTGCTCACCTCAACCAAGTGTGAAACTGGAGGAGTCTCAGAAAGGGGCTATTCAGCTGAAATTGTATTTTTTATAAGAAAGTCTCAGCTGCCACGCCGAGTAGAGTGTTTGCTTACTTGGGCAGTTTATTGCCTGTGGGCCCAGTTTGTGTAAGAGCGATGGCAGGGATGAAGTTAAGCTCAGTATTTTTCAATTATAGGACATTTAAAAAACAAAAACGAAAACTAAAAACAAGAAAGAAAGAAAAGAAGCAAAGCCTGCATTGAAATTGTGATCTTTCAACCTTATTTGTTTTCCATGTAGATGGTTATTTAAACAGTACTTTTCTCCTCAATTAGGTCTTCATACTAAAAGCAGAGATGGATCCCAGAGGCAGCACTTCTTCCTCCCTGATGGTCTGAACAGTTTTCAATGGCTAATGGCCTATAAACAAGTAATGTCTTGTAGCCATTGAGGCCAAGAGAAGTGAAAAGGAGTCTTTGACAGTTACTGGTTTTCTTGGATAAAGCTTCTAAGCAAACAGGGAGACTGCCATACCAGAAGACTCTGTTATTCAGCCTGCATTTGGTTTTCCAAATTCGGGAACTTGTGGACATCCGTGTGTCAGCATTCAAGACAATTTGATGCTTCAAGGACCCTCACAAGGTTTTTAAGTGCAAGGTGATCAGATAGAATGATGTGAGTGCTCATCCCAAATCAGCCACATCAGCTTGGTTTGCTGGGTAGCCCTGCTGAAGGAGGCTGCGCGGAGAGGTCAACCCTTAATGGGTGGGAAGTTTCACTCTGTTCCCTCTCTGCAGGCTGGTGCAACAATTTCCAGATGAAGCTCATTCTGGAGGAGAGGAGAGTGAGAGAGTTACCTGGTCCTCCTGTCCTGCTCTTGTCCTTCCTCTCCTTTCTGAGACTCTGCCATCTCCCTGACCCTGGAGTTCATGAGTTTCCCCAGGTTGCTTCCAAAAATTCCCCCTTTGCTTGAGTTACTGAGAGGAGAGTTTCTGTTACTTGCAATTGAGAGAACTTTAAATGACACAGCCTTCCATGGCCTGGCCCCTGCCTCTCCCTCCAGCTTCTTTTCCTGACACCCCTGCCTCAGCCTCAAGTTGCATGCTGTCACTGTGTGTCACACTGTCGCAAGCCTCCTTGCCTCCCTAAGCATCTTGGGCAGGGACCAGGTCTTATTTATCTTTGTACCCCAGCACCTGTCACAATGCCTGGCACATAATAGGAAGTTAAAACATGTTTGTTGAATGAAAGGAAGGTAAAAAGAAGTGGGATTTTCATTTCTGCAGGAAAAATGAGAGTGTAAGGTGAGGAACAGAGTTTCCCTATGGGTAGATACCTGAAGAGGATTCTGGCCCTAGAAAAGCAGTGATTGTAACAGACAGTAATAATGAACCTCAGAAGGGTTCGAAAGAGTGGTGCAGTCCGCGTGGAATTAGATCCTCTCTTTCTTGCCATCATATCCTGTTTCTCTCTTCCTGAAATATCTCTGCCTCCCATTCTACCAGTGCCATTGTATTAGGGGTTGGAACTGTCAGGTTACTTAGATTCAGAGTTCTCATTCCCTGCATTCCATGTCCTTGGTGATGTGTGTGTGTGTTGTGTCCCCTAATGGGAAGGGACTAAGGACATCACTGGAAAATAGGTGGGTCAGGATTGTGCATCCAGAGAGCCTAAGTCTATCTGAGCAGCTCAGGGAAGGCTCCAAAGAGAAGCCGGCATTTGGACTGAGACTTGAAGGATGATTAGGAGTTTAACAAGAGGATGGGGAGCCCAATGTGTTCAGGGAGCTACAAGGACTACGGCTGTAGATTAAAATCACGCAGCTTAAGTGAGGGCAGGAGGAGTGATGGGGGGAAGTAAAGTTTGCACTGGATGTTTAACAAACTCCTCACTTTGTACATTTAATAGACCCTGAGATACATTCAGCAGAATTATACATACATTTTAAATTGCCAAGCTTACTAGAGAACCCCCTATGCAGCCACTTTGGTTATTTCGTGTGTCACCATCATAAGAAGCAAAGCCGTTAAGTATATAGACCCTGGAGTCAGGTTACCTGGGTTTAATTCCCAGATCTGCCTCTCCTAGTCCTATGACCTTGGGCAAGTTACTTGACATCTTCATGCCTCTGGTGCATGATCTGTAAAATGAGAATAATAACAGTACTTCTTGCAATAAATCATAGGGATAAATGAGTTAATACATGTGAAGCCCTTAGAACAGTGCCCAGCATGCAGCAAACACTCACGAATTGTTAGGCACTTCATGATTATTTCTCTCATGAGGTTGTTTGCAGTCGCCAGTCATGCACTCTGTGCATAACCCCATGATATTAATTATACGATTTTAATTGTTCATTTGTGCATGGTTTCTCACTGGACTGTGAATTCCTCACAGCCATTAGTTGAATAAATATCTCTTTCCAAAGTAATTGAATTCATGCATTCAAGCAGATTTCCTACTTACTACATTTATATATTGGTAACCCAAGGGAGCACTTCTCTTAGGATGGTGACTAGAAGATAACATTATATTTTGGAAATTCCTCTTTCAGGCTGGAAAATCCTTGGTCACAGAAGCATTGTCTTCTTTATAAAACCATGTTGGTCCCCCTGAGACTGCCGCTGGAAAACTTGCTTCAGGGAGGTTTTGTCCCGTTCAAAGGGTTTAAAGAGCCCAGAGAAACAAGAAATATCTGAACATGGTCAGTTTGGCTGAAAATTTTTAGTAGAGCCTTGTTGCAAAACTTATAGCCAAGAAACCTCTTTCAAAGAGCCTTAACTCTCAAGAGATGGGCCAATTAAGATGAGCGGAGTTTAGACATCACTTGCATCTGGAGAAGCTGGTCCAATGCTCCTCATCCGCTTGTTTTGGTTGACTTGGAGGAGAAAGGGCATGGAAGAGGTTTCCTGCTGAGACCATAGAATGAAAGATAAAGTTGCCTTAGGAGATTGGCTCCGAGTCTGCAGGACCCAGAGAGCTTCACAAAGGCTGGACCAGAGCCCCTGAGTGTGCAGAAGCAGGTGTGTGTTTGTGGGATGCCCTGAAGGCAGTCAGATGAGTCAGGACCCTGGAAGACAGGAGATCTGAATTCTAGTTTTATCCCTTCGCATCAGCACAAACTTCTTAAGGCCTGGGTTTCCTTTTTCTTTTTCTTTTTTTTTGCCATTGAAGAGTTTGATGTAGATTGTCTCCAAAGTTCTGTTTTTTGTGTTAAGATTTCAGTGTTGGCCCAGCAGTGCTGGGCACAGTTTAGGTTGAGCAAATTGGCATTTATATGCAAGCCTCCCACGGCACCCCTCACCACCAGGACCCTTGTCTCCACCCTGCTCCGTGGACCTCACCCAGCCCCACCTGCACTGCAGCCTTCCCACTTGAGCCCCCAGAGGCCCAAGCCCTTCTTGCCCGCTCTTACCTGAAGCCTGGTTGTCTTCCTCAACCCCCCGAGTGGGGGCTCCTTGTGCTCTCTCACCCCACGTGTTTCAGGCCTGGAGTCGGGATGGGTCTGCTCCTAGCTCCCTTGAATCTGGCCTCGGCCCTCCAGCCCTATCACTGCTGTCCTCTCCCAACCTCCTAGTCACCTCTGTCCTCCGCTGAGCATCCATGAGCTTGGCTCACTGCTTCTCTCTCCATCCTGACTCCTGTCACCATCTCTGGCGACTTGAACATCCACACGGACAATTCTGACCACACCGTAGCCTCTGAGGACCTCAAGCTCGGAGCACTTCACCTCTGATGGTCCACGCAGCAGGTACTCAAATACGTGTTGACAACATGTCGACAATGGGCACGTTTGAAGAGGTTTCATTTATCTTCAAAATTATGATACCTGTAACTAGGGTGACCATATAATTTATTTTCCAAACTGGGACAATGAATGAAAGAGAACACCAAAATAATTAAAATTATGTTATTTTTGGAAGTATTTACTTATTGATGACAAATTGGTTTTTATATTAAGGACCCTGTAAAATAATTATATTCCAAAACTATTTTCCAAAATAAAATTTTTCTTCAAAAAATTGACTGGTGTACATTGAAGCGACATTGAAAAAACTTTATATCAATTATCTGCACATTCAAAATCATAGGCAGAATAATTGATCCTAGTACTTATGTTCTTTAATTAGTTTCCTAGCTAAATCTGTCACTAATAATGTGTCACTGGTATCTTTATGAAGAATTTCCTTTTCGAAGCTAGTTTTCGTATTTTGAAGGTTTTGAACAAATCTGTTTGCAATTGCTTTCGAAATAAAATCTATCGTTAATAAATTTGAAATTGCTGACACCTTTCTCTGTAGACCACAACATTTTTAATTGACAATAACTCCTCAGGTATTGAGAATTGGTAAGTTCTATGCAAATTCTGCTAAATGCATGCTATTTTCAATTCAGAATTTCTTATGTAAATATTTTGTCCCAAGTATTGACACAGGTACTGTCTTTTGGCCTCCATTCAGAGTAGCATTCTCCAGCACATATTTTTACAGGATATAACTTGTCAAGTTAGTCATCTCTATTTAGGATTCTTCTGAATGTTTCCCTATGGTGTATGTAATTTCACATCCTAATAAATGAGTCCTTGGTAGAAGCCAGAAGTAAAAAAAAGTGGAGTTCAACCAAACCCATGCCAGCTTATTTTAATGCAACTAGTAATAACAGTATCTAGTTAACAAATGAAATATGCAAGACAAATGCTAAACTAAATGGGACTCAACAACAACAGGCATAAACAGGGGCTCTCCCAGGAAACAGCTCTAACACTGGCCCCTCCGAGGCAGCTCAGTAGTTCTCAATCCTGGCAGCATATCATCAGTACCACCTGCCAATGCTCAGACTCCCTTCCCAGAGACTCAGCTTTCACTGGATTAGCGTGGGCCTGGGAACAAGCATTGTACTCTCAAGTGATTCTAATGTGCAGCTCGGGCTGAGAGTGGCTGCACCAGCCTGATGCACCACTTTTAAAGCCAGGTCAGTGTGGTCCTCCAGGGCCATTCCCCAACTGCTCCATATACTGCAGGAACACCGTGATTCTGATAACAGAGAACAGGGAGGTAAATCAGGCGCTGCCGTGCTGCTGTTACCTTGTCTCTGCACCCCCGTGGGTGCGCTGTCACCTTGGGCCAGGAGAGAGTGCACGGCAGGTGCTCTGGGGCATGAGTAGAGCAGAGAGGTGGCCCTGCCACAAACCCTGTGAACACTACCCATGACACGGTCAGCGTGATTGCATGAAATCCTGTCAAACATGTAATTAAGCATCTCCTATATTGTCATGACAAAAATGAAACTTGTGGAGAGTTACAGAATTCTAATGGGAAATTAAAATGTTACAAATCTCACAAAAGCTCTAGTTAAGCCTTCGTAAGTGCTGTGTTCTATTCTCAATTTTTATTTTGAAAACAATTCTCAAAATGTAAAATCCCCAGCATTCCCAAAACGATGTATTATTTTGGCTCATTCTACAAATTTATGATCACCTTTCTAACTCTGTGTTTCGAAGTATGAAACACCACACTGGCAAAGAAAAATAACAACATGTGGTTTCCAAGCCCTAAGTGCCTTGCTGCCCCACGTGTGTCCCATAAAGCATTGGGGGTTGTCCGAGAGTCCGTCGGGAAAGCGGCATCTGCTGGTGCTTTGCCTGCTCTGAATTTAGTTCCGGGGCTGTGAGTTGAACTCTGTACAAATGTTCTGGATGACCTTGGGAACCACTTTGTAGAGGTGGTCGAACTCGTCCACAAAGAAGGCGTGGTCCCTGGCAGGGTGAGTGGCGATGACTTCCAGCTCGTCCTGTGCAGCCCATGCCACGCCTATGGCATAGGTGATCACTCCTGTGGGGACAAAGGGTAGATGAAGCAAATGTCCCCAAGGGAAAGTACTGAAATGAATCCTTGCCTTCCTGCTGCTCTGTTGGCCATTGTGCTTGAAGGCAACCGAGTCCAAAATCAGAAATGTGCCCAAGGCATGAACATCTGCTGTATGCCAGCAGCAATGAAGTTGGTATAGTTGCTATCTCATAGGAGTTTACAATCTTTTGGAGAGAAAAAGCAGGAAAATGGAGTATATGCATGATAAGAATTTCATGTCCAGGAGCAGCATGGGGATGACATTTGGACAAGTGAAACTTTGGTGCCATGCAGATTGTACCACATGGCACACACTTGCTCTGTGTTTAGAGGCGCACAAAATTCAGTCTTACATTCATCAAAAGTCGGTTCGAGATCTTTTAAATGAAAATGAAACTATGGGTAGTCAAATCCATTTCACCTGCCTTCACTAATCAAGGTCGTTTTAAGACTTGCATGTCCTCCAAGTGGCACGTAGCCTAAACAGTAAGATGTTTGTCCAAGTTGTACTCCAGAAACTTGGAGTCAGCTGTGAGCTGACCTTAGCGTCAGCTGCGTCTAGCTCAGCTGAGCTGGTTAAGACAGGATAGGACCACTGACCCTCCAACGGGGCATGCGCGAGTGCCCGCTTGGTGACCTTTAGAACAAGCGCAGAGGCCTGTAGCTTGGTTACGCCTGCGCAGAGCAACACTTCCACACCTTTTTCTAATCACACTCCCCACGCCTCAGACCGCCCGGCTCCTTTACTTGTTATAAATACCCCGAGCTCTTTGCCCTTGGGGCGGTAGATTTGAGGCTGGTTCTCCTGTCTGCCTTGCGAATAAACTCTCTCTACTGCAAACCTAGACAAAAAAACGGTGGCATTGAATTACTTTAGGCTTGAGGGTGACTTTATAAGCCATAGGCTCCAACCTCATTCCCGGTGCAGGAACCCTGCTTGCACAAGGACCTGGAGAGCTGTGACCCAGCATCTGCTCCATCACCACAGAAAAGTAAGTGTTTACCGATAAGGAAGTGGCGGGCAGTGTTGACTGATGCAGGAGGTCATGGAAGATGAAAGGGAAAAGCGCTCTTTGGATTCAGAAGAAACAGAAACAAGATACTGGTAGCCTTTGAAGGGAGCAGCGGCAGAGGAGTAGATGCCAAAGAAACCAAGTGAATTGCTGTGAGTTGAGAGTGAAAAAGAAATAAAGATGTGGGGCAGCACATATAGCTGATTCTTTCCAGAAATGTGGCTATAAAGAGGAGGCAGGTGGTAACTGGAGCTAGAACATGGGGTCAAAGAATTATTTCCCTCTTTAGGAAGAGAGGGACTTGAGCTGGTCTAGATGCAAATGGGAACGAGTATAGTAGGATTAAAGGGTTTGGACTGTAACATGGAGCAGGGAGGAGAGGAATTCGGAGGGCAGGGATCTGTTCTCAGTGGGGAAACAGACTGCCTGCTGTGTGGTTCTTGCCTGGTGAGCCGGAGCTTGACCTATTCCCACATCCCCTCCAGGCTGGCCAGGGTGGGGTTAGCAAGATGGCCATGAGACAGAGGGCAGAGCCTGGGTGAGGGTTTCCGGCCAGGCTCCTCTCCCCCGCCAGCCACTCACAGGGCCCACATCGCTCTCTCCAGCATCTTCCGGGTGCCCTGTCCTGCTGACCGGAGAGCCATCCACACCTCACGTGGTTCTGGTCTAAGCTGGCCTTTTTTTTTTGGCCGTGCCACGCGGCATGAGGGATCTTGGTTCCCAGACCAGGGATCCAACCCGTGCCCCCTGCAGTGTAAGCTCGGAGTCCTAACCACTGGGCTGTCAGGGAAGTCCCTAAGCTGTTCTTCTGTTGTGGCTCGTTGAGCTGAAGTTAAGCTGCCCGTTCCTTCTCTTACCTCTCCAGTGTCTTTCCTCTGAACACGGTCCACATTGGGAAAAGGCAGCGTTGGGCTTTAGGCCCCTGCCAAGTGGCTGCAGAATGGGGCTTAGACTGACTAAGCCCTCGTTTCTGCTCAAAGATGGAAGGACTGCCCCGCAGTAAAGACAGCATAAGCAGTACTAGAGATTTCTACTGGCAACCCAGCCTCGGCTTGGACACTCCCAAGTGTTGGCTTGGACACTCCCACAGTGCTCATTGCTTCCATGTCACTTGCATCTATTGGTCCTTGTTCTTTAAAGCTGCCCAGAACATAACAGCCCTGATAGTGCCCAGGACATCTCCCTTGATCTTCACTTCTCCTGATGAGTAGGCTGAGGCTACCCTCTGGGTGAGGTGCAGAGGAGGGGCATCTAGGAAAATGAGTGAGTGGAGCTGAACATGAGTGGGACCAGACGTTTGGAAAAAGCAGGAGAGCCCTGGGCTTGTCGAGAGCTGCCCCACCTGCGTCCTCCCACTCACTTTGGAACTTTGGGCAGGTTGCTTCTGAGCCGTAAACCATCTTCCCTCTGCTGACATGAGCCCAAGGAGCCCTGTGAAGGCTGGCATGCGGGCCACCTGCCATCCCACCATTATGAGTGCTCCGCACAGGGCAAATCACTGGGCAGACCGTCTGAACTTGGTGTCTGGTTACTTTGGTTTCCAGAAGCCAGAACTGCTGGTTCCTAAAGGCTTGTTTATTTTTACACCCCTCCTTGTTTCAAGCAGGATTAAAAGCAGCTTTAAAGAATATGGAAAATCGTGCATCTGAACCAAGTTTAATGTAGGCAGACAAGAAAACTACCCCCACAATGAGTGAGTCTGTTCACTAGTACTTATCTACAGGTTTTTGGTTCACTGACCACTCAGTTTACTTCTGTTATCATTACTATTATTACTATCACTTGGGGTTTTCTCCAGGTTGTTTGTATTTTCCTGGTATTTTATGGCTCTTTCAAAACTGGTTATACATAGATTCTGTCAAAAAGCATCAAATATGACCGATTTTCTAAATATTTGCAAAAATAGTTTGCTCACTTTTCATGGTTGTAAACTTTCTGTTGCCCTCTTCCAAATTTTCATATGGAAATATCTCTTTAAATATTTTGAATGAAAATTTCTTTGAGGTCTCCCCCAAACCTCCAATATCTGGTTAGCAGTTGCTTACAAAAGTAGCACTCTTCTTTTAAAACATCCATTTTCTTCAAATTTCTAACACAATTTTGTGGTCTTCAATGGAGATGAAAGCCATGAGTCAAATTCCTCTTCAATGTGTCACATGTTGGTGTGCCCTGCCTCAGTGTGGGACCTTAACGTCGGCAGTCACCCACAGGCCGTGGTTTGCCGTGACACTGTGGAAGCCACCGTGGTGGCCCCTGCCTGACCCTTCTCTGCTGCCCAGTGGGGCCTGCAGTGTTGAACTACACGCCTAACACTCTCCCTGCAGTTCTGAACAGTTTATTAGGTGATAGGCAAAACCAGTGCATAGACAGACAGTCCCTTCTTTGTCCCACTGGTCCACCAAGCCCCAGAGCGATGCTCAGCCCCAGACTGGTCAGCAAGACCAGCTCACTCACCCTCGTGATGGGCGACCATGGCCGGTATTCGGACATCGTCATAGGACCTCCCGTCAGTGATGAGGATCATTAATTTCCTCTTGTTGGGCTTGGACTTCTTGAAGAGCTGTTCCAGGGCGTAGTTGATGGCAGCCCCCGTGCTGGTCCCACCACTCCAATACCCCACTCTCTTGATGGCGTTGAGGACGTCAGGCTTGGTGCTGTATACGTCAAACCCAAACTCCAGCCGCTGCTCGTAGGTGTACTGCACGGCCCCGATCCGCGTGTCCGTGTCGGAAATCTCAAACTCTTTGCTGAGGTTGGCCACAAACTGGAGAACCGTGCGGAAGTTGCCCGTCCCTACGCTGCTGGAGCCGTCGATGATGAAGCCAATGTCGGCCGAGTTTAAGCAGGTCTTGCTGCAGGCCAGTCGGTCGGTGTCACAGACCCGCTTCACCAGGGGCTGCACCGTCTTGTGGAGGCTGAACCAGTTCTGCACACTGAGCGAGTAGAAGCCGTTGGTTCTGCACACAGCCTGAAAGACAGGGGGAGGCCACCCGCCAGGTCAGGGGCCTGGCCACGCCCCCTCGCCACGCCTCCTGACGCCGGGGCCGGGGAAGAAGCTGGCAGATGCTTGTTTTCTGCGTCAGGCCTCCTAATGCGCTCTCTCCATCTCGGTTCACCCAGTCAGGCGCTCACCGGGGCAGAGACCCGTCAAGTTATCCCTGGACTCACTCCCACGCCCTCAGCCAGGTCTCTGCTTTTGTGGAGAGCCATCAGTCAAGCAAATCCACAGGGAGAGGGGAATCACTGGTTTCAGCTTCATATTTATGCCTCCTCAGGCCCCTCTGTTCATTTGTACTGGCAGCCAGCCATGAAGTTGGCATTGGTGGGCATCAACCCAGGAGAGATTAAAGAAAGCTTTTGTTGTGCTTGGGAAAACAAAAGGCACGCATGAGACATAGCTAAAGAATTGTTTCCAGAGCAGCCCTGCATCCAGCAGGAAGGGAGTTCCACACGTGTCAGGCACCACGCTAGATGTTCTTAGATTATCTCACTAACCCCCCAACTTAACCCTACAGGGTGGAATTATAACCCCCTTGTCATGAAGAAACAAACTGAGGACCAGCTGTTAAGTGACATCCCTTGAATCCTTGAGGCCGGAACACAAATCTGTCTGCTCGTAGAACCCAAGCTCTGTCCTCTGGACAACCCTGCCTCCAGGCAACTTAATATTTACTTGTGCCCAAGTTTGTTCCAGAAAAAAACTCAAGGCACCTGCAAATAAACATTGAGCAAGCTGGTTGGTGTGTTCCTGGAAGTGACTGTTTCCCCCTTGCCGCTGCCTCTCTGGGGGACGGGGTGGGTGTGCGTGGGTCACAGAGAGAATCACAGACCTGATGGCTACAATCGAAGGTGTATAATTAAAACATTATTTTAAGACAAGAAATGACTTTAAAATGTCCTAGGAAATATACTTTAATTGGTTTGTAAAAACCTAATGGGGTTCATAAAACTTTCCATGGCTTAGGTGGCATATGAGATGGGTGTTGAGGCTGAGCTGAGTTGTAGCCAACGGATGGAGAGGAGGGATTCCCCACCAGGCAGCCTGAGTAAGTCACAGCAGGATGCCAGGTGGCTGGAGCTAGGAAGATGCGCTGGGAAGCTGGGTTAGGACCACACTCCAGAAGACCTTGGGAATAATAGGGAATAATGAAGGATTTGAAGCAAGGACCCCACAGGACTGGAAAAACTCTTCATAAACATGAGCTTCATTGTGAAATCTAAACTGGAGGGAGAAATAATAGATGTAAAGTAGTAGCTTGAACTGGAGAGGTGGCATTGGGCATGGGAAAGAGTGGACCGATGTGAGATACGTGACATGGGAGCTGACAGGGTGTCCTGGGGTGACTCTGGTTGTCTGAGACAGCTGTGGGGCCTGTATGTACAGTCCGGAGGAGGAAAGAATTTGGGTGGGAAAGATGATGCACTTGGCATTTTGCACGTAACGTTTAAGGCTCTTGGGGACATCGGGTGGAGACTAGTCAATCAGCTGGAAACAAATGGCTGTTGAGCTCCAGAGAGACCAGGGAGGGAGACATATGAGTGTGTCATTGCCTATGAGCAAAGGCTGAAGCTGTGGCCCTGGGAGAGGTTCTGGAGGGAGAAAACCTAGTGAGAGCAGAGGAGAGGGCAAAGAACTGAGCCCTGGGGAAGTCTACACTTAGGATACAAGACGGAAAAGAGGGCTTCCCTGGAGGCGCAGTGGTTGAGAGTCCGCCTGCCGATGCAGGGGACAAGGGTTCGTGCCCTGGTCCGGGAGGATCCCACATGCCGCGGAGCGGCTGGGCCCGTGAGCCATGGCCGCTGGGCCTGCACGTCCGGAGCCTGTGCTCCTCAACGGGAGAGGCCACAGCAGTGAGAGGCCCGCATACCGCAAAAAAAAAAAAAAAAAAAAAAAAGACGGAAAAGAGGAGAGAGCAAATGAAGTAAGAGCCACACCGTGTCCTAGAGGTTAAGGGAGATGAGAATTTCAAGGACAATGAAGTGCAGGATTCGTGCAGGGAGCTGAGCCCTAGTATATCTGGAGACACAGAACACTAAAGCTTGCGGGCATCCCCCCACCCCTCCCTCCTATCCTCTTCCTTTCCTTTTTTTTTTTTAATCATCTTTAATTTCTTTCATCAGTGTCTTATAGTTTTCTGCATAGAGGTCTTTTGTCTCTCTAGGTAGGTTTATTCCTAGGTATTTTATTCTTTTTGTTGCAGTGGTAAATGGGAGTGTTTCCTTAATTTCTCTTTCAGATTTTTCACCATTTGTGTATAGGAATGCAAGAGATTTCTGTGCATTAATTTTGTATCCTGCAACTTTAACAAATTCATTGATTAGCTCTAGTAGTTTTCTGGTGGCATTTTTAGGATTCTCTATATATAGTATCGTGTCATCTGCAAACAGTGACTGTTTTACTTCTTCTTTTCCAATTTATATTCCTTTTATTTCTTTTTCTTCTCTAATTGCCATGGCTAGGACTTCCAAAACTATGTTGAATAATAGTGGTGAGAGTGGGCAACCTTGTCTTGTTCCTGCTCTTAGAGGAAATGCTTTCAGTTTTCACCATTGAGAATGATGTTTGCTGTGGGTTTGTTGTAGATGGCCTTTATTATGTTGAGGTAGGTTCCCTCTAGGCCCACTTTCTGGAGAGTTTTTATCATAAATTGGTGTTGGATTTTGTCAAAAGCTTATTCTGCATCTATTGAGATGATCATATGGTTTTTATTCTTCAATTTGTTAATATGGTGTATCGCATTGATTGATGTGCGTATACTGAAGAATCCTTGCATCCCTGGGATAAATCCCACTTGATCATGGTGTATGATCCTTTTAATGTGTTGTTGGATTCTGTTTGTTAGTATTTTGTTGAGGATTTTTGCATCTATATTCATCAGTGATGTTGGTCTGTAATTTTCTTTTTTTGTAGTATCTTTGTCTGGTTTTGGTATCAGGGTGATGGTGACCTCATAGAATGAGTTTGGGAGTGTTCCTTCCTCTGCAATTTTTTGGAAGAGTTTGAGAAGGATGGGTGTTAGCTCTTCTCTAAATGTTTTACAGAATTCACCTGTGAGGCCATCTGGTCCTGGACTTCTGTTTGTTGGAAGATTTTTTTTTTTTTTTTTTTTTTGCCGTGTGCAGCCCTCTCACTGTTGTGGCTTCTCCCGTTGCGGAGCACAGGCTCTGGACACACAGGCTCAGTGGCCATGGCTCATGGACCTAGCCGCTCCGCAGCATGTGGGATCTTCCCGGACTGGGGCACGAACCCTTGTCCCCTGCATCGGCAGGCGGACTCTCAACCACTGCGCCACCAGGGAAGCCCTGTTGGAAGATTTTTAATCACAGTTTCAATTTCATTACTTGTGATTGGTCTGTTTATATTTTCCATTTCTTCGTGGTTCAGTCTTGGAAGGTTATATCTTTCTAAGAATTTGTCCGTTTCTTCCAGGTTGTCCATTTTATTGGCATAGAGTTACTTGTAGTAGTCTCTTAGGATGCTTTGTATTTCTGCAGTGTCTGTTGTAACTTCTCCTTTTTCATTTCTAATTTTATTGATTTGAGTCCTCTCCCTCTTTTTCTTGATGAGTCTGGCTAATGGTTTATCAGTTTTATCTTCTCAAAGAACCAGCCTTTAATTTTATTGAACTTTGCTATTGTTTTCTTTGTTTCTATTTCATTTATTTCTGCTCTGATCTTTATGATTTCTTTTCTTCTGCTAACTTTGGGTTTTGTTTGTTCTTCTTTTTCTAGTTCCTTTGGGTGTAACGTTAGATTGTTTATTTCAGATTTTTCTTGTTGCTTGAGGTGAGATTGAATTGTTCTAAACTTCCCTCTTAGAACTGCTTTTGCTGCGTCCCATAGGTTTTGGGTCATCGTGTTTTCATTGTCATTTGTCTCCAGGTATTTTTTGATTTCCTCTTTGATTTCTTCAGTGATCTCTTGGTTATTTAGTAGCATATTGTTTAGCCTCCATGTATTTGTGTGTTTTACGTTTTTTCGCCTGTAATTCATTTCTAATCTCATAGCATTGTGGTCAGAAAAGATGCTTGATATGATTTCAGTTTTCTTAAATTTACTGAGGTTTGATTTGTGACCCAAGATGTGATCTATCTTGGAGAATGTTCCATGCGCACTTGAGAACAAAGTGTAATCTGCTGTTTTTGGATGGAATGTCCTATAAATATCAGTTAAATCTATCTGGTCTATTGTGTCATTTAAAGCTTCTGTTTCCTTATTTATTTTCATTTTGGATGATCTGTCCATTGGTGTAAGTGAGGTGTTAAAGTCCCCCACTATTATTGTGTTACTGTCGATTCCCTCTTTTATAGCTGTTAGCAGTTGCCTTATGTATTGAGGTGCTCCTGTGTTGGGTGCATATATATTTATAATTGTTATATCTTCTTCTTGGATTGATCCCTTGAACATTATGTAGAGTCCTTCCTTGTCTCTTGTAACATTCTTTATTTTAAAGTCTATTTTATCTGATATGAGTATTGCTACTCCAGCTTTCTTTTGATTTCCATTTGCATGGAATATCTTTCACCATCCCCTCACTTTCAGTCTGCATGTGTCCCTATGTCTGAAGTGGGTCTCTTATAGACAGCATATATATGGGTCTTGTTTTTGTATCCATTCAGCGAGCCTGTGTCTTTTGGTTGGAGCCTTTAATCCATTCACGTTTAAAGTAATTATCGATATGTATGTTCCTGTGACCATTTTCTTCATTCTTTTGGGTTTGTTTTTGTAGGTCCTTTTCTTCTCTTGTGTTTCCCACTTAGAGAAGTTCCTTTAGCATTTGTTGAGGAACTGGTCTGGTGGTGCTGAATTCTCTTAGCTTTTGCTTGTCTGTAAAGGTTTTGATTTCTCAGTTGAATCTGTATGAGATCCTTGCTGGGTAGAGTATTCTTGGTTGTAGATTCTTCCCTTTCATCACTTTAGGTATATCATGCCACTCCCTTCTGGCTTGTAGAGTTTCTGCTGAGAAATCAGCTGTTAACCTTATGGGAGTTCCCTTGTATGTTATTTGTCGTTTTTCCCTTGCTGATTTCAATAATTTTTCTTTGTCTTTAATTTTTGCCAATTTGATTACTATGCGTCTTGGCATGTTTCTCCTTGTGTTTATCCTGTATGGGTCTCGCTGCACTTCCTGGACTTGGGTGGCTATTTCCTTTCCCATGTTAGGGAAGTTTTTGACTATAATCCCTTCAAATATTTTCTCGGGTCCTGTCTCTCTCTCTTCTCCTTCTGGGACCCCTATAATGCAAATGTTGTTGTGTTTAATGTTGTCCCAGAAGTCTCTTAGGCTGTCTTCAGTTCCTTTCATTCTTTTTTCTTTATTCTGTTCTGCAGCAGTGAATTCCACCATTCTGTCTTCCAGGTCACTTATCCGTTCTTCTGCCTCAGTTATTCCGCTATTGATTCCTTCTAGTGTAGTTTACATTTCATTTATTGTAGTGTTCATCTCTGTTTGTTTGTTCTTTAATTCTTCTAGGTCTTTGTTAAACATTTCTTGCATCTTCTCGATCTTTGCCTCCATTTATTTTCTGAGGGAGGTCCTGGATCATCTTCACTATCATTATTCTGAATTCTTTTTCTGGAAGGTTGCCTATCTCCCCTTCATTTAGTTGTTTTTCTGGGGTTTTATCTTGTTCCTTCATCTGGTACATAGCCCTCTGCCTTTTCATCGTCTGTCTTTCTGTGAATGTGGTTTTTGTTCCACAGGTTCCAGGATTGTAGTTCTTCTTGCTTCTGCTGTCTGCCCTCTCTCTTCCTTTCCTTTTTAAACCTGGGGTCCTGTCTTTGGAGGAAGGTTTATGTGGGGTCCCACTGTACAAAATATACAAAAAATGGGCTGCTTTGGGGGGATGGGTGTGAGGGCCTGGATCCCCATCTGTTCTGCTCCCATCTCCTGCCAGGCATTTCCACAGAACTGAGGGGCAGCTGAGTTTGAAATCCTGATCTCCCTGACTTGATTCAATACCTTTTTCTTGTTTATCAGATTAGTTAACTTGCAGTGCATGTGTGCCCATGTGCATGCTCGTGTGAAGGCTTGTGGGCTGCCCAGTTGAGGTCCCCTGGGACTATAGGGGGAGCTCAGGGGAGTCTTTACTGTGAGACCTTGGGGACCCTGCTCCTCCCAAGGTGCTGATGCTGGGACTCAGTTCATCAGGTACATGGTGGTGGTCGTGGGGTGGGGGGTTGCTTTGAGAGGATAACTGCAGGTTCCAGACTTACTAGTCTCTCACTGGAGGCCCTCCTACCTAGAAGTGAGCTTAACACCCATTTGAAGGAAAAAGAGACACAGCCTGGATGGCTGTTACAGCTTTGCAAAGTGCAGGGAATTCTTACGTTGGGTGGGTCTCCCACTTACATACCTTGTTTGCAAAGTTGGGCTCTAGCACGTACTGCTTCTCATTTTCAGAGGCACCTTCCATGGTGATGAAGAAAATGTTGATTCCTGACTCTCTTGCAAACCTTGATGCCTCTTCCACCTTGTCCGTGGGCCAGCCGTCCACCATCACCACGGCCACGTTGGGAGCACTGCCTCTGTTTCCATTAGATTTGGAAAAGAAGTTCTGAGTCACAAAGGAGATGGCCCGGCCTGGGAGAAAAAGAAAACTCGTGCTTGGAATGATCGTGGAACTGATCATAGCAGCATAAAAAGATGCAGAAAAATACTCATTCCCTCCCTTGTTGGCTCGTTTTTTTTTTTAATCACATTAATTAGTTTTAGGTGTACAGTTCAGTGGTATTAAATGCACTCACAACGTCGTGGAACCATCACCACTAGCCGTTTCCCTCCCGTTTCATTTTAAGCCTTTAACTTCTAATTTTCTTTCTTTCTTTTTTTTTTTTTTTTCACAGTTTTACACCATTTGCGGCAAGCTGAATGGACCTAGAGATTATCATACCAAGTGAAGTAAGTTAGACAAAGACAAATATTATATATCACACGTGGAATCTAAAAAATAATACAAATGAATCTATATACAAAACAGAAACAGATTCACAGACATAGAAAACAAACTTATGGTTACCAAAGAGGAAAGGGAATCGGGGGAGGGATAAATTAAGAGTATGGGATTAACAGATGCTAATTATTATTAATAAAATAGATAACAAGGATTTACTGTAAAACACGGGGAACAATATTCAATATCTTGTAATAACCTATAATGGAAAGTAATCTGAAAAAAATATATAACTGAATCACTTCGCTGTACACCTGAAACTAACTTAATATTGTAAATCAACTGTACTTCAATTTTAAAAATTAAATTCAAAAAATAAAAGTTTTAAAGACCAGCAAACAGATGAGAAAAACTTTCATAGGAACGAAAGTGTCCGTTCTTTGCCTGGGTGCTGGAACCAACCTCACTAAGCCCCTGTGCCGTTTCCCAGAGTGTGGGGTGGGGGGAGCTGAAGTGACGGGAGCCTCTCCTTGGGCTACGGTGGCTCGGGGTGAGCCCGGTGCTCCAGCAGCCGCTGGGTGGGAAAGGCTATATTCTGGGTTCAGTGGAATCTTGTGTCTAGTTCCACCAGGGGCATAGGTCTGGCTGGCTCGGGACGCGCTGCACCCACTAAGAACTAAGGTGTTCTAGCCTGGCTATGCCGCCTACTGGCCATGTGGCCTGGGTGGGTCACTGGGGGCCTCTGGGCCTAGGTTTCCATGACGACAACCTGCCTCAGCTGAGAGCAACAGTTGAGAGGGATAGCACAGCCTCCCAGCATGGCTTTCTCAAGCATATACTTCACACTGTCTAGGGTCTCCTGAAATTTTTTGGAATCAAGGAGGGTGATCAACTGTCCCAGTTTTCCAGGACTTTGCCAGTTTTAGCACTGGAAGCCCCATATGCCCCTGGGCAAACTGGGATGACTGGTCACCCTAGAGTCAGCACAGCTGCATATAATAAGGTAGGGCTCTTAACCTGGGCTCTGTGAACCCCTGGGGCACTGGGGGTGAGTACCCACAAATCCCCTGAATTTATACACAGTATTTTGTGTATATAAATATTTATTTGGGTACCAGGGCCATAGCTTTCAAAGGGGTCCCCAATCAAAATAAAAGTTAAGAGCTACCTTCTTAAGACATTAGGGTTAATGACATTACACTCAATGCTTCTTTGGTTTTGGCCAGCATCCTGGCTCCACTGGCTAGTATAATCTTACCTGACAAATGAAAGGATCAAATGGTTACATACTCAGTTGCTAGAGAAATGTCTCGGAGAACCCATGTGAGCTGGCTGCATAAAACACAGTTGCTAAGGGAAACATTGGCTGCTGAGAACTGCTTTCACAGCTGGGGCTGATCTCCCTCAAGGCCCAAGGCACCCAGCAGTCCCCCCTAGTTTAACGTTAACTGCCTGTAGACAGAGCACAGGGAGCCATCAGAAGATCACCTTGACCCCACCAATCTTAAATTTGGAGGTCATGGTCAATTTGTGCTCAATACATATTCCATCCACCTTCCAGCATGTCTTGAAAGCAGAGGCTGGAAATCTGAAAACTACATTGAGACTTCCTTGCAGCTAGTTCTGGATTTGTTTTAGTTTCATGAAATGATGCGCACACATGAGATTTGATTCTGCTGTTTCTGCTGACAAGTCTGTAGAGTGTTTGACTTCTCCAGGGAAGTGTTAGCAGAGGCGCCTATGTTTGGTCACCAGCTTCCTTGGTGTTGAGAACGTAGGGTGCAGAGCATTCACTTTGTGGCTGTGAATGGAGCAGGCAAGGCATGGTTTTGTAGCTGGCAGCTTAGCAGAAACTTCCTGATCATGGTGGCTTCCTGGCTGAAGCAGATTCCTAAGGAGGCGGTGGTGGCAGAATTGAGAAAGCAATTTCCTGATCTTGGAAGAGGTACAGCTCCTTAGAGGTCCTGGTTCTGCAAGAAGCCTTGGGAAGCCATCTCCGAAAGCTCAGCCTAGAGTCCATTTCTTCAGTAATTCTCAAAACCATTTAATACCCTGAAATAAATCCCTTTCTGCTTAAACCAGCTGGAATGGGTTCAGTTCTCTAAACCCAAACCCAGATCAATACAGGGCAGAGATAGAACATGTTACCCACTGAAAGAATGATTTTATGCTGATTTTATTAATCCCATCAAAGAAACAGAATGTCTTCTGAAGTTTTAAAGTTTTTATTTTTTAAACAATTCTTTTAAAAATTTTATTTATTTTTGGCTGTGTTGGGTCTTCGTTGCTGCTCGGGAGCTTTCTCTAGTTGCGGTGAGCGGGGGCTACTCTTCGTTGCAGTGCGCGGGCTTCTCATTGCGGTGGCTTCTCTTGTTGCAGAACACAGGCTCTAGGTGCTCGGGCTTCAGTAGTTGTAGCACGCAGGCTCAGCAGTTGTGGCTCGAGGGCTCTAGAGCACAGGCTCAGTAGTTGTGGCACACGGGCTCAGCTGCTCCACGGCATGTGGGATCTTCCCGGACCAGGGCTCGAACCCGTGTCCCCTGCATCGGCAGGCGGATTCTTAACCACTGCACCACCAGGGAAGCCCCTGAAGTTTTAAAGTTTTACTGCATGATACATTACTGGAATTTCACTGATATAAGTATTAAACTGAAAAATCAGACATCAATTCTATCATGCTCCTGATGAGGTAATACTGGTTTGGTGTCTTGGATAGCAGTGACTTGGCCAGTGTTTATTTAGACTTATTCAGAGATCAAAGGCTCTTCATTTGCCAGATGCTAATACACTGGTCTACAGAGACAAACACTGAGGTGGAGAGGGAAATAATTAATCAGGTTTACTGTAATTTTGTAGATGATCCTTCAAAGATAGTTCTATTCCCTGTGCGCGTTCCATGTCAAGCAACTGTGGCTCACTTCTCCACTTCCCTGGATTGCGATGGTACAGACAGGTTCCCCAAGAAGTGGACAGCCTTCCCAGTGCCCCCAAAACCAGACTACCATTTATAAATTAGTACACTGGCATGGGCTCATTGGTGGCCTTTGAGCTTGGTTCGTGTGAAACTGTTTCCTAAGGCCTGGTCACCTCTGGGGAACTGATAAAATGGAGTTTCTGGACCTGCCCCATTGAGGACTAGATCTTGACCTTGGAATTCCGGTACCCCACTGCCACCCCACCCCATCACCACCACCAAGGATCAGATAGAGACTCAGCTTGAAACAAAGACCATGTCTCTTGTTGCACAGTTATTACTATAACAGGAGCTGATTAGAAAAACACTCTCAAGGGGCACTGTGGAGCTTCCTGAATGGAACTGGTTACAAATTTTACTTATTTTTATAAAAAAAAAGTTTTCACAAAATATAATGAAAAATAGCTGATGACTCGGAGAACAGTTGGGATAGTCATGATTGCAGTTCTACTTGTCCTGAAGAAAGCTGCCATCTGAGGAACCCGGCGTGCTAGAACTCTCCAGCATGTATGTGGTAATGATTTTTGCCCCCGAATCCATGATAATACTTGAGGAAAGATACAGATATTATGTGAGTCATTTCTTGAAGGATTATTTTGATTTTTTCCTTTTTCTATCTAGCATGAAAAGAAAGAGAACCATGGTAGCAAGAAGATTGACATCCGGATCACATACCTACATTAGAAAGCCCTCCTCTCTGGGTAATTTTCTCTATGGCTGTCTTCACATCCCGGGAGTTCATGTGAGTCTTGAGATTAAACTGGGTAACAGGGTTGTCTCTGAAGATTCAGAACAAGAAATAAAAATTAGCTGGAAAGTTATTACACTTTGAGGAAAGCAGAAATCAGAGCTGATTGTTTTAGATATGAACAGAATGGAAGCTGCTTCAAAGCCTTAAGCTGGTGTTTATAAAATGCCCCACTGTGGACAGAAGTAATGGGAGGACTGGGTCCTCCACAGTGTGTGTAGAGAAGATTGGGCTGTTTCGGGGCTCCGAAGGTGTGGGTTCTAGTTTTGACTATGCTGTTTCCTAGCTGTGTGACCTTGAGAAGTCATCTAACTTCTCTGGGCCTCAGTTTCCTCATCTAGATAAAAATAAAGGTCATAACGTTTATGTTGTTAAAGATCAGGACTGTTGTCAAGTGGGATTTTGCAAATGTCAGGATGTCCCCAGGCTGCCCCAGACCCTCCTTTCCAGGAAGAGAGTCTCAGCTGATAGCCACCCCCGGGTTACCCCAGCACTGGAACTGCATCTTAACAGCCGTGTCAAGGAGAAGACATCCCTTCATCTTTCTCACTCTGTGGCTCCTGTGACTGGGTGAGAATATTCAAATCTTACCCGGAAGGTCAACATCTATTTTGTTGAAGGCTGAAAAAGGTTAGCTGGAGAGGAGTTGGAGTGAATTAAGTGGAGAAACAGAATGAGAACCCTTCTCTAGAGCAGAGTCTCCTTGGTTAACAGGCTTGGGAGCAGCTGAGCAGGGGGTGTGGAATACCTTTCATGACCAGGTGGAAGGTGTGTCAGGAGGGACGAGGGCTCCGTGGGGTGGACGTGTGTGGTCACACTCAGGATGAAGTGGGGATGCACAGTGGAATCACATCTCTCGAAGCACTGACACTCAGCCACTGGCAGCGCTTCGTGCAGGTGTGACCTCTAGGGTCACACGGAGCCCCAAACACCAGAAGAGCCTGCACTTGCTCCAGTGCTCTGATGCTGCTGTCTTGAAATGCTTAATACTTTTTGAAAATGTGGAACTGCAAATTATGTAGCTGGTCCTGGCTGCAGATTACTAAGTCTTCAAGGAGAGGGAGAAGGAGACCTTTAAAAGCAAGTCTTTCCATAAACACCTGGAGTAGATCCAGGAAGAAGCAGGTTTCGGCAGTTTCAGGTGGGAATTCCCAGGCCCTACAGTGGATTCTCTGCCAGTCCTTTGGGGAACCTGGCAGTGCAGTCACCAGGAAGCCAGTTCCCCAGGACTTGAGAGGAGATATCCTCTGCCTCCCTCCCCTCCCCTGCTCCGACCCTATTATCCGACCCTCCTAGCTATCACAAGGTAATCTATGTCGGAGGAGAGTTCGGAAAGAGGCTGGAAGGATGCCCCTCTGTCCTCCATCTCATTAGTGAATATGAGGGACACAGGCTGGTTCTTGGGCAAAACCAAAGCAAACTGCCCAGAAGTCCACTTCTCTAAGCGAGAGGTGATGTGAAACCGGGAGGACCAATTACCTTCAGCGAAGACAAGGAAAGTTTAAGACAAGCTCGACTAGGGTGGGTGTTGGGGAAAAATCCAACCAGATGAAAAGCCCCCAGGTGAAAACTAAGTTCTAGTTCAGGATTAAACACAAACGAACAACAACAATAAAGCAAAGTGCAGAACAGAGAAATGTGGGCATTCTGGCTGAGCTCGACCTCACCATCAAGCCACATGCGAAGGCTGCGAACCGAACCGAGGCTGCTTTAACACACCCCACTGCTCAGGGCCCAGGGAGGGGGAATCACAGCGAAGGAACTCTAGTACTTTCAAGGTTAGTCTTCTTTCCCTTGGGGCTCCAGGGCTTTCCGGTTTCTATTCTCACAGATCAATTTCAGTAACTGCTGTACTTGCCTCCTGGCCATCTAGGCTCAAAACCTGGACCCCATCTTTACTTGCTCAGTCATAGGACCCGTGGGACCTGTCAGGCACGTCTCCTAAGTTCCTCTGTCTGGAGCACTTGCTTTTATCCCCTCCTCTGTGTTTCTGTGCAACCCTCTGAGTTCAGGCTCCCTTACTTCTTGCTGGTTCTATTATGAGTCTCTATGTCAGTCTCTGCAGTGCTGGGTATATGCCTGTCTGCTAGAGAACCCTTCCTCATGTTCAGCTCTAACTGTAAAACTTGGCTCAAAATCATCCGAGACTCCTATTGTTAAACTTCATATTTTGGCTTTCAAAGCCCATCCGTAACTTGATTCCAGCCTAGCAGGCGCATACCGTTCTCTCTCTCACTCTCACCTATAGTCTACTTAGAATGAGCTACTCACTATTTCCTGGTTTTCTAGCCCTGTGCCTTTGCTCATCGGTTCCCTCATCTGGGAAACCCCAATTGTGCCCACCCTCCAAGCTCCAGCTACCTGACTCCCTGGGCCCCAGCCCCAGCTGACAACCTCTGTGCCTGACTGCTTCCTCTAGCTGACAACACCTCTCACAGTATGTGGTACCTGCAGGCACTCCATTAACAGTATTAAAGAGACATGCATTTCTTCTTTCCTCTTCTGTGCATTTCTACCTCTCAATGCTGATGTTCCCGGCAGTGCTATCTCCCTCATGCATCCCTTCTTAATTTATGCACAACCCTGGGGGATCTCATCAACTCCAGCCACCTGGGGTTCACCGACCATTCATATGCCAACAGCTGTTTCGTGCACACTGGTCAGTCCTCTCTCTTGAACCTCAGAATAAATAAAAGGCTTCCATACATCTGGAATAATTCCATACACCTGTGGTCCCTGGGTGTGGTCCACAGGCTCCTTGGCTTTGATATTTCCAAAACTGAAGTCAATTATCTTCCATATCTGCTCCATCACCACCCACATCCCTTCTGTAGTCCCTCTTCTGACTCATCAAGTCATCCCAGCAATATGCATTCCTGTCACACCAACCTCTTAAATATTTCTTGTGTCTCTCTCATCCTTTCCATCCTCAAGTTTGGACTATGATCTTCTCTTTCCTGAACTATGGCTATAGCTTCCTACCTGGTCTTCCTGCACCACAGTGGCCTCTGCAGAGGATGTTTTATCCAACAGGTGCTAAGTGCCTATCAGAGGTGGATTAACTTGGATCCTAATGATACTTCTTCCAAGGGGCCTAATTTTGTGTTTGTAATTTTGTGTTCTTTTTCTTAAAAGAGCCCCCAAGCTACATAAGCTTCAGAGTCCCCAAAGTCTGGATCTACCCTGGGTAACCAAGGAATATGAACTTTTCAGGGACTGGAAAAAAAAATGAATGAGTTAAAACAACAAAAGTATTATTAGCTATAAAATAGAAAATTGAGAAATTGATATTGACAATAACAACTACGTAATCGTCTACCAAACATAATGTTATATATGCCCCATTAACTGGAAAATTTTTAACTCTACTTACATTTGAAAATGATTTTGAGGCTAGATTTTCTCACTTTGAAAGATTTCCTGAGTGTGTCTGACGATTGTGAAGAAATCATAGCTGGTCGTAAATTAAGCGTTGCTCATAGACAAATAATTTCAAAAGCAAAAATATAAAATTTTCTTTCAAAAGTGTTTACGGAAAAAGTATTTAAATGTGGAAGCTAGTCACCTAGTCACATGCATAGTGTTCCCCTGCTCATGAGGCTGTTTGAATGTCTATCACTTTGTAGAGTGATTGATCACCTCTTTCCCATACTACATGTACTGTCAAGTCTTGTTATCTGCAATAGTTATGTTTTATAAAGTTGCTGCAAACATCAAATTAGCAAGTTCTGAGCCACTGCTCCTAGGGAAAATATGGGCTTATGTTCCTGTGGGCCTCTGGTCACATTTTCATCAATAGATCAGTATATAAACTTGTTTTATGTATGTTTCTGTTTCAAGGTACCCAATTTAATACATAAGTTTCTTACAAATAATTATATGCAAATTTTCCATATAATGAAATACTGAGAAGGGTTTAACATTTTCTTGACCCTGGGTAGTGCTACTGTAAATTTTTCGGCCTTCAGTCTCACAGTGCTATCCACTGTGCTTAAAAAAAAAAATCAGTCATCATTTCATGAATTCCTAACTTCAGCCACTTTTCCATCGCTTCATCATGCACTATAGATATTAGGTACTTTAGCACTTTCTGGAGCAGATCAAATCTGTTGATCACACACAGATCAACAAATTTCCTCTTTTTTTTTGCTGAATATACCAAATCATCAATTCATTATTACTGAACTCATGACCAACGGCACAATAAGTTGCCTGAAGGAATTTTGTCTAACACTTGCAGTTTCTCCATAAGCACATCCCAGCCTTCTTGTGCTTAGAACACTAGATCGCACTTCAACACTACACTTGGGGCCATTAAAAATAGTGAAATCACCAATGAGTAGCAGAAAAATGAGGTGCTAAATAGACTGTGAAAAGGACACTTGTTTATAGTAACAAGCTGAAACTAGAAGGCAGAGCATCGCCTTGTTGAACCTCAGCTGGGAATGTTGTATATTTCATACCCTCTCTGTGCATGTCCACACAACAACTGTGAAAGTGCCCTAAGTATTGATTTTGGAGATACAAGTACATTTTAGGGAGTCGGTGAATTTGTAGATATGGGGTCTGTAAATCATGAAGATTGACTGTAACCTACTTGTGAACAGGTGCTATGTCCCAGTGTTTCCTATCCCTGGTGCTTAGCATACAGCGGGTAATAGAGAATTATGGAAAGGAAGGAAGGAAGGAAGGGAGGGAAGGAGGAAGCTCAGATGTCCTCTCCTCTCTTAGATCATCCCGGGTAGAACTGAACACTCCCCTCTGAGCTCCACACTCCACTCTCTTCCCCTATTACATCATAGCGGTAGATGAATCTATCTTCAGAAGCAGACAGATGAGCTATTCATATACCCAATGAATAGACGCTTTTCATTTTATTTAATGTTATTTCTCTTAAAAATATCGCCTCCCTTACTAGCTGGTGAAGTCCCAAAGAACAGAATCTCTATCACAGTTATTTATTTTTAGTGAATTGAAAGGTTGGATCAGAGGACCTCTGAAACGCTTTCCAGTTGCTAAAATTACGATTAGGAGTAAAGCCGCAGAGCTCACCCACCAAGGGACTTACAGGCAAATGTAATCAGACCACTTAGATGAATTTTGCATTAGTATCCCCTGCAAATGGCATAGCGCTTAGACCGTGGTAAACACTCAATAAATCTTTGTTAAAATGTAATGTAATTAAATTATAGGAATGAATGGTAAGTCTTTAACCTACAGACTGTGGCAGCTCTCAGTACCGGAGCACACGGGTGTATGTGTCCTTCTTTAGGATATATGGGCTGGTGGCCTTTTATTTAAAAGGCACCAGGCTAGGGGTAGGGATTTTTTTTTAATAAAAGGAGAACACTTTTATTTAAAAAAATCCCTACCCCTAGCCTGGTGCCTTTTCAGAGATGAAGATTATTTTAAAAGTTCAAAGAGATGTGCCACTATATTTTAATGTAAGCAACATTTTAATTTGTAATTTTATTAGAAGATCTCATTAAAGGAAAACACATTTTTTCCCTCAGTGATATCAAAGATTTCCTTTGAAACTAAGAGAAGAAAATAAAGATTTACAGCTCAAGGAGAAAATACCAAATTGTTCTATGTTTGGAAAAAGAGCTAAGACTAATGAAGAGAAATGATAGGGAGCCAGCATTTGACTATGCGTAGAAAGGGATAATTCATGCAACAGGAAAGGACTATCCTGCAAGTGTGTGAGAAGAAAGAACGCCTGTTAGAGATGGGCACAGGTGATTCCTAGGAAGGCTGGGGCCTGGGGGCAGGGAACTGGACAGAACATCAGTGTCTCCAGGCCTCCCTGATGACACGTCTCACCTGAGCCACCCTGTTAAACTACACAGGTTACCAGGTCTCCTCCCAGCAGAAACTCAATTCAGTAGGTCTGGGCTGGGGATAGGGATTTTTTAAAATAAGGGATCCAGATGGATCCCATCCTTGGGACAGCTTGGGAAGCCCTGGATTTTAGAGGACTTCTGAGGCCCTTTCAGTCCTGAGGTTCCCATTTGGTTAAAGTCCCAGAGTCTATTGGTTTACCCCATAATGCTTTGAGTCACATAGAGTGAGCCTCTCAAATGAATTTTTATGCCAGTAGAGACACATTAACTAACCATATTCCCTATAACAAGAACCTTTTGAAACTGTTTCCTACAACAAGGCATCATCACCTTAAGGTTACAATAAAATAACATGACTATCCTTAGCCTTTTAATTAATGCTAAAGTGTGATGATTTATGGACTTAGTCATTGAGGTGAACCATGCCTGTTAACTCAGGAGGATGTTCTAGGGTGACCCTGGTTGCCTGAGGACATGCTGCTGGCTGCAGGTCAGGTGGCAGACTTGTCCCTTGAGGGTATTACCCACTCGGAGTGAAAATGATTCTGCCCCTCCCTACAAAGGACTGAGCATGGGGCCCAGGCCGACCTGCTGAGGGAATTAGCACAACTAGCCCCTTTTGAAAGGACACTGGCCTTTCTCACATTTCCTAGGATCAGAGACGTGGAACAGAGTCTTATAATCAAATTTTGTTTTTAGAGGAGTAGGGTTTTTTTTTTTTGGTAATTAGCAACAATAATTCCACCCCTCCACCAAAAAATAGAAAATTAATCTGCAAGCGTCTTCCTGCTGGAGGAAATGTGGATGAGTAATCTGATCTAAGAATTACTCTGGAGCCAGGGGGCTGTTTGGCTTGCTCTCTGTTACCACGTCGCTGGGCTGTGTAAGTCCAGGGACACGGAATGTCTTGGCAACAGACACAGTGTTTGGTGCTTCCCACATTTAGCCGTTTCGCCCGGTCACCTGGGGATTTTGTTAAAATGTGGATTCTTTTTTTTTTTTTTAATTTATTTTTGGCTGCCTTGGGTCTTCCTTGCTGTGCATGGGTTTTCTCTAGTGGCGAGCGGGGACTACTCTTCATTGTGGTGCATGGGCTTCTCACTGTGGTGGCTTCTCTTGTTGTGGAGCACGGGCTCTAGGTGCATGGGCTTCAGTAGCTGCAGCATGCAGGTTCAGGAGTTGTGGCTTGCAGGCTCTAGAGCTCAGGCTCAGTAGTTGTGGTACATGGGCTTAATTGCTCCACAGCATGTGGTATCTTCCCAGACCAGGGATCAAACCTGTGTCCCCTGCACTGGCAGGCAGATTCTTAACCACTGTGCCACAAGTGAAGTCCCTAAAATGTAGATTCTAATTCTTCAGGTTGGGTGTGAGGTCCGAGGTTCTGCCTTTCTAACAGCCTCCCAGGTGAGGCCATGGATCACATTTTGAGTGGCAATGTCTTAGAGGTTGCTGTAAGAATCAAGAAAATCAGCTGTGGGGCTGCCAGTGATAAGGGGAAGGGAGAAGAATAAATAAGAAGCCTGGAGCAGGCATAAGAAAGGCTGAGAGGAGGGAGGAGGATGGAGCTCCTGTAGCCCTAGGGTGGCAACCTGGCGGGGAGACAGGAGGGGCCCAGGACACAGGGTTCACCAGATGAGAGCACAGCCCCGTGGGAATATTTGTGCCTTCACATTCTGGTTGTGCAGTAGGATCACCTGGGGAGTTTTAAAAATGAATGACACTTGGGTCCCACACTCAGAAATTCTGATTTAATCGATCTGAGGTTGGGTCTGGGCATTGGGATTTTCAGATGCTCCCCAAGTGGTTCTAATGTGCATGGGGGTGGCCACCTGCTTCTCTAGCAGAATGGTCCAGGGGTCTAGGGAGAATGATCTCAACATGGGTGGCGGGCACTGGGATAAGACCCAGCGATGTGCGATGGGGGGTCAAGGGGAACCGTTGAGTAGAAGTGGTGCAAGTCAAGGGCAGTGTCCTCATTTCCTTTGTCCCTCTGGGAGAATCGCATGGTGGGGAACATAAGATTCTTGTGTGAGCTGTATTCCCAGGTCATTCAGCCTTGAGACTGTGTCCCCGAGGCCTGTGGCTCAAGGGTTCACCTGCCTTGAGAGAGAAGTGGCAGGGGGCTCTTTGCAAGTGCCATTAGGCCCTGGAGAGCCCTCTCAGGCAGTCAGGTGGCTGTTCGGGTCCTGTTAGTTCCTGTAAAGGCAGTGTAGGCTGAGGGCGTGAGGAGAGGACGGGGCAGCAGTTGGAGAGACCTGTGCTCGGCCGGGTGCTGCCCTCTCACCTGGGAAGCCGAGCTGTCCCTTGCCCTCTCGGGGAGTTGGGGATTCTCACCTTGGCTACAGATTGGAATTATAGATGAAAAGACCAGCTTCTGGGTATTTGCAGGATTCTGGTTTAATAGGGCTGGGATGGGGCCCAGGCATCAGCGTCTCTAAAAGCTCCCCTGGGGATCACAATGTGAAGTCGGGGCTGGGCAGTCCCTTCCTGCTCTGAAGTCCTGAGGTGCTGAGACTTGCAACTCCCAGGCCCCCTCCAGCCGGGGCTCGTGCCCCAGCCCCTCCCATTCCTTCCTTTGCTGCAGGCTCAAGGAAATGTGACAGAATGGTCCTCCTTGCCAGGTGTATTAGTTGCCTATCTCAGTTGTAAACTTAGGGGCTTCAACAACACACTTAGTTTACAGCTCTGGAGGTCAGAAGCCCGAATTGGGTCTCCCTGGCAGGGCTCTGCTCCTTTCTGAAGGCTCGAGAGAGACAGAGAGAGAGAGAGACAGAGAGAGAGAGAGACAGAGAGAGAGAGAGACAGAGAGAGAGAGAGAGTCATTGCCTTGCCTTTTTCAGCCTGCATTTCTTGGTCAGGGCCCCTTTCCTCCAGCTTCAAAGAAAGCTGTCTCATCTTTCCGACTAATCTCCCGTAGTCACATCTCCCTCCAACTGATAATAGCTGGGAAAGGTTCTCTGCTTTTAAGGCTTCAGCTGATTAAGCTGGGACACTGGGTAATCCAGGACCATCTCCCCATCTCAGGGTCCTTGACTTTAACCACATCCACAAAGCCCCTCCTGCTCTGGGAGGTAACACATCCGGGGGTTCCAGACGTGGGCAGCTTTGCGGCCATTATTCTGCCCATCACACCAGACCCGACACCTCGTTTCTTCTCCCTACTCTACTTGCCCCACACTCAGTGGCTCCGCTGATCCACGGGAGCCCTTGGGCATCCTTCCCGCTTTGGGAGGCAGGAAGGGAGGCTCAGCTGAGGGTGCTCAGTCAGGGCTGAGTTGGGTGGGCTGTGAAGTGAAAAAGTAAGGAGATGCAGCCCACCTCAGAGCCGAAACACGGGGCGCCTGTCAGAGAACCGGATTTCACTTTGAAATGAAGAGAAACCGTTATTTGGCTTTATTCTACAGCTGTTTTCCAATGTCAGTATCCTGGGGTTGATTACAAAGTTCAAAAGAACCTGTGCAATTCTGTTCCATTTATACTGAAATCAGGGATAAAAACAAAATCCTATGGAAGGTCCAGCGGGCGTTTAGCCCCTGTGGATCCAGGTGGCAGCTAAACTGTGAGCGACTTGTCTTCCTTATTCTGTTTGCTAGACTTCACCTACCAGCGACTTGCTCTGGCCATGCTTTCCTCTGGCCTCTTAATGTTCCTGTTGGTCGTAAGCACAATCACGAGCATGTTGGCTGTTTAACTGTAAATTAGAGCATGTGTGCAAGATGGGGGCTTGAGCCTTGGCTTTGTCTGCAGCCGTGTCTGTCCTCAGTCTGGTGAAAGCCTCCATTATCAGGAGCTTTCTTGGCAGAGGAGCAAAATCTTGAAGTCAATTTGGTTTGACATTTTAGGGATTAACTCAGGATTTAACATCTCTCCTCTCCCCAGTGGTCATGCATTTAGCTGTGTGTTCTTAGGGAAGTCACTCAACCTCTCTGCGTCTGTGTCATACGCTGTGTCTCTTACTGGAGGTGCGTGATGACTGTGGAAGGAACGCTGTGGTTGCTGAAAGGTTAACGCGGGCCTGGGCTCCGAGCCTCTGCAGGTGCGGGCGGGGGATGTGGGAGAGGGAGCATGCTGGCACCACGGGGGCTGAGGGGCTCCCCCTGGTCCGGACCAGAATTAGGAGCCCAGCCAGGGCAAGGGGGAAGTTACAGAGGAGCAGAAACCACGAGCCTGGCAGGGGATGACGCTGTCCACTGAGGAGAGAACGGACTGGACAAGCAGAGAGACGAGGAGATGCAGGGAAAGGACGAGGGAGGGAATGACCAAGACTTGCCAGTCCTGTGACATCACTCGCCCTTCACCTGCCTGCCTGGGTTGGTTTTCTGTTTCCCGCATCCAAAATATCTTTGTGTAGGATGCTTACTGATCAGGATACAGAACGAGCATTTTGTACATCAGGTCATTTTTATCCTCGTATTTTTATTTCTTATTTGCCTTCTGTTTCCTGTTAATAGTATGAGTCTTCTAAATTCCAAATTTAAAAGTCTAAGTTCTGCCTCAGCTCTAAGGAAAACCAAGGGAAGGAATCTTCTGGGGGGAGTCTCCCATGTGGACCCACGGCAGCGGTGACAGAGGGGAGAGGCCTGAGAGCAGGAGAAATTCTGAGCTCGGGAGTCCTCCAAGCTTGGCCAGCTCCTTTCCAACCCCAGTCTCACCTTGAGTGCTCGTTCTTGCCAAGGTGGCTTGTCTTTTAGAGCCTTGTCTCCTCATTGTAACACGAGGAGGTGGAACCAGAGCTTTCTAAGGCCCCATTGCTCTGTGATTCTGAGAGAGCAGGGCTGATTCCCTGTGGTTGTGAGCTGGGCACTAGAATCCGGTGAGAACCCAAAGTACCAGTAGAGGAATCAGTTTCCCAGCCAGCCAAGCACTGGAAAGCCCTTTTCCAGAAACACTGGCCCCATGTCTGCAGCGACCTCTGCCCGCATACCCTTTCCTACCCCACCCCCTGCCCTCTCTCGCACTAAGACCATTTGCTGAAGAAAGGCCGGATGGGAGCCACCCAGGTGGCTGAAATAAAAGCAATTTCAGCGGAGTGTGTGGATTTCCCCTTCAGCCTCCTCACACCTTCCTAATGCCTCTCTCCAACTGATTTTGTTCCCCACATTCCCCTGACGGATGTGTAACCTCTGTGCAGCCATCATTTCATTGCTGATCATTCACCCACCTAATCAGAACCTGAGGCTGGAAGGGAGACGATGCTCACCCAGCACGTTCACCCAACATTCATTGATTGGATGTCTTCTGAGTACAGAGCCAGTCACTGAATTACAGAACAGCAGGGCTGGCAGAGCCCTAATAAATCATCTGGTCCGACCGGCCTGTACTGTAGAGAGGGCAGCTCTTGCATGGAGAGGTTAGGTGACTTGCTTAGGGTCACACAGCGGAGCTAAGGCTAGAATTCAAGACGTCCTGTCACCAGTTCATTATGCTCTCCACTTCACCCGTGGCCGAAGGAGGGTGAAGATGATTGATGGGTTTGTATGAGCATAAAGTAAAGGAAAACAGACACATTTCCCTTAAGGGCTTTAAATGAATAAGGACCCTGGACGGAAAAAAAGATGAATAGGGAAGGCATTTTTAGAAAGTGACATTGGAAAGCATGGAGGTAAACTCTTCCCTGTAAACGGTGATGACATTAGGGACACGTGAGAGAAAATGTCTTTTTGAGGGGAAGGGGTCTTTATTGAATTTTTTCCTTCCCTGCTACATTTGTTCTTTAATCCATGTTCCCATCAGCACACAACACAATGCTCCTGCCATTTTTCTTTTCCTTGACATATTTACCACCTTATTTTCATATTCGCCTATAAACCTTGGTATACACAGCTTTTAAAGCAGCTATTTTGAATGCAAGATGACATACCAAGCTTTGAACCCCCCAATAAAACTGACCGGGAACATCTGGCACTAAAATGCTTACATTTCCTCCCCAGAGAAGCCTGCTATTCATCTGCTAACTTTAAAAAGTAACACAGGAATGAAAATAGGTTGACGTCTTGAAAACAATGACCCAAACCACGTATTTTCCTATTTCACGTTAAAATCCTCCAGCACATCCGACACTGAGAATTAACATGTGTAGCAATTGGTTATTTTCATATATTGGGCTCTGACTATATATAAGTGCCACTTAGCTATCTTCCTTCACAGAAATAGAAGATAGTGCTAAATACGTCATTGGAATTTAATTCTAAAAATACAAACATTATAGATTCTTATGAAAATAAAGCATTTTATTTCTTTGGACATCTCAAAACTAAATATTCTAGTGTCTGTGACATAACAACCTTGGTTAAAACGCTGTTCTGGGATGTCCCCGGGAAACATTTGCAGGGACCAGAGACGGCCCCAGATGTTGTCAGGTGTGTGTTTTTTACTTTTCAGACTGTGGCTTCTGAGCAAGAGGTACCAAGGCCTAGGTTAGTGTCCAAGGCCGAGGCTAAGCTGCGGATCTGGGAGAAGGACGGGCGGGTTGTGCCCGAGATCCTTTGTGGAAAGTGAGACAGTTATCCTGCCCTTAATGGCTCTTGATCAAAAGCCCACCTGTTATTTGAGATTTGTGCTTGTTTACGCTTTTGATTGCCTACTTTCAGTTGATATCTGTGTATCTGCTTTAGCGAGAAATCTACTACATCTGAAATAAGGTTGACTTATCCCCAATGAGAGAAAAGTTGAGATTGGATGGTAGTATGTGCCCTCAATTTCTACGCTATGTAGAATAGTAAAGTGGACGGGGGACAGTCACCTGGGCGAGTGCTGGGGGCCATCCCTTCCCCCCCACCCCAGTCCTCCCCATTGCCGGGTGAGCTTTCCCAGTACCAGTGTAGAGGCCTAAGGTTGTCCAGAGAACCTAGAGCACCATGTTTTCTGGGCATCCCACCTATAGGTGGAGCACAGGAGCCCCTCAAACAAATACTCTAATAGGGTTGAAAGGGGGCCAACCTCGATGAGGAAACTGACCGTGAGAGAGGTGAAGGCCTAGCCCAAGGCCACGCAGCTTGTTATTGGCTGAGCAAAAACTTGAACTCGGCTCTCTTAATTCCCAAACATATTCTCTCTACCAGTCAGGAGTGCAAATGCCATTTACTTTCAAGTGTGGATTAACTTGTCCCTCCTTCTGGAAGCCTCGGATTTCTTCAGCGGCATCTGGATTGCTTCGGTTTCTTTCATTTACATTTGTATCAGGGAGGAGGATGAGTCTGCTGTGCTCTAGGATGTGTCGGTATTTTTTTCTGGCACAAAATTAAGCATGGGACATCCCTTGATTTCTGAATTCAGAGCAGCACTTACCCATACTGAACAATACCCATCAGTGGACCGGCAGGGCCAATGTCAAGAGCTTGGGCAACGTCGGCCAGGAACTGCTTCTGGATTCGGAATCGACGTTTGCCAATGCTTGCGCTCCCATCAATTAAAAATGACAAGTCAACTTTGCAGCCTAAGGAATGGAAAGGGACTCTGTTATTCTGCTTCTCTCTCATTGCATTCAATGCTCACTCCCCGCTTCCTCCACCAGAGCCCCCTGAGATGCCAACGAAAAGAAAGTTAAAAAAATAAGTAGCAAGATGCAAGGTATACTTATTTATTTATATCCATAACTGATTTTCACCGGGCACCAAGGTCCTGGACACTGGGCTGGTACTTATTTCCATGACTGTTGTAGAAGTCTCTGTATCAGCCACAGTTACAGACTTCAGAAGCAGGGACCTCCCAGTCAAGTCTAAGAAGGCCCTCAGAATGGTCTCCTAGTTCAGACCATATAAGTGCAGACCCCCAGATGCGGGCATTCACCCAGACTGAGTCCCTGGAGCTTATGGTCTTTTACTCTCATCCTCACTTTTTAGAATTGTGTGTTGGCTCTCTATAAAGGTGGGAAGAATCTGCAGGGCCAGTGCTGAGGGGAGGGCAGGAAGTGTAGATTGAGAAATGCATACTTATCTTATCCTTCACTTCCCTGGGTGGGGCAACCATAGAAATTATCCACCTGTATCGACAGATACCTGTTCTTATTTGTAGCTACCTTAGATTTTTGCCCCTTCTTTTAGTTGTAATAAATACTAGGACAGCTCTGGTTAGGATCTTGGGACCTCTGCAAGTAGATGAAGGTTAGGATGAAGGCGGGGGGATGGTGGGCCTGCAAGCTGGTTCAAACTTTCAGACGCTGAAAGGAATTGATGGAAAGCCACGTAAGCAAGTAGAAGTCGGTGTCTTTTTTATTTATTTATTTTTGGCTGCGTTGGGTCTTCGGTTGCTGCACGTGGGCTTTCTCTAGTTGCGGCGAGCGGGGGCTGCTCTTCGTTGCAGTGCACGGGCTTCTCATTGTGGTGGCTTCTCTTGTCGCAGAGCATGGGCTCTAGGTGTGCGCAGGCTTCAGTAGTTGTGGCTCGCGGGCTCTAGAGCGCAGGCTCAGTAGCTGTGGCGCAAGGGCTTAGTTGCTCCGCGGCATGTGGGATCTTCCCAGACCAGGGCTTGAACCCATGTCCCCTGCATTGGCAGGTGGATTCTTAACCACTGAGCCACCAGGGAAGTCCAAGTTGGTGTCTTCTTTGCTCTCGACTGAAATTATATCATCTCAGGATGATAAAACTGATTATTCAATGCTGATCAGAAGTTTCTTATTGGGAGCTATATAGTCCCTTGATTAACAAAAAATGAGGAATGAGTTCTTTTAACAACTGCAATTTGGGAGACAAAAATATTTCAAAGCAGAGTTCCGTGGGTGAAAAAGAGAGACAGTAAAATTAGAAGTTTCTGGACTGGAGTGTCCAGGAGGACACAGGGGCCAGCTCTGCCCTGTGTGGGAAGGGTGCAGCTGTCCAGACCAGCCTGGATCTCTAAGCTGCCACACAATCGCCCATGAGGCTGCTCTCGACTTCTGTTCTCTGCATTGTGTTGCTTCCATGGGACTGGGGTCCTCCCATTCCCCAAAAGGAGAAGCTCTGTGGCAGGGAGGGATATATATTTTTAATGAAAGCAAGAAATGAACATGAGTTGATACAGTTTTAAGCAGAATTGATGAGAAATATTTAGTAAAGAGTGATACTACAGAGTGGGCAGGTTAAGGGAAAAAGTTCTGAGAACTTGCTTTATTCTGTTGCTGTGGTGCATGGCAATCAAAACCAGAGGAGAAGTAGGTGATGACAGGGGCCTCTCTGGGCCTGGCTGACTCGCTCCATCTGGAATCAGTGCCTCGGCTCCCTAGGGACCTCGCAAGCTTTTAGACCCTGTGTGCCTGGATGGTCAGGGCCTGCCGTCTCTTCCTGTTCAGCTGGCTTCCCCTGTCCTTTGCTGACCCCAAACTGTCTGTGCTCAAGCATGCTCCTCGAGATGAAGATTGGAAGAAGCAAATAAAATCAAGGAGCGGAGTTTAGAGATGCCACTAAAGCCTGGGCTAAAGCAAAAGAGAAGCAGAACTGCTCTATGGCTTGGCAGGTTCCCCACACAGGGCCAACCCTCTCTTTCCTATGTCTGGGCTTGCGATGTGAATTGCCGCCAGCAGGTGGCAGTGGTGCTCTTTAGGGCTTGCCGCCCACTGGCACCTATGCTGGAAATGTGGACGGACTCCCAGGTTCCACCCTGACCTATAAAATCAGATCTCAGTTTAGCAAGATCCCCAGGTGATTCCTATGCACATTAAAGTTTGAGAAGCACCCCTGAAGAGAGGTTTTCCTTCAGATGTCAGCAGATTATAGTTCAATATGCCTTTTTAAATGAAAACCTTTTTTTAGAAAAATAACAATTACAGTAAGGGCCACAGGGGATTTTCTTTTTAAATGAAGAAGTGTACATGTTTTGTAGCATCTATATTAGTTCTTCCTAGACCATTTTTTCTCCTTATTTTTAAAATATTAATTTATTTTTGGCTGCGTTGGGTTTTCTTTGCTGCGCGTGGGCTTTCTCTTGTTGTGGCGAGCAGGGGCTACTCTTTGTTGTGGTGCGTGGGCATCTCATTGTGGTGGCTTCCCTTGTTGCGCAGCACGGGCTCTAGGCACACGGGCTTCGGTAGTTGTGGCACACGGGCTTGGTAGTTGTGGCGCATGGGCTTAGTTGCTCCACGGCCTGTGGGATCTTCCCAGACCAGGGCTCGAACCCGTGTCCCCTGCACTGACAGGCGGAGTCTTAACCATTGTGCCACCAGGGAAGTCCCTCTCCTTATTTCTTACATCTTGAACTGTGTTTTAAGGAGGTTTTAAGGAGGTGAGGTGTTTCTCTGTTTCCTCTGTTCTCTTCACTCATTAGCCTGCTGGCTGTTATTGGGATCACCTTTGCTCCTCCTTCCCAAGAATGTTTTAATGACAATGGCTCCCGCTCAGGGCATGTGCTCACTGAGACCCTAGTGGCTTTCTCATACAGACATAAAAACATGCTGATGTGAAGATGACAACAGCAATACGAAAGGACAGTACTGGGTTATGAAATGTCCAGCATGAGCAATTTATTACGGTCACTGAGGTTGCAGCAGGAGGAAGAAAAGGTAAGACAGAGTGTCTACAGTCATCTATCTACCAATTTTCTTAATTGCTTTGGTTTTCTTCAACGTGATACGTTTATAGATTAATGCTTTTTGTTGGCCAGTATATTAGGCCAGTGTTTCTTAACCCTAGATATGTATCAGACTTGCTTATGCAGCTTCAATAAATAAAGATGCCTGGGAATCACTCCAGGCGGTGCTTCTCAAGGGTTAGCATACAAAGGAATTGCTTGATTCAGTAGACCCGCCAGGGTGGGTGGGGTGGGTGGGAGTCTGAGATTTTGCATTTCTAACAAGCTCCCAGGTGATACCAATGCTGCCGGTCTTCAGACCACACCTTGAGTAGCACGATCTAGGGAGAGACTGATTCAGTAGGTATGAGGCAGGAATTGGTATCTTTCATTTTTAAAAATGTCTTCAGGTGGGACTTCCCTGGTGGTCCAGTGGTTAAGACTTCGCTTTCCAATGCCGGGGTTGTGGGTTTCATCCCTGGTTGGGGAGCTAAGATCCCACATGCCTTGCGGCCAAAAAACCAAAACATAAAACAGTAGCAGTATTGCAATAAATTCAATAAAGACTTTAAAAATGGTCCACGCCCCCCCCCCCAAAAAAATGTCTTCAGGTGATTCTCACCCAGAGGTGAGTTGAGACTCACAGCCCATTGGTGGCTGACTTGTCGCAACTTTCTGGGAGAATTTGCAGGTGCTCTCCTTGGCTTGCAACACACAGCTCCCTCCCGGTTTTCCTCTTTTTCTCTGGTCCCTTCTTTCTGGTATCCTCAGGTGGCTTCTCTTCCACCGCGTTAGTCTTAAAGGTCTTCAGGTTTAAGTCGTCTGTTTCTTCTTACTCTATCCTGTCTCCCTAGGTCACATTTTCTGTTCTGACAGCTTTGGCTTTGAACTATGGCTCATCATTTTCCAACTCTAAATTTCTGGCTGGGCTGTCCTTTCAGAATGTCAGATCTGGGTAGTTAACTCTGCTAGACCAAACGTCTTACAGAAGATGATAGATGTAAACACTCTCCTGCCCCAATGTGCTCGGTCCCCAGTGGTCCTCATGGCAGCACCATTTGCCCTAGTTGTCCAAATCATCTTTAACGGCTCCCTCTCTTGCACTTCTACCTCTAACCCTCTAGATTCTTCCTTCTCTATCTCTTGAATTTGCCCATTTCTCTCCATTTACGCTTCCCTCTCTGAGCTCTGTGTACCATCATCTCCGCTGGACCACCGTCCTCGCTGGCAAGCGAGTCTCCTCCTTTCATCCTCCTGGTCACCCCACCCCACCCCACTCTGTTGCCATAGCGATGTTTTAAACATCTGATCCTCTCCCCCTCTTGCACATAGATAGTGTAAATCCTTCAAAAGCTTCCCTTTCCCCTTAGAACAAAGTGACAGAAGAGAGGAGATAAATAGATTCAGGGTAGGAGAGAGGTGGGTTAGGGTGGGAGTGAGTGGGGAGAGGGGAGAGAGAGCAGATCAGATGTCAAAGCCACTATGGGTTTCTAGTTGTCAATTAACTTACTTGGATCTCCCTGGGATACTGGCTCCAAAGACTGTGTGCTTAATTCTTTTTTTGGAACAAATCCTGGAAAGAGCAGTAAAACTTTTGGTGACTTACAAGAACAGGAAGCATCTGGCCTCACCCCAGGGATGGGGACAGAATGGATATTCACACTCAGCTCAGGGGGCTTGGCTTACTAAGTGTGCTCTTCTCCATAACACCCCCATCTTAAGAGAGAAGAATGAATGCTTACCGACAGCCTACTAGAGACACAGTACTCCCCTGGGTGCTTACAGGCATTTGAAGTCAGGAGACTTGAGATTGGTCCCCTACTGCCCGTTAGGAGACAGCCATAGTCTCCTTATCTGAAAGCATTAAGCGCTTTGCCAGTGTAAATTATCCCTCTGTAAAATTCTGAAAATCTTAAGGTCAGGGCGTGTGTCTCACTCATCATGTGAACCTTTCCTGTGGTCCTCAATCAACATTCAGTGACTGAGTTGATGAACAAAGATGAGTGAGACCGAGGACAGTCTAATGGGGGTTGGGTGTAGACTGGAGAGGAAGAGATGAGATACAAGCAACCCAAATGAGAGGGTCTATAATGCTTCCCTTCCCCTCCAGCAGTCTGAGACCAGAGTACAGATGCAAAAGGGTTTAGGGCTTTGAGAGGGGGTGTATGTGAGTTGAATTTCAGCCTCAGGGGTCTTCTTTAGAGCTGTTTACCTGGGAGCCAAGTTCACAAATATATCATATAAGGAAATAAAGACAATAAATACGAGTCTTTTTAGGCTTGGTAAGGCCAATGAGTTTCTTGGGCAGAGTGAAACTTGCAGCACCAACCAGAAGTGAGTCTCCCCGTTTCTGGGATGCTGGGTAGCGCCCACTGAGAGTCTCCCCCAGTGGAGGAAGGTGCTAAGGGCTCTGCTAGCTCCTGGCTGGGATGAGCTTTCTCCTGGCTTGTTAGTTTTTCCAGTTTGCAAAGCACATGAGTTCATCTTCCCATTAAAGGTCAGCTTGCTCATCCCACTTCCTCACATCATTTAAAAAATTCACGAATGGCATTTCTCATCCAGGAGCTCTGGGAGGGGAAGAAATACATGTCCAGAGGCCGGAGTCCTTTCCTCCATCTCCCCCCAACCCCAACCCACCAGCAAAATCTGCCCTTGAACCAAGAGTCAGAAGGCCGCATTTGGTGTTGGAGTTTCAAACACTTAACGCAGTAAACAGGGAACAACATTCATTCATGTGAAGGGAAAACCCGAATCCCACTTGCAAAGAAGGAAGAAGAAACAGAAGGAAGTCAAAGTGTGCTCCCAGACGGAGTGAGGGTTTAACCCATTTTGGGGGCCTGGAACTCACTCCCTTCTGCTTTTTTGTCTTCACATTTCCTTCCCTCTTAGTGATCCAGTCTTGTCCCTTACCCAGGCCTCCCTGTAGGAGCTTCAGTGGGCCCTTCGCATGGTCACCAGACCCTAATGTCGGAGGTGACACTGTTGGAAAGCCTTCTCTAGCTGAGCTTAGTCTCTGTGCCGCCTGCTGTACGAATCTTGATCTAGTCACGGCCAGGAGGAGGGGCTGCATAATTACCTGCATCTAGAAGCACCGATCCAGGTTTCCACAATTCAGGTTCCCCTGCTTTTCAAAATTAAAAAGAAACAAACTCATTACTTAGATGAAACCGGCAGAAGCTCTCAAGGGAACTGCCAGGATGATAATATTTTCTAACTGTGGCAGAAAGTTCAGTAAAGAAGCAGGAGACCAGACTTTGGGATGAAGCAACCTGAAATCTGTGGGATTTTCTCATTTAAAGCTCTTAAAGCCAAAGACGAAAACATCTTCACTCTTTTCTTCCTTTCCCTATGCACCAAGAATCACGGAATAATAGGAATCCTGGAATTCAAGGGGACCTAAAAGCTCATTCAATTTGAACCAACCTCCTAACCTGCTTCAATAACATCTCTACCTAAGCGAGTGGCTGGCTGGTGCTTGGATCCCTCCAGAGACAGGGAACTCATTACATTCGCAACTAAAGTAGTGCATTTCTTCTTGGACTATTGAGACTTTGAGAAGACTTTTCATTGTATCAATATGAAATCTTTATCCATCCATCCATCCTTCCATCCACCCATCTACCCGTCACACTCAATAAGCACCCAGAATATGCCCAGCATCATTCTGGGTACGTTGGCCTTACCCATCTGTTTGTGTTTCTTTCCTTGGAACCACACAGAACAAATCTGGCCCCTTCAGGGAGCAGGCAGTACACTCATTTCCTGAGGCTCTGCTTCTCATGGTGTGCCTCAAGCAGAATAGAGCAAAGTGGCACCTGGCATCCTATCTGTCTAATGCCCTTCACCACGAACCTGTGCTGATGAAGTGGCAGCGGTGGTCGGGAAGGGGAGATTCTTACCCAATCCCCCTGATCTCTTTTGGAGAATTATGGCTGGGAGGGGCTCAGAGGCAGCACAAACATATTAGGAAGCCTCGTAAGGACACCCTAATGGCTGTTTCTCTCCCTCTCCCATTCCCTCCCCTCTCCCCTTGCCTTTAGCTCTCAAGGCTGAGAGCATAACAAACTGTTTCATTTCTTAAAGGCCATCAGCTTTCCAGCACACTGCAATTATTAACACACTCAAGTGAAGTGATATTTTCCTTTGCATGATTAAAAGATGCCAGGCTATTTTGAAAGATAGTCCGTGTTCTTGCAGGTTCTGGGTTAATGGTGAGAACTGAGTTTAATTTGGCTCAGCCGTTAACCAGGTGTAGGACCTTGTGCAAGTCACATGCCCTTGCTGAACCTCAGTTCCTTTTTGAGTAACATTAGCAGTTTGGGTGGGATGATCTCCAAACTCAAAATATTTATGACGTATATGTTTAAACATTCAGCTTCTTTAGCCTCATTACTCTATCGCCACCTACTGGTAAAAATATGCGCTTTGCCCTTTTCCTTAAAAAAAGGTGCTGGTGACGTCTCAGTTTTTGCCCTAGGCTTTCAGCACCCTTGGATGTGAGGAAAGATTAGAATGCTGGAGGCTCTATTACTTTGGCAGGAGATAAACAGTTCTCTGACATGAGGGATTTTCAGGCCTCTTACTCCTGTCCTGGAGGCCTGTCCTTCTGTCCATGACACTTGCATTTGTTTGGGACAAGTTTGAACCAAATCGCTTTCATCCAAAAGCCAAAGGCTGAAAAAATATTTGAACAGCTCAGACTTGGTGTTTTGGGATTTGGTAGTAATGAGAAGTAGATTTGTGAGAACATTTGTGTTCTGGTGTTGAGGTCTGAGGGCGTGGTGTGGGGAAAACAAGTCAGAAGACCCGTCCTGAGTCTACCAAAACACTAGCTGGGGGTCTGGGGGGCTAGCCTACCTTCTCTGATCTCCAGTTTTCTCCTGCGTAAAGCCGAGCTCATAAGGACTTCTCCTGCCCTGCCTCACATGAAGGTAAATGTGTATAAAATCACTCTGAAAAGTGTAAAAGGAGCTCGTAAAAAAACAGCTAATTATTTCTGTGATAATCCTGGCTCAGTCATCTTCTGGATACATTCAGTGTCTAAGAGAGGTATTGATTTTGAACACGCACTGACCAAGCTCCTTCTGAGGATTAAGTCACAATAACCCTGTGGGTCAGGTACAGCTACGATCCCACTTTACAGGTGAGGAAACCGACGCACAGGGAGTGGCAGAGCAGAACGTTAAGCCCAGGCAGGCAGGCTCCACCCGCACGTAATCACCACCTGTTTATCACACGGGAGGCATCACGGTCGCTTCAGCATCTCAGGGTACTGGGTGAAGCCACGGAAAAGCTAGGCCTGGAACTACACCTGTAGCGCACACGAAGCGTGAGGGCCCAGAACATTCCTGTTTTAAGATCCGTGACAACCTTTGCACTGGTTACAGCTCCTTCTATTCCCTGCACATCTGGAAGTCACCAGCCCGGGACCCAAGCGGGAGCCCCCTATAAGGGAGGCCCTTAGGGCTCTCAAATTTTATGGGGCAGAAGCACAGGTGACCCTTTAGCCCCCCGGCTTCTTCCCGGTGACTCTCAGTGCAGTTTTTAGGAGGAGGTGGTCGTCTGAGAGACAGCAGCCTCTGGAGCCAGGGGACTCTGCACACCTCCCTTCCGGGGCCTGGCTTCATGCCCCGAGGGCTGCACATTTCCCTTGGAGAACTTTCTCTGGCTGCGGTGAGATGGGGGCACTCGGAGAGCAGCTGCAGCTGTGCCAAAGGAGCCTCCTGCCTGCGGCCCGACGCACAAGGGCTGTCAGAGAAGGCCGAGGACAGCAGAGGTCCTGGGCACGGGCTGTCACGCCGGCGATGCGTCAGCGGTCCCGGGTTTACAGGTGGGTTCTCTCCAAAGCTCCATGTGGAATATTTGTTTGGCAGCCTCTTCTCATGGAAACAACATCAACTCCACTGTTAGGTTTCCAGGCCAGTGAAGCTTATCTGATCAAACAGAGCTCATGGGACCGTGAAACCAGGCAGCAGCAGGATGGTTCCAAGGA
The DNA here is from genome assembly GCF_949774975.1 of Lagenorhynchus albirostris. NCBI lineage: Eukaryota > Metazoa > Chordata > Mammalia > Artiodactyla > Delphinidae > Lagenorhynchus > Lagenorhynchus albirostris. The sequence goes on from NC_083107.1 coordinate 60,355,049, forward strand.
AAAGTCCCCAAGTTTAGCTTCAGTCACTCTAGTCCCGTCTCAGAGGGTCCCGGTAGGGAGGGCGGGGGTCTGCCTGTGGGGGCCAGAGGAGGCCCCAGAATTCTAGAATCTGAAAATATCTGAGTCATCTTTGTAGTTCTAACAGCATAGTGTTTGACATATAGTACGCTCAGTAAATTTTTTTTAAATTAAAGAACAGTTCCCCTGCCGTGGAAGTGGTGGCTTAAATCGGGGACGTGTCAAGTTACACCTGTGGGCAGAAAGCATAGTGGGAGGAGGAAGCAGGAATCACTCGGGGTCATAGTTCAGTGTCCCGTGGAGGAGAGGATGAAATATTGAGGCTGACGACAACATCATTAGGTCCCTACATAGCTGCCTGGGTCTGTTAATGGTTTGCCCTAAACACAGATGGGATATTTAATGGGGCTCATGAAATTCTGTCCCATGTGATGTAATTTTATCAGTGACTGGAAGGGAGATAGGTGGCATGTTAATCAATTTGGTGGATGACAGAGAAGTTGGAAGATTGTTAGTATATTCAATGACAGAATTAAGATTTAAGAAGACTACAGGATTGGGGTGACCTGCTTCTGTAGAAATACCTGAGAAAAGACCCTGGGAACTTGAGTGATTGCCAGTTCAGTAGGAGATGAGCTGATGATGAGACAGAACCTCCCCCCCACAAGGAACTTGGGATGTTTTCATGGAACCAGAGTGTTTAGGGCGAGAGGCAATTCCCCGGGCACAGCCCTTGAGGCATCGTGTCCTGCTCTGTGTGCTCTGTTCCCACTCACTGACAGACTGTGGTTTAGCTCGAGGGTGTGATGCTGAGTCACGTAAGGACCTGTCGGAGGGATGAGAGAAATTTATCCCAGAAAAGATGAGACATAACGGAGGACATGAAGGCTACTTTCATATATTTGAAAGGCTCGCAAATGTATGCCCTTAAAAATATTGAAGACCCCCAAAGAGCCTCTGTTTGTGTTGGCTACATCTACTGATTTTTCTCATATTAGAAATTAAAGGGCTTCCCTGGTGGCACAGTGGTTAAGAATCCGCCTGCCAATGCAGGGGATACGGGTTCAAGCCCTGGTCCGGGAAGATCCCACATGCCGCGGAGCAACTAAGCCCGTGTGCCACAACTACTGAACCTGCGCTCCTGAGCCTGTAAGCCACAACTACTGAAGCCCGTGTGCCACAACTACTGAAGCCTGCATGCCTAGAGCCTGTGCTCCACAACAATAGAAGCCACTGCAATGAGAAGCCCTCGCACTGCAACAAAGAATAGCCCCCGCTCGCTGCAACTAGAGAAAGCCCGCGCACAGCAACGGAAGACCCAACGCAGCCAATTAAATAAATAAATAAATAAATTAATTAATTAAATCTTAAAAAAAATTAAAACTGTGCATCCTCTCATCTGAAACAGAGTATTAACTATCCATCTATTTTACTATTTATTCACTTAAAAATAACAATAGACCTATCTATTCTAACATTTTTTATGAAAAATGCTTTCTGAAACAAAAGCATTCAGTGAGAAGAGTGGCACATTTCTTCAGTGTCTGACATAACAGAAGGCAGCTAGAATCTGATGTCAGTTCCTGCAGTCAATCTGTGGTGAAATCTCGTTTTTGTTGAAGGGTATGAAGAAAATCTGGCCTCACACAGTTCTGTACGCAGAGAAGTGAGGGCCTCACAGAAGGCCTGAAAGCAGGTCCCCGGACCACACTTTGAGAAGTAGTAGTTTAGAAAAATTAGGAGCAGCAGGCTTAAGTTCTAGATAGTATGTCTAACAATGGGACTGGGAAGTTATCCTACACAGGGCAAAGGTCTCTGTCACGCCATAAGGGATGCATTTGTTTGGTGGGAAATTAGATCAGAGGCCTTTTATACAATTCTTCCCAATTCTACGATCTGCTGATCTTCTAGCTGAGGAATTGGGTGACTTGTCTGAAATGCATGATTATGTGGGAAGTGAGAGCCCGTCGAAGAGTAGCTAAGACCCCGCCTGCGAGTTCTCCCCCGCCTGCGGGAGCAAGTGTGGGGCTTCGCCACTGTCCAGGCCTGTGTGGCGTGGGGGAGGAGGGGCCCCAAGGCAGGGGCACGCGGGGGTCCGCGGGAGGGTCTGAGGTACTCAAAGCAAAGCTGCAGGGGTGACGGTGGAGGGGGAGGAGCCACAGAAAGGGGCAGGATTTGAGGGTGAGAAGAGCTGGGAGCATCTGTGCGGTCAATGAGATAGAGCTTTCGTTAATTACTGGAGCGTGAAGAGAACGGAGGAGAAAGGGAGGCTCAGAGCTACAGACCCAGGGGGAAGGTTATGAAGGGTTATAAAAAGGGAGTGGGACCAGGGCTTCCCTGGTGGCGCAGTGGTTGAGAGTCCGCCTGCCGATGCAGGGGACACGGGTTCGTGTCCCGGTCCGGGAAGATCCCACATGCCGCGGAGCAGCTGGGCCAGTGAGCCATGGCCGCTGAGCCTGCGCGTCCGGAGCCTGTGCTCCACAACGGGAGAGACCACAACAGTGAGAGGCCAGCATACCGCAAAAAAAAAAAGGGAGTGGGATCTAATGCTCAAAACAGCTTTGGGTTGCTGGGCAGGAAAGAACACGAGCTGGAGGTCAAAGAAGCTCCTTGTTGCCATCATCCCCCAAGCCGAGTCTGACTGGCGACGTGTGTCTGGGTCTTGCTCTATGTCCCAGAGGTGGGTCCTGGGATGGCACGGGGGGGGTGCCTCTCCAGCCGACCCAAACCCCTGACAGCCCTTGGGTGTCTGGACTGGCAGGGACGTACTCTCGCCACACTGAGAACGGACAGAGCAAACAGATGCTTATTAGAGTTAAAACAACTTGGCATGACCTGGAGGTGAGTGGCAGAGGCCAGCAGGTGCGGGGAGAAGGTGTTTGTTAAGTGCCGCAGAGCAGGGCCGGCAAGCAGTGGGCAGCCTCGCCAGGTTTCTGGAAAGCAGCTCGGGAGAATCCTGCCCTCGGATCCCCGGGGGGATTACACAGGGTCAGTTGATTCACATGGAACCAGCAGTCTGCTTTCTCTTGTTTTGCCCCCTGATGAAAGTGCCTTGGAAGTCAGCCGAGCTTTCTGTGCTTGGCTCTACTTTTGGGGGTTTCAGAGGGCGCACAAATCCTGGCCAAGGGCACTAGAGGAAGCAGTGCCCCGGGCTTGGCTGCCTGAACTGTCCCACGGGCCTGTTAGGGTCTAAAATGGCCTTGGAGTCCTTGGCCTGCCCAGCGATCTGATCCTTAAGCCCTTTGTCCTGAACAGCGGCATGTATGTTGCCAGCGGTGCAACTGTGAAGCCATCGAAGCTCTTAGCCCTGTCCAGGGGACCCGGTGGAGCTGCTCCTCCCATCTGGAATCAAAACAAAACAGAAACCACAGTCTCTAGGACTCTTCGAACTCGTGGAGGACAGACAGGTATCCCCCAGCAAGAGAAAGGCCTGGACTCTTCTTGTTCCTAGTGCCCCAAGGCTACAAAGGAAATTGTCTCTCAAGTCTGTCAACTCATGGCCCAGGCCCCAAGCAGAGTTTGTGGAAAGCATCTAACCGGGTGAGATTTTTCTTTCTCATCTCTGCAGGCCTCAACAGCATCTCAGAGAAGAGAACTTGTTTCTTCTCTCTGCATTCCCAGTTCTTGGGCCAAACCTTGAAGAGATGCACACCGAAGTGCAGAAAGGGGAGCCAGGGAGTGTCGTAATTCATAGGAGAATTCCTGGAGAGAGAACGTATTTCTGTTCCCCATATCACAGAACTACTCAGGCAAAATTGGCTCTGCCCTTTCCTGGGAAATGATAAAAATTTCTCTCTTTCTTTGACCCTTGTTCCTCAAGTATAAACCCGAGAGAGTATCCCTTTTCAGGTTTGTAAGAGCCTAGTTACTGAATCCTTAGGAATTTCTATCACAACCTCCACAAAATTGCCTTTGGGGAATGGCGATTGTGAAAGCTTTGCTTATTTAACGGCTTCCTTACTTTCCTTACAAGTTGGGCCCTTGAGCAGTATCTTTTGTTGGCATATCTGGTTGAATGCTTTCTGTCCAAATCTGAGTCAAATGACAAGGATTTGGAAAGACAAACCCCATGTAAACAAGCTTAACTTTCGTCAGTAGCTAGAAAGGTGAGTTCAGGTTCTTACCTGGATTAGTTCAGGGGCTATTTTGGCTGTTAGTGTAGGTGGTGGTGGACCAGAAATCTGTAATAACACTGGACTGGTCAGAGCATGAATTTTAATCTAACTGTTCTCATTCTTTCCTTGATCCGTCCTAGCAAGACATTACCAAGGTCAGAACCAAGGTAAAGTTTGTCCTTGGGTGGTCTGAACCTGCCCTGGAGGAGGCATTGAAATGAAAAAAAAAAAGGATTTAACTCAAAACACTAACTGAAAATTCCAGGTAACAGTAACCCTTGTACTTCACAACTGTCCAAGTAAGCATCTTTTACTAAAGTGCTATATTTCTTTATACTTCATTATTCTTACAATAATTCAGCTGTGCCACTCCTGAGGGGGTTAAAGTAATCCTTCAATAGAAATGTCACTTAACATTTAGCAATTTGCTTAAACTGCATTAACATGGTATTGATGCAAATAGCATTAGCTTTCAGTCATTTCTAAGGGTACACAATGGGTTATCCTTAATTACTCTGTGGGAGAATCAAATACACTTCAGCATTCATTATTCACTGGGCAATTTTTCTGCAGCAAGGCTTTAAATGGGAGAAGGGAGATGGGAGATTCTGTAAAGAGAGATGCAAAGTCCATTTTCGGGGAAAGGGGACCACATAAAAAGCAGCTGAGGGAAAGAACCAAGTTTCATGGAAGGGAAGAGATAAGAGGTCATGGGAAAATATCAGTTTTTCTTAGAATCAAATCTATCTGCCATAACTTTCATTCCCTGTGTCTTCATTCCAGTTATTTGGACACAAACTCAAAATAGCTCTGTTTTCTAATTCTAAAGCGAACACGGGCTGACTGTCAAAATATACACTGTGGGTAGTAAGGAATCATCTGCAATCCCTCTATACAGCAGTGGCTGGTTTACAGTTTTGGTATACAGTGTTCTATCCCTTTTTCCATGCACATGTTCTCATGTGCAAAAACATAATTATAAAACGTGAGAGTGGTACCCATCCTGTTTCGTAGCCTGCTTCTTTGACTTAACAACCTGTCACAGACCAATCTTCTGTCAGTAAGTGCACATATTTTAATAGCTGTATAGTAATTTCTTTAACTGTTCTGACAATGGACGATTAAACCGTCTCCATCTGTTTTTCTATCGTGAACAACATCTGTGTCCAGGCTTCTTTTGACTTTGGCTGATAATTACCTTAGGACATATTCCTGTAAGTGCAAAGGCTGGTTTTGAATGAACAGACGGATCAGGTTTTGCTTGCACGCCCTATCTACAATCACTTCTAGAATCTTTTTTTGTTTTGTTTTGCGGTACGTGGGCCTCTCACTGTTGTGGCCTCTCCCGTTGCGGAGCACAGGCTCCGGACGCGCAGGCTCAGCGGCCATGGCTCACGGGCCCAGCCGCTCCGCGGCATGTGGGATCCTCCCGGACCGGGGCACGAACCCGCGTCCCTTGCATCGGCAGGCGGACTCCCAACCGCTGCGCCACCAGGGAAGCCCTAGAATCTTTTGACTATAGTCACGTATATGAAAGGAAAAAACCACTTCATAAATGCATCAACAGCAACTGCTTGTCCATCAGCAGAAGAGTTGCTCTCATAATTAACAGAATATTTTCAGCTATTTGAAGAAATTATCTATATATTAAACATTATTTAATATGGTTGGGCTGAAATGTCACAGCGAATATCTGTAGGCAAGCACTAGGACAGGCATTCATGAAAGTAGACTGGTGGTTGTCCAGGACTGGGGGAGGGAAGGCTTAGGGGGACACGGTGAGTGACCATCAGTGGGGGTGGGGATTCTTTTTGGGGTGATGAAAATGTTCTAGAACTGACTGTGGTGACAGTCGCAAAACCCTGTGAGTATACTGAAAACCATTGAACTGTGCACTTTAAAGGGGTGAATTGTATGGTAGGGGAAAAGTATCTCAATAAGGCTGTTATTTTCAAAGAAACATAGGCATTCAAACACTAGTCTTCACTCTTCTTCATTCCTACAGAAAATCCTTTGAGTAGGCCATACGCATTTTAAAAAGTCTTCTCTTCCTTCCTCCCTCCCCCGTTTGGCTCCTTTCTTAGCAATTAGGGCACAGGCTGCACGGAGCGCTTGCCCTGCATATTTGTCTAGCAGTCTGTGGGGCAGCATGGACGTGGGTGCTGGACCAGGATGAAGAGTGAACACTGATGGGCTGCGAGGCTGCTGCCCAAAGCTCCTGTCCCCAGGCCAGGAATAAGGAAGCTTTGCCAGGCTGGGGGCCACTGCTTCGAGTTGCTTGAGGTTTTCCATAAGCACAGGCCCAGCTTGTAACAGGATTTCCAAGCTCCTGGTGTAGCCAAATAAATATGCCCCGGGCTTAATTATATGTGTTATGTAAAAACTGACATCCTCTAAGGAGACACCCACTCACTCAGCTACTCAAAAGTCTTTGAAAGAACCAAGATGGTGGGGGAGTGTCTGATATATTTCAGAAATTATTTGTATGGTATTTTTATTTGGGGACTTTATATTATAGCTTCTTCCATGAGTCATTCATCCAGTGTAGTAATAATACTCCCTATTTCATAGAGTTTTGGGGAAGAGTAAATAAAATAATGCATACAGGGTGCCTGGCACAGGGAGAGAACGGACTGTGTTCTGTTACTGTTGCTTAGCGATCACAGCGGGAATTGGCTGTGTCTAAGACCCTCGAATCTTGTCACCCCACTGATGTCAAGGCAGGTCAGGCCCCTGATTCTGTGCTGTATCGTTAGTGCCTCGGGTGTTCGTTTATGGAAGGGATGTCTCCTGCAAGGGGATTCACGGAGAGCCGGCTGCTGGGGGTGAATCTCGGCTCTGCTGCTTCCCAGCTGTGTGGCTGGGGACCAATTGCCTCACTGACCTACTCCTTGGTTTCCTCCTCAGTACGATGAATTAGTCAAATTAGAAGTAATGTTATCTACTTTCTAGGGCTGTTCTGAGGATTTAATAGGTTAGTATTTGTCAGGTGCTTAGAAGAATGTCTAGCACATTGAAAGTGTTTGGATTTGTTGAATAGAAAGATGACTAGAGAGCTGGGCTCTGACATGGAAGGCGGGGAAGGGGTCGTGCTACAAGACACTGATGTTAGGAAGCTGGAGGTGAGGCTGAAAGAACGAGTCCTGGGCGCTTCCTCCTAGGAGGAAAAAGTGGCACCAGGTGGGAAATATTTGGAAAAAGTAGCTGAGACAACAGGGACACTCCCGCTGTGGAATTTCCCGCCCTCTTGCCAGAAGACCTTTAGAGCTGGGATAGGTGCGCTCATTGCCCAGGAAGCCTGGTGTAGAAGCCTGTGTAAAACGGGTGTTTGGATTATCAAATGGGCTCCTAAGGTCGTATCTGAAGTAATACTGAGATTAATTCCATAAACTGGACTTTGGTAAAACCTAAAACATGATTTAAGAAATGGATACAAGTGGGCAGACAAAAAGCAATCAGAAAAGGAATAAAAACGTGAGCTATCTGGCTTTTCCTAAAGGGATTCTTTTTGTTTTGTTTGCTTCTAATATTTGAAGACTTCCAGGAGTATTCAGTTTGTCCCTTAAAACAAAACAAAACCCAACAGTGTTTACATAGAAATCTATTATCCCTTCAACTGAACTTTTGGAGAAATGGGGATTTTGCAATGGGAAAGTTTCACATCATATCCTACCTTCCCAAGTACAATTAACAGCAGTCCTATTTTCAAATCTATATTAAGTCCCTTCTACATAGTTTGCGTAGCTTTTAGCTTGGTCCTGAATTATTACTGGCCTCAGGTTTACCCCTTGAATCCGGGAGGGCATGACACACACCCCTGGCCCAGGTCTCCGGCGCTCTCCCCTCGCCCAGCTTAAAAGGTGGGAGATGGGCTCATACACAGGCATTCAGACAGAGCTACTAACTCTAAAAACCCACTCTTCCATTCTTCTAGCACATGGCAACACACAGTGACTACCTACTGACCCAGCTCCTGGCTTCTCTGGCCCACGGGCTGTGGTCTGAGGCTGCTGGTGGTAGAGCCTGCAGATGGGGGCGGCTTTGGCAAGGTGGTATGGGTGCCTTCAACTGCGGTGGTCCCCAGTACTTGCATCAGGGGGACTGGCTGTGCGGTTGTCCCTGGAGCTGATGGGCTCTGATAGGCTTTTGTGGTCTCACCTGTAAGAAAGTGGAATTACACTGGGTCTTACAAAACAGACGGTAGGCTCTTCAGGACAGAAATAAATATTTCTTGAACACTAGCTATGAGCAAAGTCCTGTGCTAGCTGCTGTGGAGCAATGTACAATCTGGATGGAGGAATAAGCCAATAAACAAACCAAAGATGAAATAACAAAATACTTAAGAGACAGCTCAAAACAACATTAACATAGACAAGGCCAAACATGATTAACTGTCAAATTAATTTTCCATACACCAGAAGCAATGGTTCATGAACGTATTTTTTTTGCTGTTTCAGTTAGTGTTGGCCTGGGGATAGGGCGTACTTTCAGGTCTTTCACCATTTTAGACAATGTGTCTTAGATGTTCTAGTTCACATTTGGTTCATGACTAGCCGACTAACTCCTCTGGACCCCAGTTTCCTCAGCTATAAAATGGGGTATCGGAACTAATTAGATGGTAAGGACCATCTAGATGATTCTTCTGAATTGTGCTCTTCATCCCCGTGTGATGATTTAGATTGTTTCCATAATTTTAAACGAGTCCGAATTTGTTAGGTTGAGGGCATGGGGACAAGGGGCCCACTGGGCCTTGTCGTTGTATTGAGAACTGTGGGTTTGCACCAGAAGGAGACAAAACATGGTCCCCAAAGTGAACGGCACCGCAGCCCTGGGAGGGAACAACAGCCACCAGTCACTTGTGTCTGCTGGACCCATGGCAGGTATGCCAACTTCTACATCTGTGCATCTCTATTAGTTTCCTGGGGATGCTAACAAATTACCATGTGCTCAGTGGCTTAAAACAACAGAAATCTATTCTCTCACAGTTCTGGAGGCTGAAAGTTGGAAATCAGTGTCACTGGACTGAGCTCCCTCCAGAGGCTCTAAGGTAGAATCTGCTCCCTGTCTCTTCCATTTCCTGGTGGCTGCTGGCATTCCTTGGCTTGTGGCCCCACCCCTGCAGTCTTCAAGGCGAGCATCTTCAATTCTCCCTCTGCTCCATCTCCATGTGGCCTTCTCCTCTGTGTGTGTCAAATCTCCCTCTGCCTCCCTTTTTTTTTTTTTTTTTTGTGGTATGCGGGCCTCTCACTGTTGTGGCCTCTCCCGTTGCGGAGCACAGGCTCCGGACGCACAGGCTCAGCGGCCATGGCTCACGGGCCCAGCCGCTCGGCGGCATGTGGGATCTTCCCGGACCGGGGCATGAACCCGTGTCCCCTGCATTGGCAGGCGGACTCTCAACCACTGCGCCACCAGGGAAGCCCTACCTCCCTCTTTTAAGGATACGTGTGATTGCATTTAGTCTCCTCCACAACCCTGCCCCCAGACAATCCTGGATAACTTCCCCATCTAAAGATTCTTAACTTAATCACACCAGCAAAGCCCCCTTGCCTTCCTCCCCACTCCCATTTTTTGCCATATAAGAAAACATCCACAGGTTCCAGGGATTAGGACATGGATATGTTTTCGGGGGTCGTTTTTCAGCGTATGACAGCATCCCAGCTCTAGCCTTAACTCTGCTTAGGGATGAAGCATCTTTGGTCACAGAACAGCAGGCCGGGGTGGGGGGGTAGCATCTGAGAGAGAAGGAGCTGTACTCTTCATGGGAACCACCAAACCTCCTCTTTGACATTGTACAGCACGCTGGGCAGTGTCAGACCACAGCCCTGTCCAGCCACGTAGACAAATGTGAGGTGGCGTCGGGTGTCTGGACCCACTGCTCAGCACTAGCACCTGCGCATTTTCCCACCCTGACGCTATTACCTCCTGTTGGGAGGGCAGGTCAGCACTCACCGCCCTAGGATTGGGTTGGAGTTCGGCCGCCCTGTCTGCTCTTGCAGGCATTAACCCGGCAAGGCAGGAAGTGGATCCCTCATTTACCCTGATGTTTGCTAACAGTTGGTTGCCTTTAAAACCACCTGGAGACTGTGCCAGACAGATTGCTAAAGAGCTAGCAGCGGCCTCGGGGGTTCAGCCAGTCTTCACGCCATCCTTGGGCAAAACTAGTGTGATTTATGACATTTCCATTACTCTAAAGGAATTGAGCTTTCATAACAAGTCCTAGGGAAGTTTCTAATTTCTCTAAAGTACTCTTCTGTTATACCCTCTGGTAAACGCTACCAGGCAGTAATGCCTCTTTAGGGAGACGCAGGCCCAGGTTCATACAGGGAAAAGCCATTTAATAGAATCACTTGTATATTTTATGAAATAGGCTATAATTACTAACTTGGAGAGAAATATATAAATAAACTGACAGTACATTTTACTTGCAAAGTATTAATTAAACCACAAGTAATTAAATTAAAAATAAAACTTCTACTTGGAAATAGTCAATATTTTTGCCACTTTAAACTCATTGGTTGTGGGGGATCTGGATTATCTTTTTCTCACACCATGGCTAATTCTGAGGTTTCTGAACCCCCCAAGTTTGCCTTTGCTGGTATTGCTTTGCTAGAGAGCAGATTAAATATCCTGAGGGCAGCCATTTATGTTACTTGCATAGAACACAGATGTCTTCAAGCACATCGTAAATTCAGCCAGCAGAGCCAAGTCCCTGGTCTTCCACTGTCTTCCACACAAGACCTAGACGTTTTTGCCTGCTCTCCTTCACAGGATATAACTGTCTTTAAGAGGGAGACAGAGAAGCTACTCTGCCCCGATGCTTCCAGTTCCTTGCTGAGCATAATGCCTGATGTGACCCAAAGTGAATTCTTCACGGGACCAGGTTCTTTTGGAGCAATTTGAAATAAAACCACCAGAATAGTTTCTTCGTACAACCTCAGATACATGGGGGTTTGGTCTCTTTTCAACGATTTTCATGGGAAAACATTTCAAAACTTCCCTTAGACTCTTAACGTATTACTCTTTGGACAAGGTCAAGAACAGCTCCAGACAACCACCTTCTCAACGGCACCGAGAGGGCCTCCCAGCTTCCTACACCCGGTCGTCATTAGCATCACAGTGGAGGTGATCCAGGGCCCTATCCACAGAGATTCTGATTCACTGATCTGGGCTGGGCCTTGGAAATCTGATTTGAGAACCACAGCCAGCGCCAGGCTGGCCACTAGGCTTTCTTCAGCTTCCTGAGCCTGGCTCCCTTTGCTGGAAAATGGGGACGGTCAGACCTACTTGGGGGACTGTTGTCACAGGTAGAGATCATGTCTGTAAGGGGGCCACACAGTGCTTGGCCTTCGATAAATGACAGCTGCTGACATCATCGTGATATGCCTCCCTCTCCCCCAGTGGAAAACAGGGCTTTCAGTAGGTGTCAAATGTGAGGTGACTGAAGGAAATTGAAACCAGTTTAGCAGCAACACCTTGGGGTCAGAGTGACAGGGAAGGATTTGGCTCTTCCCATGAGAACTTAGAACATGCCTCAGGGTTCTACGTGAGGGCAGGAAGCTTAATGTTCACGGAGCATCTACTGTGCACCTCGTTTACAGAAGCATTCACATATGATATTAATCACAATCCGGAAAGTCAGCCAACTATTCCCATTTTTAAGACAAGGGACAGATTCTCCCAGAGGTCAAGAAACGCGTCTCAGGCCACATGGACAGCAGGTAGCGGAGCCAGGACTTGGACCCACATTTGTTTGATGCCAAGTTCCATACTTTTTCCCACAAAAGGGGAACAAAGTAAAAGTCATGAGTCACTTCAAGATCCCTGAATGGGGTTCCCCTCAGAGGGTGGCCTGAGGTCTCCAGAGTTCTGGTGGAAGTCATCTTACTCCAAAGACAGGGTGAAGGGGTGGCCTTGGAGGGTGTTGGCAGTGAGGGCAGAAGGTCCCTGAACAGTCAAACGTATTACAATAAACTTGGGCTTGATTTTCTTCCAGGGCAAGGGATGACCAAGGGGAGTCAGGAGGGGGTTTTCCTGACACTCTAGCTCAGCAAGGGTAAAGATTTACTTTCCCTTCTCTTGTCGCGGTGCCGGCAATGTGCCTTCTCAGCTTTGGGGGAATTTCTACAAACAGACCCTTACCTGTTTTTATGGAGCTCAGAGTAGCTTGAGACTCCAGCCAAACACCAGCTGCCTGTTTAATGGCTGCTAACTGCCTTGGGAACAGCGTTTAAATCTCAGGAATGTGTTTTCTCAGCAGGAGCTGCCCATGGCAAAGCAAGATGCATCCTATTTTTGTGAGTGAGATAATTTCCCATGAAAGAGGGTTGCTATGCTTTGGGGGGTCGTCCTAACCTGATTTACCTGTTCACTCACATTCTTGGAGAGACCAGGAAGCGTCTTGCAGGGGCATGCTGGGGCCTGAGCAGCTGCTGGCCCTCACATCTTCATTTCTTCTGCTTCCTTCCATTTCTAAAGGAATTTTATCACTGAAGGAAGAGTAGCAACGAAGGGAGCCACCCTTTTACGGTTCTCAGTGGAATTTTTTATTTGAATTGGTGAAACTCACTCCACGGTGGGACTGTCACTTGAAAGAGAGGTTCCTCTAATCTTGAAGCTGGATGAGACCCCAGTATCCCTTTTATGTTGGAATCCTTATAGCTGAGCTCAGAGTCTGCCACAGAGCAGGTGCTCACTACATGGTTATTGAATGAGTGAGTGAATGAATGAACTTCATTTTTCAGACTCTGACAGCCATGAATAATCTTGTGATAGGAGGCCGATGGTGTCATCGAAGGTGGAGATGTTTTGGTAGAGGGGACAGATGACAGTAGCAATGCCTGAGGTTCTGGCTATGGCTTTTGCTAATTTTAAATGTACGTAGCAGCATGGGAATTCCCTGGCAGTCCAGTGGTTAGGACTCTGCGCATTCACTGCTGAGGGCCCGGGTTCAATCCCTGGTCGGGGAAGTAAGATCCCACAAGCCGAGCAGCGTGGCCAAAAAATATAAAATAAAATATAAAACAAAACAAAATAAAATAAAATAAATAAAATAAAAATAAACTACGTGGCAGCAAAGTGTGAGAAGGCGCCCCGTCTCCTCCACACTCCTCCTGGCCGTCAGTGAGTCAGGCCTGCTGGGGTGGGCAGTGCTAAGCTGGACCACGGTGCCTGGGGCAGATAGAGAAGTTTTGAAAATGATCTCTGCTATGGAGGACGTAGAAACCAATGGATTTTTATCAACTAAGTCATCATTTGGCTGTAGTTGTCTTCTCTCCCCTCCACCCACTCTCCCTTCAACTTGACCTGCTTCGAGGGGATGCGATCAGATTTTGAGTGCTGTAGGGGCCGGTCGGAGCGGGGCCCTTGGGCAGGGGCTGAACCTTATCTGAAACGAGGGTGACCTGGCACCCTGCCGCAGGGTCACTGTGTAGGACGGTGTCTGACACAGAGAAAGCACTTGCTGATTGATGGCTACAGTCACAGGAGGTTGTGCAGCACTCTTCCTGTCGTCCAGATTCTGGCTATGACTAAAGTCAGAGGGCCCCAGTCCCCCTTTCTGCATGAGGAGAGGTGCCACTGAACTTCCTATGGGTGGGGCTGTCCCAGCAGAACCTGCACCATCACCAGCCCCACCTGACCCAGGCTCGTCAGCAGAAGGACAGGACCAGAAGAGGGGGAAGGGTCCGAGGCCACCTCTGGGGGAGAGCAGTGTTCAGGGTAAGAGGATATTCCCTTCCTTCTTTCACGCTTTGTCCTCCCCAAGCCAGACGAAGGGGCTTCAAGAGAATCTCTCATCAACACCACGGGGCCTGCGGGGTATGGGGGGCCCTCGTTTCCCACTGGCCTTTCTGAGCTGCGGCACCGACAGGCTCACCTGGTGCACTGCAGGAGCGGAGCTCAAAGAGGAAGTCTGGGGGTGTATTCTGGGAGTCGAGAAGTATTCTCCCTCTCACGGGAGAAACAGGGAGTGCTTGGCATGTGGTCCCTGAAGCTGGAGGGCTGCCTTGAATATGGGGTCTGTTCCTGAAGTGGGGGAGGGGTGCTGCTGGAGGGGCTCAGGAGGCCAAAGGTGAGGCGAGATGGGACAAGAAAGGTGACCAACCTCATCCCATCCTAGGTCTCCTCAGGCCCCAAAAGGGAAGAGGAGAACCCCAGCCACACCCGTGACTCTGTGTGAAGGTGCTGCTGCCAGTGGATGGGGCCCCTAACTCAGAGAAAGAGACGGGGCCAGGATACAGCGGAGCAGTGCCCCCGGCTCCAGATACCCACACACGAAACCTGCTGAGAAATCACTGAGAACTTGGACGAGACAACAGAGAGGGCAGGGACACTCTCCCTCCACCAACTGGCCAGCCACTCAAGGAGACCTCTGTCCCCTAGTCATCTTCCCCGGCCCACACCAGAAGAGGACAGGTGACATCTCAGAAATGGTCCACAGGGCACCACCACCCGCTGCCAGCTTGTGGGCGGGGTTACAGAACAGGTGGTTCCTTGCAATAAAACAAACAAAAACAGGTCTAGATTACTGGAATAATTAAGAAGCCGTTAAAGATATAGTTGGAGAGGAACTGGGGTGGAAAAGTGAAAAACATTCCCTATTTGAATGCATAAGAAAACATAGGATAATGGTGTAGAGAGGGGTTTCTGAAGCCAGATTGTCCGGATCTGATTCTAAGCTCTGCTACTTACTTGCTGTGTGGCAAAGGGCAAGTTATTAAACTTCTCTGGTGCTGCATTTTCCTCAAACTGTAAATTAGGGCTAAGAGCAATACATACCCATGGTATTGTTGGGGTGAATAAATACAATAATCAGATAAAACTCTTGTAACAGTGCCTGGCACACAGCGAAAGCTCAATAAATGCTAGCTTTTATTGCCTATGCTTAAACCATATTCACCTTAAGTACATGAACAAAATCAGCTAGCTCTTCAACTTTCTGGAAGTAACGTTAAATCCCACCATAAAACAACTCACAGCTTCTCTTTGTGTGAGAAATCGAAGCATACCTTCCCCCAGAAAAGACAATAATGCATAGTATAGCTCTTGCTTTCACACAGAAACCTAGAAAAAGGTATTTTCCTGGCCTGAGTTTTACTGTACCCCCTTGGTGAGTCACAGGAAGCTGGGTCGGCACAACCTCACAGGCTGTATTTTTGGCTTTGGGCTGTTGAGATGAACTGCTTGCTGCTATCACATAAGCCACATCCTCCTCTTTGCTTCCCTCCATTTCATATGTAAGTAGAGACAGTCTTTTCCCTTTCAGCTGCCAGGGAACATTTCCACACAGAATGTCACGTCATCTTCTAAAGTAACTATACAGTAAAATTCAGGGCAACAGTCATTCTGAATGAAAATGACACAAACTCAGAGATAATCTCAGAATTGCAAAACAAAAAATAAAGCCTCACTCTTCAGCACATTGATTTCTGTGCCCATGTTCCTGGCATCTGTTAAAATATTACTGGAGTCAGCGGAGCTTGACTGGTTAAGTTGCTAATTTTTATCCTATCTCCTAAAACACAATATTGCCTGTTTACGAAATCAGAAGATTTAAATGAAATCACACGTGGACACTTGCCTGCTTTGGCAGCTGGGCTTTTAGATGATGAATATGTAAGAGATGATGGGTAGGTTACACCCTTTTGGGGTTTACCTTCTGCAAAAAAAAAAAGAAAAGGAAAAACACCACAATGATTTATTTCTAGAGCTAGAGATTTTAGATGGTTGCATTCTGTTAAGTTGACTCCCTCCTGCTGATTTGTTTCTCTTGAGTTCAATGAAATCAGTCAGTCTCCACACCCCTCTCCCTGCTGAATTGTTGATTACAATGAGAAAGTCAAGTGGCGTTCTGTTTTCCTGTATCACCTATGTTTTATTAATATTAGAAAGGAGGCAGTAAAACCTCCATCAGAATTAACGTGAGCAACCCTTATTTTGCCCATGAAGATGTGAACTGGAGGTAAAGTTTCCATACACGGGACTTTCTGAATGTTGAATCGGGTCAGTAGATGAATGGAAAAACCCTCCCCACGTTCTTTTCCTGGTTGCTGAGAGCTCTGGCCATCGGCTGGCTATACGTGAACAGCAACCTCTCACTTCCACAGACCCCGTGGGACCCAGTTGAATTCCACGGCACTAGAGAAACTTGAAAGTAGGTAAATAGAGATCGGCCTTGAAAATGACCATTTGTTGTCCACCCAGGGAGTGAAAGTTTAGATACCAGGCGAGGGAAGGAATGCTAATGTGTATCAGGGAAACCATGGAGGCATAAAGAAGCAAAACGATCAGGGCTGGGGAGGCAAGCCGCAAGCCTGGTGTGGCTGAACATGCCTGAGAAGGCTGCAGTCCGCAGTCCTCCTCTGCCAGGGAGTGCGGCTTGAAATTCCACCAAGGAGTTTCATTCCACACGAAATGGGAAGTGTCACTAGAATGCAGAAGCCCCCCTGAGGCAGGTAATTTGTCTCACTTGGTGGCTGTGAAATCCCCAGGGCCTGGAGCTGTCTGGGATGTAGTAGATGCTCAATAAGAATAACAGAGGAATTATCTTAGTGCTTAGATCTCTGTTAAAATTTAAATGCCCTTGGGAGGGGTCTCACCTGTTTTTCGATATTTACACCTGATAATGAAAGCATTTTAAACTCTCAACCTGAGGGAATATTTTTATAGGATGGGCTAGGGGAGGAGAGGTGAGGAGTGTCAAATGGGAGGTGGGAGGTGGAACACAATCTAGTGCCCGATTTTGCCAAAGGTCCTCCTGGCACAAGGGACTGCAAGAGTCATGAGGCAGACAGAATAACAGGGTCTCAGGAGGGGCTTGGGATTGGGAGCAAGAAAATCTAGGTTTCCCTTTCTGTTTTACCATTCATTAACTGCCTCAATCTCTGAGACTCTGGGTTTTTTTGTGTTTTTTTTTTTTGTTTTTTAATTCAGAAAATATGTATAATGATGTGGACCAACTTACCATACAAAGTTGTAGGGATCTAAAGGAAAAAAAAACAGTTAAGAAGTTTTGGAACTATGTTTCACCACAGAGATGCAAAGAAGTTATTCTGGTGTTACCTATAAATGTCACTCCAGGTGGGGAAGAGGCAAATGTTGGGGCTCATGGGAGTTACTTCATCTCACAAATGCCACCTGGGAGCAGGGCTGGACACCCGCATGTCCTCGCCCTGGGCCAGCCCTGCTCCAGGTGGACAGTGAGTGAGGTTATTTCAGACCCAAGGAGGGCGCCTTGGCTGTGGGCCTCACTTTATCCACAGCGAGTGCCGCAGAGACATCGGCTCCCTCAGTTTCCTATGCTTCTCGCATCTAAAATCCTATGGTTCTCTCTGTTTCTATTCAGAAGGAAAAGGAGCCTGAGCTCAGTTTTCTGCAGTGTGGATCAGAGGACAAACGGGCAGCATTAGGAGGTCCTTGCTGGACCTTTCCCATCCCTGAACTGTGGAAAGATTGTGCTGAACAAAAACACAGCTCCCCTCTCCTGCCCCCTCCCAGCCCACCAAAGTGAATTAATTAAAGCCGCATAGCAACATGTGAAAAGTGGAAATAAAAGCCTAGAGAAAAGTCACAGAGGCATCAGAGCCTTCAGAGAAGGACTCTGACACGATCCAGCAAAACTTGTTGGCCAGAAGCCTCTGGACAATGGAGAACCTGCCCTGTCCACCGCCAGCTGAGACCTGTAGCCGGCATTGCACTCTCCTAACTCATTCGTTGGAGACCCCCTAGCCATTGCAGAAGCACATGTGTTTATTATCATTGGCAGAAAGTGTTTCTGGTTAAATGTCACTAGGTTGAATGAGAGGACATGGAAGTTGAGATTTATAGGGAATAATCACAGCAGATTGATTTTCATTTAAAAAAATCCAAAACATCTCTACTCTCATGGAATTAATTTTCCTTGTAAACTTCTGCTGGAATTCTTGGATTACAGGCTAGGCAACAAAGATTGAAACCCTCTTATTTCGCCAGGAGCTACTTGGTAAACACCAATGTGGAGATTATATGTCTATGATTGGCATTTGTATTCTAGACCTTAGCATTTTTATATGGCCCCAGTTCTGAATGTTTTGTTACAGGGCAAATCTTGCGGTACTATGGTTGATAACCTCCCATTATTTGACATAGAAACCAGTGTAATTTGAACCCTAGGTGTGCAGAATTCCGCAGATAAGAGGAAACAGGGATTGCTTAAATAGAGAAGAATCTTAAAATGTCTGATAGCAGTCCTGTTAAAACTCTGATCAATGGATAGTAGAGGTTGGGACATGGGGTGTCTAAAGGTGCAAAAAAACCCACCCAGATTGGAAGGCCTGATATATTATGAGACATTTCTCTTTTCCTTGCTTTAGTTGGTCTTCTGTAGGCAGTTCTTTCTCAGGAGAGTCACATGGCTCCAGATTTTGTGGGGTTGCCAGAAAGGTTTGCTAGAATGTAGTTTAAAATCCTGCAGTGCCTCTTTGGAGAATATGGGAGATTCAAGGTCCAGTGTAGGGTAAGTATAAGGTGAGGATAGAATGTTGTGTTGTGCTCAAATGCTAATGAGGCATGTCAAAAGCTGGAAGAGCTCCCACTGGCCAAACCTGGAAATTTTGAGCAACAGAAAGAATAATGACGATAATAGACTATAACACATTGTACTTTAAAAAAAACAATCTGTGAGTCCATAGTTGTACTTGAAAAAATAGTTGTGGAGAGAGGCGGGAAAGCCCTCTTCCTTGTGTAATAACACTAGCTAATAAATGTAGAAGAAATGACAGAATTAGAACAAATATAATTTTGCAATTTCTGATGTAATTCTTGCTACAGCAAGGATCATCAATAGATGTTAAAATCATTGGGTTAAATTTTGGAGGGAACAAGATATTCATGCTGTTTTGAAGTATCACCCTACAGGTTGCTATTAATTACAAAGTATCTTTACCATGAAGAGACAGGGTAAAGTATCCAAGTAATCAAATTTAGCATCAGTGACAAATGGACAAAATGCTATTGTGTCTCCTGATATGGCCATTTGTGATACTACACAATGGATATGCTATGATACCATCTATGTAGTGTCCTTGACAAAATATTTAACCTGAATCCAACCATGAGTAAATAGCTGGACCTGTTTGTGGTCCAGACTGTGGGACATAGTAATAGATGACTGGCTGGGACTTCAAAAATGTCATCACTACTTATGACCAAAAAAGGAAGTGTGGTGGCAGACAGTTCTAGATTAAAGGAGACTAAAATGGACATGACAACTAAATACAATGGATGATTTTTGATTGGATTGTAGATTCCCCCCCCCCAAAAAAAGAAGAATTACTGTGAAGAATATTTGGGGGATAGTTGGATACAACTGAATAAGAACTTTTTCTTATTATTTCTTATTTATTAATATTTATTAAATTATTGTATCAGTGTTAATTTTTTAGATGTGGTACTGTGGTTATTTAGGAAAATGCTTTAGCTCTTACCATATGTGTGCTGAAGTATTAAGGGATAAAGTGTCATCATGCCCACAGCTTATTTTCACACAGTTCAAACGAAATATAAATAGATAGATAGATAAAGCAAGTATAGCAAAATATTAACAATTGGTGAATCTGGGTGAAGAGAATATGGTATTCATTGTACTATTCTTTTAATTTTTCTGTAAATTTAAAAGTTTTCAAAATAAAAAGTTAGGTTGGGGAAATTCACAAAAATAAAAAGAGGGGAGCAGGCAGGTCATGATGATAGTACAAAGACCTTGGTTATCTTTTTACTGGGAAATAACACAGCTATGAGTTCATTGATATTACCTCTTTGGAAGAGGGAAAAAAAAAAAGAGTGAAAATGATTATCTATAAAATCCTGTGGAGCCAATAGTGAGAATGGACTAAACAGTGAAACAATTAATTAAAAAAAAGAAATCTCAAATAAAATTGTAGCTCAGTGTTCTAAAAACCTGTCCCTATCTGTCCATTTACCAGAATTCTCAAGGAATAAGCTTCCAGATATGAGGCACATTTGGCATAACTAAAGGAGTAGTTCAAAAATCCAGTTATTAAACGTAATTCACTTAACTAAAAGTTTGATTGGACTTACTGATAGCTGCTGTGTGTTTAAAATGAGTAATTGGAGCCTTTTAATATTTCCAGACTTTGTAGTGATTTATCACTGAAATTATAATTCATTGTTTCATGATCTTAACTATCAGAAGAACTAATGCTTCAGATTTTTATGAAATGAGGTGGGCCATAAACTAAAACTAATGGCACACTGAAAAGAGCCC
This sequence comes from Lagenorhynchus albirostris, assembly GCF_949774975.1. Lineage (NCBI taxonomy): Eukaryota > Metazoa > Chordata > Mammalia > Artiodactyla > Delphinidae > Lagenorhynchus > Lagenorhynchus albirostris. Next base: position 60,375,443 of record NC_083107.1, read on the forward strand.
ATTTCATCCCGTGAGGTAACTTAACCGAAGTACCAGTTGTAGGGCAGCATTTCTCCAGGGTGTGGGCATACCTGAGACGACAAAGGATTCTCTCCATCGTGGAAGGGATAACGACTGGACACCATTGGAGTAACTCCCTTTATAGCCAGACTGTCCAGCAACTTTCCGAACAAGTATTTTCCCTCCTGAATTATCGAGCACACCACTGTGAAGAGAAAAAAAAAATTTTTTTTGAAGAAAGGACAGAAAAATATTGTTTGACATATAACAGACTTTGAAACCGGCCACCATCTTTATCTTTTTTCTTGTTCTACATGTTATACATTTAAAAAAATTGATTGGAGTATAGTTTATTTACAGTGTTGTATTAGTTTCAGGTGTACAGCATAGTGATTCAGTTACACATATACATATATTCATTCTTTTTCAGATTCTTTCCCTATATAGGTTATTACAGAATATTGAGTAGAGTTCCCTGTGCTATACAGTGGGTGCTTGTTGGTTATCTAATTTATATATAAAAGTGTGTATATGTTAATCCCAAGCTCTTGATTTATCCCTCTCCCCTTTGGTAACCATAAGTTTGCTTTCAAAATCTGTGAGTCTGTTTCTGTTTTATAAATAAGTTCATTTATATCATTTAAAAAAATTAGATTCCACATATGGGTGATATCGTATGATATTTGTCTTTGTCTCACTTAGTTCACTTAGTATGATAATCTCTAGGTCCATCCATGTTGCTGCAAATGGCATTATTTCATTCTTTTTTTATGGCTGAGTAATATTCCACTGTATACGTGTACCACATATTCTTTATCCATCCCTCTGTTGAGGGACATTTAGGTTGCTTCCATGTCTTGGCTATTGTAAATAGTGCTGCAATGAACATTTTCTTTCTCAAGATTGCTTTGGCTATTTGGGGTCTTTGGTGTTTCCATACAAATTTAAAAAATTTTTGTTCTAGTTCTGTGGAAAATGCCATTGGTAATTTGATAGGGATTGCATTGAATCTGTAGATTGTCTTGGTGGTCTAGTCATTTTGACAATATTGATTCTTCCAATCCAAGAACATGGTATATTTTCCCATCTATTCGTGTCATTTTCGATTTCTTTCATCAGTGTCTTATAGTTTTCAGAGTACAGGCCTTTTGCCTCCTTAGGTAGGTTTATTCCTAGGTATTCTTTTTGACGCCATGGTAAATGGGATTATTTCCTTAATTTCTCTTTCTGATCTTTCCTGATTAGTGTATAGGAAAGCAAGAGATTTCTGTGTATTAATTTTGTATCCTGCAATTTTACCAAATTCATTGACGAGCTCTAGTAGTTTTCTGGTAGCATCTTTAGGATTTTCTATGTATAGTATCATGTTATCTGCAAACAGTGACAGTTTTACTTCTTCCTTTCCAACTTGGATACCTTTCATTTCTTTTTCTTCTCTGATTGCTGTGGCTAAAACTTCCAAAACTATGTTGAATAAAACTGGTAAGAGTGAACATCCTTGTCTTGTTCCTGATCTTAGAGGGAATGCCTTTAGCTTTTCACCATTGAGAATGATATTAGCTGTGGGTTTGTCATATATGGCCTTTATTATGTTGAGGTAAGTTCCCTCTCTGCCCACTTTCTGGAGAATTTTTATCATAAATGGGTGCTGAATTTTGTCAAAACTTTTTATGCATCTATTGAGATGATCATATGGTTTTATTCTTCAGTATGTTAATGCGGTGTATCACACCAATTTATTTACAGATATTGAAGAATCCTTGCATCCCTGGGATAAATCCCACTTGATCATGGTGGATGATCCTTTTAATGTGTTGTTGGATTTGGTTTGCTAGTATTTTGTTGAGTATTTTTGCATCTGTGTTCATTAGAGATATTCAGCCACCGTCTTTATTTAGAGATAGGAAAGCAGGGAGAGTAAGAAAACCTTCACCTTGACCTGCAGCCTAACCCCCAAGAACGATGCTCCCATCACGTGGCCTGGCATCTGTCTTCCCATGTTCGATGTCCTTCTCTTTTGTATTACAGGACATGACCATGCCTCAAATTTCTTTTCTTTGGTTGCTTAATTCCTACTAGTTCTCCCTGAAGTAAAACCTGTTCCCTGACAATTTCCAATTTGGTTTTGTGACATCACAGAACGACTCCAACTATTTCAAAAGGTGGTACATTATTAAAAGCAAATTATTCCTTTTATTTTGGGCTAGGGAACGAAGGTGTGTAGCTAAATTAAACTCATTTAAAAGAGTCCCCAAAGGCTGGTAATTGTTTCTTTAATTTCTTGGATTTTGAAGGTTTTAGATCCTGATGTGATAGTAACTGACATATCTACCTCTTTGCCTCCATTGAAGCTGGGGCTCCAGTATGTCAATTCCTTGTCCCAGAGCCTAACATGGCTCCCTTGGGTATCTGTAATTTACAGCACAGGGGAGCTAAAAATGTCCTTAGATTTGTTCCCATCAACACCCTTCCTTCCCTACAGGAATGAGCGTTGCCATTTCCTGCCCTCCCACCCTCATGGTGAGTCAACAACTTTCAACACTCAACTTCCCAACAACTTGGAAAGAAAGTGATAATAATACTTGACATGTAAAGCCCTTAATTGCTTTTGAATCATCCCCACTAATGGATCTCACTGAGTTCTCCTAGCAAACCTACTGGCTGTGGAGCAGAGGGAATGCTGTTATTCCCACTTCACAGAGACAGGCTTAGACAGGTCGAGGGACTCACTCCAGATTTTGTAACTTCTAAATTGCAAGGTAGGGATTTGAACCCAGGTCTAAATGACCTGGAATCCTGGGTTTGCCCCACTTGGTCACAGTTGCCTCACAAGCCATGGGCATCTCCCAACACCAAGTCCTCATCCCTCCATCATGTCTTTGCAACCCTGCCTGCCCTTCTTCAGGCAGCTCTCAGTCGGGGCCCCTCACTTCTCCCAGCTGCAGCCAGGTCGGCCTCTTCTCTCCTGACGGCCCACTTGATTCCCACTCCTGTGGCTCTGTTCACGCTGCTCTTTGCTCTGGAGAACCTGTGCCTTCTCTCCAACACCTCCTTCTCCATGACTTTGCTATGCCCCTTCCTAACAATGCCTTCGAACCTTGTCTTTCCATGGAGGCTCTGATTTTATTTGGTCTTGTGCTACTTCCTGAAAATTCCTTGAGTTAACTTTGTCTCCCAACTAGATTAGAAATTTTCTTATGGGAAGACAGTGTTTTTGCTTCTGCATTAGAAGGCCTGTCGGTGTGCGGACACCACTCATGCTGGCTTGGGAAAGCCAGTTATTAGGCTGCTGGATTGTGCCGGTTCATTTCACTGTGGTACTTTGAAATCAGCCACGGTGGGAGTATTTATACCGCAGATGTTGGTAAATCAGTACCCCCCAGCCCTCCATTTAGGAGGGCTGGTTGGTGAACCTTTACCACCACACCACTGGCATAGGCTGTAAATTCAGATTAGTTTTTAAAAAATTACCCCGAATATCCCATGGTCCCTAACTGACAAGTGGGGGAAACAGAAATAGCTCTTATCTTTTTATTCCCCCCCTGGAGAAATTATTCTGCCCCTGGATTTATATTCCATTGTATTGAGGAAATGTTCGTGCACTCATTCTTGTTTAAAAGTCAGAAGCGCTGTAGCTAGCTGCCACTCAGAGTGGAAAAAGGGGCTGAGCTTCCCTTTTCTCAGGCTGTTTAAAGGGAATGGGGTGGGCCCGGGGGTTCTCAGGCTGGACAGGGAGGCTGAGATCCCTTGTGACAGTTATATAAGACCCAAAACCCAGACTTTGGGAAAGGCACGGAAACAGAACTCTTGTCTTCTCGTGAGATTTTCCTGTTGCAGAAGAGAGTGATGTCCTATCTTGTGAGTGGACTTCACTGGAGGCCGTGCGCGTTCCCTGACATTGTCCTAGAGGAGGGCAGATCCTGGGGCAGTCAGTGGTCTGTCAACTCCTGGAGGCGACAGAAATCCCAGGGGAGGAATGCACCGGACGCTTGTTCACCACAGGAGATACCAGAGGAGGGAGAGAGCCTGAAAGGCTGTGGTTGTACTTATGAAGCAGATGGGGGCTCAGAGCCATGGTAGTTTGGAGAATTTATATAAATGCGACCTCATGTGCACCCTCATTGAGGTGGAGGCACGTCAAATATATTCTCTCAAAGAACAAAACCAGTTCCACTCCTTTGCATTCCTCAGACACCCTGCATGATGCTGAACATGGCTTTGGGGTTCACCTCCTCCCTGACCCTGGCCCCAGGGCACTGGGATAATCTGAGGGTCAGCTTCGTGGCTCGGAGAAAAGGGGCTGCGCACAGCGAGGCCAGGTTTTGAATGGCTGCCATTCTCAAGGTGGGCGTCTGGTCAGAAATCCATGCTCTGCATGGAGATGGCCTCTTCGTTGTCCCAGCTCAGAGAACTCTCCCCTCTCTCCAGGCCTTGGTCCCACTTTAAACACAGAAATTAGTTCAGGATAAGACTGAGCCAAACTATGATGCCTCAAATATGTTCATTATCCCTTTGGTTTGAAAGAATCAAGGGGATCACTCATAATGAGGGATCTGATTGTCATAGTTCGTATGAAGGTTAAATCCTTTAAGCTAAATCTGAATTTCTAAACCAAAGTGTGCTCTCTCCAGTTTCCCAGTTCCGACTGCAGGGGACTCTGGCAGGACAGTGATGGGAGGTCCTTCACACATTTTCCACTCTAGTCTCTGTCTTAAATCCTGCCTTCTGGGATTCCCTGGTGGCGCAGTGGTTGGGAGTCCGCCTGCTGATGCCGGGGACACGGGTTCGTGCCCTGGTCCGGGAAGATCCCACATGCCGTGGAGGGGCTGGGCCCGTGAGCCATGGCCGCTGAGCCTGCGCGTCCAGAGCCTGTGCTCCGCAGTGGGAGAGGCCACAGCAGTGAAAGGCCCGCGTACCGCAAAAAAAAAAAAACAAAAAAAAACCCCAAACCTGCCTTCTAAAAACAGACTCCTTCTGTTTGTAAAAAACGGAACTGGTATTATCCAAAATTCCTGTCTGTTTTCCCTTAAGACCTCTATACATCCTCCTCATGGATAGTGATTCCTTCTTTCCAAACAGTTTCCTACAGCATCAGTCGCTGGTCCAGGAAGGTACAAGGCATTCCGTTGCTCCAGCAGCAAATGTTGCTTCTTGAAACAGTCAAACTCTTCTCCTCTGTCCCTCTACCCTCGTCTATATTCTTGCCAGGTAGTTCCTATGCTCCAACCCAAATGCTGGGATTGCTGAGTCCTGGTCCTTGTCAGTGCCCTTCTTATTTTCTTTCTAGAGGTGTGTCCGTTCATCCTAAAATCCTTTCCCAACTCTGACCACCCCAAAGTGCTACAACCCCATCACGTCTTCACGTCCTCTCGGTTCTTATGTAAATGTATCACCTGGGCTCAGGGCTGGAAGTCAGGGGACACAAGTTCTAGTCCTGGATGTGCAACTTAATTAACTTCCCTATGCCTCCCTTCCTCTTCTAACAACTGGGGATGCTAACAGCAGCCTCATAGGGCTGAGATGATGCTAGAAGGAGAGGATGTCAGTGTAAGGGGTTACTGTCATTATGATGACATCTTGGTGAGCTCACATTAACTTGTGTGGCTCTGTACCTCAGGGGACCAAGGAAAGGCAAGAGAGAGCCAGCAAATGCCAGACGAAGCAAGTGCCAACCATCTCGGACCACAGTTGGAAAAATACAGGCAGCCTTAAGACGGGCTCGGCCTCTGTAACATATGTCAGTGTCTACACGGACACAGACCGGAGTGTGCTAATGGTGTTGGCATGCACATGTGTGTGTCAGGGTGTGTGTGAGCACGCACATGTGTTCTAGCACATGTGGGAGGCATGCATATGTGTACAAGTGATTGTGTGGAGGCATGCACATGTTCACGTGTAGGTCCGCGTATCGACTTGGTGCACAAAATTGATTTCAAAGTGAAAACAAAATATTTTTATTCCACAGTTTGGAGTTAAGGAACAGCATTTGGTGTTTTGTTCTTTAATGTTCCTCTGTATATCCTCAGTAGAGCTTTTGTATTCCCACTCCCACTGAAAAACCAGGTAGCTGTTCATCTCTTTGGCTGATGGGGAAAAGAGTATGACTGACAAAGTCTCTTAGTAAGTCTTAAATCTTATTTTAGGCATAGATTTTTTTTTTTTTTTACTTCTTCCCCAAATTTCAGAGAGGCTACTGACTAGACACCTTGAAAAGGAATGAATTTTATGTCTCCCCTCTCTCTGGCGGAGATACAACTGAACAATCAAGTGACTGGCGTGCAAGTAAAGAAAAGGAAAAAGATACCGGAAGCCTGAATAATTGAGAAACTTCATCAGTATCCAGCAGCCAACCACTGACTTTGAGCCACATCTCAAAGTAGTGCTGGCTGGTGAATAGAAGTGGGGGGCTGGACTTGGGTTCCAATCCCCACTCGGATACTTTTTAACGGTGTGGCTTTAGAAAGGCTATTCAACCTCTCTTCACCTTTAAGAGGTCGACGATACCGCACAGGGGAATGGTGAGGGCCGAATTAGATAACACAGGTGGAGTGCTTCACACATACCCATTATGAGAGCTATTAAGTAAACATGCATTTCCCTGGGTTTTGGCTCCAAGCCTAAACAAGAGGTGTGAGGATTCTGTGAAGGTCGCTATTGCCTTTCCTCATTTAGGCAGTGACATGGTCCAAAGCATGTCATGCTTCCTGCCCTCCTTCCTGGATCCCCCATCAACAGCTGACCAGGCAGGACCCCCTGTCACCCTCCTTCTCACTTTTCCTGTTCCTCTTTGTCTCCAGATCATCAACTGGCGCTGTGACATTTCTTCTCTAAACTTCTGGGCCTTCCTTAGTCATGTCCCTATTATCTCCTTGCTCAGCACACACAGGTAAAAATAAAAAGGCTTTACATCATCAAGAACTTTGGTTTCCTCATTATGAACACAAAAGAGTAGGATTCTCCCTCCCACCCCCACCCATTAAGGTGTAAAGAGAAGTCAGTCCTCCTTTCCAGAGAGATCTGAAAGGAGATCCAGGACCATGCACAGATTCTGGGGCATCCCATGGGATAGGGCTGCCAGATAAAATACAGGATGCTCCATTAAGTTTGTTTGCTCTTGCTTGCTAATCAGGCAACCCTGCACCGGGGGATCCCTGCCCACACCCTGGTTGCTCGTGCCTAAGAAGCTCAGCGCTACCCACCTGTGAACCGCAGCGCCACACACGCTGGAGTAGGATGCATAGACGTCAGTGCCATAAACGTGGTACCTGGGGTCTTGGCATCCTGCTGGACATTTCACAATGAACTCGGGATTGATTATCTTTCCAGCTCTCACATCACAGTTGATCTGAGGCACAGCTGGGAATGCAAAATGAGGTCAAGATTACACCTTGTGGTATCAGCTTATATATGGGGTGACTGTTAGGTCATAACTTCATTTACTTAATCTCTAAAAGCCAGAGCCTGGGCTGACCCTGGATCCCCTCCATACAATGAAAGCAAAGAGGTAATTAGGACATTCCTCAGACCAAAAGAGCAATCACCATCCACTGCACTTAACCTGCTGAGAACGAGAACAAGAGGCTCATTCCTGTGCTTATTCGAACCATTAATTAATTGAAGAAGAGAACGCTGGGAAAAGACCTGCCTCCAATGGTCAGAAATGTCAGCCTTAGTCCACGATTAGAGAATACTGGTTTTTCAGATGCTCTGGAGCTAGCCCAGGAAAAGAGGAAACTCAGAAAACCTCGCAGGAAGAAGAAAAGTATCGGAAAGGGCAAGCGAGAGAGCATGGGCCTTGCGTCGGGACCAGCCAGGACAAGGTGGGCTGCTGCAGCAGAGGCCCCGGGCTGGAGCCTGCGGGGAGCATGGGGATGGGCAGGCCTGGGCCGGGTGAAGGAGGCGTGAGTGCTTGTGTTCTGTGCGGGAGGTGGGACTCCATGGAAGGTTTTTGGACAGGCGAGATAGATAATGAAGTGATCTTTTGTCTCGGTCCTAGAGGCTGGGTCCTAGCTCCAGGGTCAAGATGGGAGTGATCTTTGCTCATCTGCCTCCACACGCAGTGGAAAGCTGGGGACTGCCCTGCTAGGCATCCAGGGGAAGCTCATTCATTCTGTCCTCCCTCCTCTCTGGCTTGGTGACGCCATTGACAGGCTAGCAGTATTCACTAGGCAAGGCTGCTGGAGCCCAAAGCTTGCTTAGGGATGAGACAGCGTAGATGCTCTCGTGGCAGTGCCTAAAAGGGGGTGTGGCTGCATCTTCCCTGAAAAAAATTTCCCTCAAAAACTCCTGAATGAAAAGGTCTCCTAGAGGATATTGATGCCTGGGAGCTAGGAATAGATTCTCTAGAAGGGACTCTGAAACATAATCACTATTCAAAGAGTAAGCAGGCTCTGGAGGGATCTGGAAACCACCAGATGGGAGGGCTGCCTGGCACAGATGGGGCGTTTGGCCATAAGAAGGCGAGCATTTGGAGGCAAATATAGCTGTTTCACGAGTAGGACGGTCGTGTGCTATGGCATCAGAGGACTGAGCTAGAGCTAAGGGGGAGATTTTCTACGGAGGCATTTTTTGCCAAAAAGAACTTTCTAGTAAATGAAGTTGCCCTTGAAGGAAGAGGCTGGAAGTATGCAAGCAGGGACTGAACAGTTGAAGAAGGGATGTCTCCACTGGGTGGGAGGTAGAAAGCAAGCCCCGCCCAGTGGTAAGAGTCTGTGATTACAAACATGGATTCAGGATCTCTGCCAGGCCACCCATCCTCTAACTGGGTTACTGAGATGTTCTCAGAGTTGTTAATAGCTTCCAGCTGTATCCAAAATGCACTTTTTTTTTTTTTTAACCCTTATGTATCTGAATGGAGCAGAGTTGCATTTCATTCAGACTGGAGAGAGAACTAAAGTTAGAACTCCTGCTCTTTTCCTAAACACCCCTCCCAGACAGTCTTGGCCACGCAGGGCTGGGCCAGCATGGAAGTCCTTCTCCTGGGAGCCCGGGGGCTGAGTGTGATCACAGGCTAAAACAATTTGTGGTCCACATTAAGGAGGGAAGCGCTGCGCTTAAAATGGTTTTGTGGTTTCGTTCTTCCCACCACAGGCTGCTTCCTCTCCAAAGTTATTTTCTTTTTATCTTTCATTCTTTTAAACCCTGATACTCAAGGCTGCATTGACTATTTTGAGTCTTGGATTATTGTTCTAAAATGCCAGTTGTGGGACTGAAGATGCCTGTGTAGTCTCTCCTTAAATTAGTTAGTTGTTGGATCACTGGGTGTAACTAAATGCTTTCAGCTCTCCTCCCTTCCACAGATCACTGCCCCACTCCCGAATGCATCTCCTCCCTTAGATGTAAAGAAAATGGAAGCATTCCTTCTCAGCTCTTAGTTACATGAAATAGGAAGTGACGAGCTCTGTGACCTGGGATTCAATTTGGATGTGACTTTGTCACCCTGAGGGTTTGGATCTCCTGGTAGGCCAACCCAACTCTCCTGGAGTTGTAAACTGGGCTCTATCTAGAAGCTTATTGCATGAGTGTCATACAGTGGTCGAACTTATTGCAAGACAGGTGCAGATGTGGTAGAATTTTCCATGAAATAGTTGGTTTAAAAAAATAAGGGGAAAAGTGTCACATGGGAATATTTTGCTTCCGGCTAATCAATTCCCACCCCCCCACACACACACACCCCGCCCCTTCCTGTGGGGGGAATTTGTTTTTTGTTTTACTTTTTGCTTTGTCTTGTTTTTACAAAGGCCTGGGCAAGCCCTTAAATAAGATCTGCTGCTTTATCTGCACCCAGCTGGATTAGAAAACTTGGTGAATTAGCTCATCCCACGGGGTGGGGGGCTGTAAAATGATATCAAGCACATATGCTCATGCACTTTGGAAGAACAGGGTACAATGACAAAGTTGGCCAAAGGTCAAATATTTGTTCAATTTGTACAGAAAATTCAGCCGGAGAGAGTGAGCTAATTACAATTTCAGAGTAATTGCCAAAATCATTGGCAAGTGTAACGTCTTAATCCAGCTGGCAAGAAGCAGTCATCTGCATCTTTTCTGGCTGCTCTTCTCTGAGTATATGGAAACCACGATTTATTCTTTTACAGTATTTTCTCAGTTATTTGTGAAGTAGTCTGTTTTCTTATAACCTTCCAGGAATCTTCCATCCATCCGCTTAAAGCCGAAATGATAATGATTTATCTTTGTATTTCCTCTGAATACATTTGAACTATTCCACCTTACGGCTTAGGTCTTCCTTTTCTCTCTTTCTCTTCTGTCGTATAGGTTCATTTTCTTTTTTTAACATCTTTATTGGCGTATAATTGTTTTACAATGGTGTGTTAGTTTCTGCTTTATAACAAATGAATCAGCTATACATATACATACATCCCCATATCTCCTCCCTCTTGCATCTCCCTCCCACCCTCCCTATCCCACCCCTCTAGGTGGTCACAAAGCACCGAGCTGATCTCCCTGTGCTATGTGGCTGCTTCCTACTGCCCATCTATTTTACATTTGGTAGTGTATATATGTACATGCCACTCTCTCACTTCGCCCCAGCTTCCCCTTCCCCCTCCCCCTCCCCATGTCCACAAGTCCACTCTCTACATGTGTCTTTATTCCTGTCCTGCCCTTAGTTTCCACAGAACCATTTTTTTTTAGATGCTATATATATGTGTTAGCATACAGTATTTGTTTTTCTGACTTACTCTGTATGACAGACTCTAGGTCCATCGACCTCACTACAAATAACTCAATTTCATTTCTTTTTATGGCTGAGTAATATTCCCTTGTATATATATGCCACATCTTCTTCATCCATTCATCTGTCAGTGGACACTTAGGTTGCTTCCATGTCCTGGCTATTGTAAATAGAGCTGCAGTGAACATTGTGGTACATGACTCTTTTTGAACTATGGTTTTCTCAGGGTATATGCCCAGTAGTGGGATTGCTGGGTAGTATGGTAGTTCTATTTTCAGTTTTTTAAGGAACCTCGATACTGTTCTCCATTCTGGCTGTATCAATTTACATTCCCACCAACAGTGCAAGAGGGTTTCCTTTTCTCCACACCCTCTCCAGCATTTATTGTTTGTAGACTTTTTCATGATGGCCATTCTGACTGGTATGAGGTGATACCTCATTGTAGTTTTGATTTGCATTTCTCTAACGATTAGTGATGTTGAGCATCCTTTCATGTGTTTGTTGGAAATCTGTATATCTTCTTTGGATAAATGTCTGTTTAGGTCTTCTGCCCATTTTTGGATTGGGTTGTTTGTTTTTTTGATATTGAGCTGCATGAGCTGCTTGTATATTTTGGAGATTAATCCTTTGTCAGTTGATTCGTTTGAAAATATTTTCTCCCATTCTGAGGGTTGTCTTTTCGTCTTGTTTATGGTTTCCTTTGCTGTGCAAAAGCTTTTAAGTTTCATTAGGTCCGTTTGTTTATTTTTGTTTTTATTTCCATTTCTTTAGGAGGTGGGTCAAAAAGGATCTTGCTGTGATTTATGTCACAGAGTGTTCTACCTATGTTTTCCTCTAAGAGTTTTACAGTGTCTGGCCTTACATTTAGGTCTTTAATCCACTTTGAGTTTATTTTTATGTATGGTGGTAGGGAGTGTTCTAATTTCATTCATTTACATGTAGCTGTCCAATTCGCTCAGCACCACTTATTGAAGAGGCTTTCTTTTCTCCATTGTATATTCTTGCCTCCTTTACCAAAGGTAAGTTGACTATATGTGCGTGGGTTTATCTCTGGGCTTTCTATCCTGTTCCATTGATCCATATTTCTGTTTTTGTGCCAGTATCATACTGTCTTGATTACTGTAGCTTTGTAGTAGAGTCTGAAGTCTGGGAGCCTGATTCCTCCAGCTCCGTTTTTCTTTCTCGAGATTGCTTTGGCTATTTGGGGTCTTTGGTGTTTCCATACAAGTTGTGAAATTTTTTGTTCTAGTTCTATGAAAAATGCCATTGGTAGTTTGATAGAGATTACACTGAATCTGTAGATTGCTTTGGGTAGTATAGTCATTTCCACAATGTTGATTCTTCCAATCCAAGAACATGGTATATCTCTCTGTCTGTTTGTATCATCTTTAGTTTCTTTCATCAGTGTCTTATAGTTTTCTGCATACAGGTCTTTTGTCTCCTTAGGTAGGTTTTTTCCTAGGTATTTTATTCTTTTTGTTGCAGTGGTAAATGGGAGTGTTTCCTTAATTTCTCTTTCAGATTTTTCATCATTAGTGTATAGGAATGCAAGAGATTTCTGTACATTAATTTTGTATCCTGCTACTTTACCAAATTCATTGATTAGCTCTAGTAGTTTTCTGGGTAGCATCTTTAGGATTCTCTATGTATAGTATCATGTCATCTGCAAACAGTGACAGCTTTACTTCTTCTTTTCTGATTTGGATTCCTTTTATCTCTTTTTCTTCTCTGATTGCTGTGGCTAAAACTTCCAAAACTATGTTGAGTAATAGTGGTGAGAGTGGGCAACCTTGTCTTGTTCCTGATCTTGGAGGAAATGGTTTCAGTTATTCACCATTGAGAATGATGTTGGCTGTGGGTTTGTCATATATGGCCTTTATTATATTGAGGTAGGTTCCCTGTCTGCCTACATTCTGGAGGGTTTTTATCATAAATGGGTGTTGAATTTTGTCAAAAGCTTTTTCTGCATCTATTGAGATGATCATATGGTTTTTCTCCTTCTGTTTATTAATATGGTTTATCACATTGATTGATTTGTGTATATTGAAGAATCCTTGCATTCCTGAGATAAACCCCACTTGATCATGGTGTATGATCCCTTTAATGTGCTATTGGATTCTGTTTGCTAGTATTTTGTTGAGGATTTTTGCATCTATGTTCATCAGTGATATGGGCCTGTAGTTTTCTTCTTTGTGACATCTTTCTTTGGCTTTGGTATCAGGGTGATGGTGGCCGCTTAGATTGAGTTTTGGAGTGTTCCTCCCTCTGCTATATTTTGGAAGAGTTCGAGAAGGATAGGTATTAGCTCCTCTCTAAATGTTTGATAGTATTCACCTGTGAAGCCATCTGGTCCTGGGCTTTTGTTTGTTGGAAGATTTTTAATCACAGTCTCAATTTCAGTGCTTGTGATTGGTCTGTTTATATTTTCTATTTCTTCCTGGTTCAGTCTTGGAAGGTTGTGCTTTTCTAAGAATTTGTCCATTTCTTCCAGGCTGTCCATTTTATTGGCATAAAGTTGCTTGTAGTAATCTCTCATGATCTTTTGTATTTCTGCAGTGTCAGTTGTTACTTCTCCTTTTTCATTTCTAATTCTATTGATTTGAGTCTTCTCCCTTTTTTTCTTGATGAGTCTGGCTAATGGTTTATCAATTTTATCTTCTCAAAGAACCAGCTTTTAGTTTTATTGATCTTTGCTACTGTTTCCTTCTTTTCATTTATTTCTGATCTGATCTTTATGATTTCTTTCCTTCTGCTAACTTCGGGGTTTTTTTGTTCTTCTTTCTCTAATTGCTTTAGGTGTAAGGTTAGGTTGTTTATTTGAGATGTTTCTTGTTTCTTGAGGTAGGATTGTATTGCTATAAACTTCCCTCTTAGAACTGCTTTTGCTGCATCTCATAGGTTTTGGGTCATTGTGTTTTCATTGTCATTTGTTTCTAGGTATTTTTAAATTGCCTCTTTGATTTCTTCAGTGATCTCTTGGTTATTTAGTAGTGTATTGTTTAGACTCCATCTGTTTGTATTTCCTACAGATTTTTTCCTGTAATTGATATCTAGTCTCATAGCATTGTGGTTGGAAAAGATACTTGATATGATTTCAATGTTCTTAAATTTACCAAGGCTTGATTTGTGACCCAAGATATGATCTATCCTGGAGAATGTTCCATGAGCACTTGAGAAGAAAGTGTATTCTGTAGTTTTTGGATGGAATGTCTTATAAATATCCATTAAGTCCATCTTGTTTAATGTATCACTTAAAGCTTGTGTTTCCTTATTTATTTTTGTTTTGGATGATCTGTCCATTGGTGCAAGTGGGGTATTAAAGTCACCTACTATTGTTGTGTTACTGTCGATTTCCCCTTTTATGGCTGTTAGCATTTGCCTTTTGTATTGAGGTGATCCTATGTTGGGTGTAAAGATTTACAATTGTTATATCTTCTTCTTGGATTGATCCCTTGATCATTATATAGTGTCCTTCTTTGTCTCTTGTAATAGTCTTTAAAGTCTGTTTTGTCTGATACGAGAGTTGCTACTACGGCTTCCTTTTGATTTCCATTTGCATGGAATATCTTTTTCCATCCCCTCACTTTCAGTCTGTATGTGTCCCTAGGTCTGATGTGGGTCTCTTGTAGACAGCATATATATGGGTCTTGTTTTTGTATCCATTCAGCCAGTCTATGTCTTTTGGTTGGAGCCTTTAATCCATTTTCATTTAAGGTAGTTATCAATATGTAGGTTCCTATTACCATTTTCTCAATTGTTTTGTGTTTTTTTTATTGTAGGTCTTTTCCTTCTCTTGTGTTTCCTGCCTAGAGAAGTTCCTTCAGCATTTGTTGTAAAGCTGGTTTGGTGGTGCTGAATTCTCTTAGCTTTTGCTTATTTGTAAAGGTTTTAATTTCTCTGTCAAATCTGAATGAGATCCTTGTTGTGTAGCGTATTCTTGCTTGTAGGTTTTTCCCTTTCATCACTTTAAATATGTCCTGCCACTTCCTTCTGGCTTGCAGAGTTTCTGCTGAAAGATCAGCTGTTAACCATGTGGGGATTTCCTTGTATGTTATTTGTTGCTTTTCCCTTGCTGCTTTTAATATTTTTTCTTTGTATTTAATTTTCGATAGCTTGATTAATATGTGTTGGCGTGTTTCTCCTTGGATTTATCCTGTATGGGACTCTCTGCGCTTCCTGGACTTGATTGACTATTTCCTTTCTCATATTAGGGAAGTTTTCAACTATAATCTCTTCAAATATTTTCTCAGTCCCTTCCTTTTTCTCTTCTTCTGGGACCCCTGTAATTCGCATGTTGGTGCATTTAATATTGTCCAAGAGGTCTCGGAGACTGTCCTCCATTCTTTTCATTCGTTTTTCTTTATTCTGCTCTGCACTAGTTATTTCCACTATTTTATCTTCCAGGTCACTTATCCGTTCTTCTGCCTCAGTTATTCTGCTATTGATCCCTTCTAGAGAATTTTTAATTTCATTGATTGTGTTGTTCATCATTGTTTGTTTGCTCTTTGGTTCTTCTAGGTCCTTGTTATATGTTTCTTGTCTTTTCTCCATTCTATTTCCACAATTTTGGATCATCTTTACTGTCATTACTCTGAATTCTTTTTCAGGAAGACTGCATATTTCCTCTTCAAGTGTTTGGTCTTGTGGGTTTTTACCTTGCTCCTTCACCTGCTGTGTGTTTCTCTGTCTTCTCATTTTGCTTAACTTACTTTGTTTGGGGTCTCCTTTTCACAGGCGGCAGGTTCGTAGTTCCCGTTGTTTTTGGTGTCTGCCCCCAGTGGGTAAGGTTGGTTCAGTGAGTTGTGTAGGCTTCCTGGTGGAGAGGACTGGTGCCTGTTTTCTGGTGCATGAGGCTGGATCTTGTCTTTCTGTTAGGCAGAGCTGCGTCTGGTTGTGTGTTTTGAGGTGTCTGTGAACTTATTATGATTTTAGGCAGCCTCTCTTCTACTGGGTGGTGTTGTGTTCCTCTCTTGTTGTTTGGCTTAGGGTGTCCAGCACTGTAGCTTGCTGGTTGTTGAGTGGAGCTGGGTCTTAGCATTGAGATGGAGATCTGGGAGAGCTTTCGCTGTTTGATATTATGTGAAGCCAGGAGGTCTCTGGTGGACCAATGTCCTGAACTCTGCTCTCCCACCTCAGAGGCACTGGCCTGACACCCAGCCAGAGCACCAAGACCCTGTCAGCCACATAGCTCAGAAGAAAAGGGAGAAAGAACAAAAGAACGAAAGAAAGAAAGAAACGAAGAATGAGAGAAAGAAAGAAAGAAAGTAGGAAGGAATGAAGGAAAGAACGAATGGGAGAAAGAATGAAAGAAAGAAGGAAAGTAAGAAAGAAGGAAAGAAAGAAAGAATGAGAGAAAGAAAGAAAGAAAGGATAAAATAAAGTTATTAAAATAAAAAATTATTAAAAATTTAAAAATAACAAAAAACAGACAGAACCCTAGGACAAATGGTAAAAGCAAAGCTATACAGAAAAAATCACACAAAGAAGCATACACATACACACTCACAAAAAGAGAAAAAGGAAAAAAATGTATATATAAAAGAAAAAGGAGAGAGCAACCAAATCAATAAACAAATCTACCAATGATAATAAACTCTAAGTACTCAACTAAGATAAACATAAAACCAGAAACAAATTAGATGTAGAAAACAAACCCCAAGTCTACAGTTGCTCCCAAAATCCACCGCCTTAATTTTGGGATCATCCGTTTTCTATCAGGTATTCCACAGATGCAGGGTACATCAAGTTGACTGTGAGATTTAATCCGCTGCTCCTGAGGCTACTGGGAGAGATTTCCCTTTCTCTTCTTTGTTCGCACAGCTCCCGGGGTTCAGCTTTGGATTTGGCCCTGCCTCTGTGTGTAGGTCGCCTGAGGGCATCTGTTCTTCTCTGAGACAGGATGGAGTTAAAGGAGCGGCTTATTAGGGAGCTCTGGCTCACTCAGGTCAGGGGGAGGGAGGGGTATGGAATGTGGGGTGAGCCTGTGGTGGCAGAGGCCAGCATGATGTTGCAACAGCCTGAGGAGCGCCGTGTGTTCTTCTGGGGAGGTTGTCCCTGGATCATGGGACCCTGGCAGTGGCAGGCTGCACAGGCTCCCGGGAGGGGGGTGTGGATAGTGACCTGTGCTCGCACACAGGCTTCTTGGTGGCGGCAGCAGCAGCCTTAGCATTTCATGCCCGTCTCTGGGGTCCGCGCTGATAGCCGCGGCTCGTGCCCGTCTCTGGAGCTCGTTTAGGCGGTGCTCCGGATCCCCTCTTCTCATGCAACCTGAAAGAATGGTCTCTTGCCTCTTAGGCAGTTCCAGACTTCTTCCCGGACTCCCTCCCAGCTAGTTGTGGCGCACTAGCCCCCTTCAGGCTGTGTTCACGCCACCAACCCCAGTCCTCTCCCTGGGGTCTGACCTCCGAAGCTGGAGCCTCAGCTCCTAGCTCCCGCCCGCCCCGGAGGGGGAGCAGACAAGCCTCTCGGGCTGGTGAGTGCTGGTTGGCACCGATCCTCTGTGTGGGAATCTCTCCACTTTGTCCTCTGAACCCCTGTTGCTGTGCTCTC
Organism: Lagenorhynchus albirostris; assembly: GCF_949774975.1. Taxonomy (NCBI): domain Eukaryota; kingdom Metazoa; phylum Chordata; class Mammalia; order Artiodactyla; family Delphinidae; genus Lagenorhynchus; species Lagenorhynchus albirostris. The sequence goes on from NC_083107.1 coordinate 60,392,682, forward strand.
CTCCGTGGCTCCAAAGCTTTCCCCCCGCCCACCCCTTATCTCTGCCAGTGAAGGGGTTTCCTAGTGTGTGGAAACTTTTCCTCCTTCACAGCTCCCTCCCAGAGGTGCAGGTCCCGTCCCTATTCTTTTGTCTCTGTTTTTTTTTCTTTTGCCCTACCCAGGTACGTGGGGAGTTTCTTGCCTTTTGGGAAGTCTGAGGTCTTCTGCCAGCATTCAGTAGGTGTTCTGTAGGAGTTGTTCCACATGTAGATGTATTTCTGATGTATTTGTGGGGAGGAGGGTGATCTCCACGTCTTACTCCTCTACCATCTTGAAGGTCTCTAGATTCACTTTCATCTCTCTTTGGGTTTCATCTCAAAAGTGCAGAAATAAGACTTCCTTCAGAGGACAGGTCAAAACTAAGGCAGCTCAAGAAGTGTCCATCTCAGGTCTGAAGGGAGCAGGAAGACACTGATGTGGCAAATAAGACTCAGGGGATGGGGAATGGTGCATCCCCACTATTAACCTTGGGGGAGAACTTAGAAGTCATAAGAAGGTTTACTCCTAGGAACATTTGGAGAAAGCAAGAAGAGAGCCTCTTCCATTCCTTCCTGAGTGGAGTTTTTTTGGTGGAAATGAGAGAACCCTGGGCTAAAGTCACAGAGATCCTGGGGGAGCCCAGAACTGCTTGAGTGGAAACTACACAGAGACCTATTCCTCAGCCATCTGCTCTGCTTCCCCCTCATATGATTCCTCAAGGTTACCTTGCCTTCTCATGGCCGTTATGATTTTCTTGACAGAGCTCACATTAGAGCACCTCAGAATCTGCCAAGGATTCCTTCCCAGAGGCCCTTGGCACCAGACACAGGGAAAAGAGAACTATTTGAAACCTGGATGGTTAGAATGAAAGGATAACCTTTAGATGCTGCCCACTGAGGTCATGTGTCTGCTGTACTGATCTCAGAGTGTTCCTGGGCAAAACTGGTATTGTTTGGGCCACTATCTTCATGCAACATTGGAATCTTAGAGGCACAACTGCAAATGTTTCTGCTCTAAGTTGGTTCTTCTGCCTGACCTAATAACACAGTGATTATTGGGTGATGTCATATACAATAAGCCAATGATGTAGAGGCCAAATCAAACTGTATAATCTGCTTCTTATTGGCCATTCATGTTTTCAGTGAATGTGGCTTTCAAGGCAAGCCACATTGCTTCGGGAAAACAAATTTCTTCATCAATCAGAGGCGGCCATTGTAAGCTTGCCTCTTGGCTGTTAATGAGGAAGAATTATTATAATATAAAAGCACTTATGCATAAACAGTTTTGATATGAAACTTAATTTTGTTCTACTGTGATATTCAACTAGAGTAAAATTCTATTTTTAAGAAGATTATGCAAAAATATTAATTTAATGAAATAAAATGATCATCACATAAAATTTGAAGATGAATGCTTCCTTCTCCTGACACCAGTGACCAGATCATGTTAATTCTTCCTTGGTAGCAAATTCTTTTGCAAAGCATTCTTTTCCATTTTTCTTTTTTAAAAAATATTTATTTTTTTATTTGGCTGCATTGGGTCTTAGTTGCGGCGTGTGGGCTCTTCATTGCAGCGCGTGGGCTTAGTTGTCCCATGGTATGTGGGATCTTAGTTCCTCGAGCAGTGATTAAACCCATGTCCCCCTCATTGGAAGGCAGATTCTTAACCACTGGACCACCAGGGAAGTCCCTCTTTTCCATTTTTCTTAAAAAGTCTTTGACTATGTTGAATCTTTTTTAAAAATTTATTTTATTAAATTATAGTTAATTTACAGTGTTGTGTTAATTTCTGCTGTATAGCAAAGTGCTTCAGTTATACATATATTCTTTTTCATATTCTTTTCAATTATGGTCTATCACAAGATATTGAATATAGTTCCCTATGCTGTACAGTAGGACCTTGTTGTTTATCCACTGTATACATAATAGTTTGCATCTGCTAACCCCAAACTCCCAGTCCTTCCCTCCCCCCCCCGCCCTCCCCCTTGGCAACCAAAAATCTGTTCTCTATATCTGTGAGTCTGTTTCTGTTTCATTGATAAGTTCATTTGTGTCATAGTTTAGATTCCACATATAAGTGATATCATATGGTATCTGTCTTTCTCTTTCTGATTTACTTCACTTAGTATGATAATCTCTAGGTCCCATGCTGCTGCAAATGGCATTATTTCACTCTTTTTTTTTAATGGCTGAATAGTATTCCATTATATATATATCTCTATATATACACACACACACACACACACACACACACACACACACACACCACATCTTCTTTATCCATTCATCTGTCAATGGATATTTAGATTGTTTCCATGTCTTGCCTATTGTAAAGAGTGCTGCTGTGAACACAGGGGTGCATTTATCTTTTTGAATTATAGTTTTGTCCAGCTATATGCCCAGGAGTGTGATTGCTAGATGTAGCATACACAGGAGCCATCTAACCTGGTTTTTTGTGTGTTGGCAATTAGTGTTGGGTCTAGGAAGGCTTTCCTTTGCATAATTTTATTTTACCTTATACAAGATCGGGTGCTCACTGAAGTCAGAGACTTTGCAGGATAGACAGGCAACAATTTGTTGGAGTTAATCATCACAGCTCTCACCTGTGTAACACTATCTCATCTGACCCCACTTTAGGCTGTAAGGCCATTGCTTCTGGAGCCCTTCTGGGGCTTCCTTACATGTAGGAAAGCTATTGAGGAGATTTTACAACGTAAAAGCTTTTCTCTCTCTAGCACAAACACTCTGCCAGACAGGGATCGTTCTAGAGTTGTTGGTGGGCATAATTTATGGGGAAACATATGATGTGTTTATTACAGTATGGGCTAAAAGGTTCATGAGTTGAAGAGTAGGCCTTTTTCAAATGTGGAATCTAACATAAATGAAGTTAATCCTTAAAACCTATAAGGTATCTTGACTGCCTTAGGAGAAGTGTTTTATGAACACACCTAAACCCTTCAACCATTATTTGTAGCCTTCAACAGTCAAGAAAAACGCAACCACATTTTGGTCATTTGTTAGAAACTGCTTGAGTAGCTTTAAGCTGACTAAATATATTAGTGAGGTACCTGTGGGTAAGGTCAGATCTATGGCTCCAAAACATAGCAGGAAAATGAGAGCCTTGAAAAAGTCACATCTGTAAAGAAACTTGGTAAAACTCTCATTCTGTACAGTATGGTAAACTTTACCCTGCACCATACAGCAGGTTAATTTACTAAGACATTAACTTATGCTTATTCTTATTGTATTTTTCCCCTTACTATTCTAAGAAGGTAGTCAGACTTTTGTGTTCTCCTATCTCTGGAGCTCAAGGTTGCAAGAGAGAGGGCAGGGGTTGCCTGGCAACTCTCCCTCAAGGTTCTGGGAATTAGTTGCTCAGAAACCTCCTTGTTTGAGGGGATTGGGCTTGGTCAGCCCAAAGAGTGATGGAGAGAAAATGACCTTCCAAGACTGGGAAGGTGGAAGTGGGCAGGTAGGTCCCAGTAAGGGAAATGCCCCTGTTCCCTAGCAGCTGCCTTGGATGAACATCACTTTGGAACAGTACCTGGTGTGGTGCCCCTCTGGGTAGAACCTTCGGCATAGGGCTTCCCCACATTTGCCAAGATCCCACCATTCATGAAACGATGGAGCTACTCAACTTCTAGGAATAACATGTGCTGGGACACTGAGCAATGCAGGGGCTCTCTCTGAATGTTGTAAATTGCATAAGGCTTCCAATGCCTGGAGCTGGGAGGGAGGAAGCCCTTGTAATAATGGAATTTTAATATTTCAGCCCTAGGCAATTGGCAGTCTGGTGTCAGACTTGATTTGACTTAGAAAATAAGATGCTGTGATAAACCAAGTGACAGAATAAAATTGTACCCAAAACGACTATGTACGTGAGAACAAAATACTAGCTTGGAATGAATGGTCATGTATGGGTGGGAGGAGTAGAGCCGTTAAGAACTAGTCCCAATTTTTTTTTCATCTTTGCTTTTCCTTCTGTAAAAGCCCCATGCGAAATTATTTTCAACATGTACTACCTTTTTGGCCCAAAGGGCCTCCAGTGGAGCTAAGCAAGGTCCATAAGGGCCCCTGGGGGCCATGGGTAGACCAAAGAAATAGAAAGAAGGAAAAGGAGATGAGAAGAAAAAATGAGAAAGCAGAGGAAGTAGGGAGGAGAGAAAGTGACAATTACCTAAAGCAACAGTAACTGTATGCATAGACAGAACAGATGCGCTAGTGTGGCATAAAGTCTAAGGCCAAGCCAAAGGAGGAAACTCATGCATTTACTCTTTTTTCTATTTTCCCACATTTCTTGTACTTTACTTCCTATTCAGTCAGCCCTTGATTATCTTAACACCTCATCTGCCTCTAGGCAATGGATACTTAATTCCTAAACGGCTAGCTTGAGATGAGGCACTAGAAAAGCATGTGGTGTTGAGCCTCACAGAGACCTGAGTTTCAGATCTGGCTCCGCCGACTCATGGTACCATGTCTGGTCACTAGATCCTCAAGAGACGAAAGCAGTGCTCCATGTGTAGTAGGTGTCAGTAAACTGTCCTCTGGGCAAAACTCTCAAACGACCTCCTCCTTGTTATTTTACCTTCAGTCCTCTGGGTGGTGAAGACTTTTAGTCCTGAATAAACACTGGTGAAAATTGAGGGCTGGCTAGGAAAGAGGCAGAGGGCACTGAAGAGAACCCATGATTTCACATTCACATCTGTAAGCATCCCTGATCTTGGGTCCAGCGGTTCTCAAATTTTACCAGGCATCGGAATCACCTGCAGAGTGCAAGGGCTCCAGACTTCTGATCCTTGGATCTGCAAATATTGATACTCACCTCCAGAAGGAGTTTAGGGGTCTGCAGGTATACAAAAGACACTCAGGAGGTCCATGTATTTATCTTTCCAGGAGTTAAGAGAAGTTGTAATTGTTCTGTCTTCTACTTCACTGTAAAAGTTTGTGTGAAATTCTGTCCAGACTTGGTAGATACTTTCATCCTACCTGTATATGAATGTCTATCTGTAATGCTTACTCACTAATAATATTGTGTACTCTCTCTTCTCTCTTCATAGGCTGGGACAAAGGGATTTTTGTTGGGTTTTGTTGTCAGGATTGTTTTATTTCCCTAACACAACCCTAACCATTCTACTCTTCTCTGAAAACCACCCTCCCAGCCTAGGCTGATGCAGTTAGAGTTTCTCTCCCAGGAATTTGAGATCAGGGCTGAGAGACATGGTCTGCATGAACCAGTGGATTGGTGGGTGGGTAGTGAGGCAGACATGCAGAGAGAAGCAGAGACACCAATTCTTGAGATCTTTCCACCTGGGGTACAGTCCCAGTGAGTGCGAGCTGCCCTCCCCACCTTGGGTTCTGCGAGACACCTCATGTCATGTGAGCTACCTCATGTACTGCCAAAATCTCCTTTTCTGCTTAAGCAAATTGGCCTTGGATTTCTGCTAACTGCACCTAAATGATCTGCACTGAGATATTCCCCATTGCCCTCATTGATAAACTGCAGATTCCTAGACACAGTAACAAAGATCTTCACGATCTGGTGCCTGCTTACCCCTCCATCTCTTAGCTCAACACATGTGCCTCCCACTCTATACCTCAGTCATATGGAACTACTTTTGAGCTCTTTCTTTTCTTCAGGGCTTAGGCATGCTTTTTCTTTCTGCTTGTAACACTCTTTTCCCCTCATCTTTGCCTGGTCAATCCCTATTCGGCCTTCAGATATCAGTGTAGATGTGTCACTTCCTCCAGGAAGCCCTCCCGGTTACATAGCTTTTTTCTCCATATTCTTGGAGTACCTTTAGCTCCCGAGTCCTAGCACTTACATAAGACACCATAACTGCCTGGTGACTTGTCTTTCTTCCTCTCTAGACTGTGAGCTCTGTGAGGGCACAGTCTGAGTCTCAATCGCTGTTGTATCTGGGTGTCTAACTGTACCTGGTACTTAGCCGGCACCCAATAAATACTTGTCAAGTGAATGAACGATGTGCCTCCCTTGCTATCAGTCACCTGCCCCAGTGGCAGATTGACAAGGTTGAACAGAAAAAATGAAAATTACTTTGGCCTCAAGGTATAGATTACAATTTGGAAATACTCCTGAGGTAAAGAATCAGGTATCGCCATAGTTTGGGAATATCCTATTACTTTCATTTTATATTTTTCCCCCTTATTTAATGACCATGACAGAGTTTCTAATTAGAGAAAAGGCCTCATGCATACATTGATTCAAAAGTGCTGTATCACTAGGGAGATTTTGAGAATAAGGTTAGAATATAGCATATCAGAAGTTGAATCCATTTGAGATCTCTCAAAGAGGTTTGACCTTGGGTCGTTTAGCACAGACTTTCATAGTCACTGAAAACTGTTGTCATGGTAATCATGGAACCTTTTATGATTTTTGTAGACAAGTTAATGAAGATACTGGGAACAGCCGAAAGGAATTCATACCTGAGTGTGCATTTGTCTCCATATTAACCCAATCACTGTTCTGAACACACATCTGCCCCTGGCCTGATTCTCTTGGCTCTCCTTCCTGACAGGAATAAATAAAAAACTGATTCCTTTTTAGTTTTTCAGACTAGGAGGCTGTGGATGGCTGACCTTTTGGTCTCATTTCAACAGGAAGTCCTGCACAAAGGGCTTAAAGGAATAGAAGGAAAAAAATGCTGCGTGAAACAAATCTCTTCTTTTATTTCAAAATCTTAATGTTGCTGATTTAAGGCACCTAAATCTAATGCCTATACAGAAGTTTCTTTTGTAGACAGCACAGAGCACTGAATATACCTAAAGTCTTTTTCTTATGGTGCTTCATAAATATACCTTAATTTAAGCGTCCATCAAGTCTACAAATTTACATACAGAGAGCTCAGTGTGCTCACAAGATTTGAGTGTGAGATTTTCCATTTATGTCCTGTCCTGCTAGTTCTTTCCCAGTATCCATTCTCTCTTCTTTCCTAATAATAGTACTCCTTACTTTTAGCTAGGCATGCAGATGCTTGAAATCAAGACATTTCCCATTCTCCCTGAATTCTGGCCAATGGTATTTAAGTAGAAGTGGTGTATTTGACTTCCTGGACTTGTCTTTAAAGGGAGTAAGTATGTGCCTTTCTTCATCCCTTCCTACTGACTGGAATGTGGACATGATGGATGGAGTTGGGGTAGCCATTTTGGACAGTGAGTTGAGAGCCACATTGAGAAAAGCAGAATGACAAGATAGAAGGAGTCTGCCTCCCTAAAGATTGTGAAGCTCCCATAGAAGCCCAGAATATATTTACAGGAGAGAGAAAGAAACTTCAGTTTTATCTAAGCAACTGTTATTTTGGCTTTTCTGTCATCTAACCTTAATTATCACCCAAAAATGAAATTAATTATTCCTCTTTCCACTGATTGGGTGTGAAACTTTTCTGTGAGATTACCCATTGATTCCAGGGCACGCTGGAAGGTGGGCAGGTTTGCTGGACTTTTGCATTAGCCAGACTGAATTTTCTGGTATGGGGAATTGAGACAGAACGGCAGAAAAATACCTACTCCAGCTTAGGCATAGAGACATAGTGTCGCCTGGTCTTTGTATGTGCATTTTGAATTTTTCTAATATAGTAGAACCACGTATCTACCCTAAAATAAGAACCCTTATTTCAAATGCTTTTTGGAATGAAGTAGATGACAAATAAGAATCATTACTAATTAGTCTGAGTGCAAAGTATTGAGATAAGACACACACAAAAAAACCCAAAACAGAAAAACCCCAAACTTTCCAAATTATCTGAAACAAGTGTAACAGTCCTCTACATGAGAGACACAGGTGTTGTACCAGTGAGGAACTGCAAGTTTACTTACTGAATTTGGGCCTTTTAATCTTCTTTGTCATTTCTTTATTTGAGTGTATTCCAGTCACCAGCAAAACTACATGAAGAAAAGGCAAAAAAATCGAATCAATATTATTTCACCTAAATGCTTTCTCTCTTTTGACCTTTATGTTTGCTTCAAGCATATGTTAAAGTATTCTCGTTAGTAGAACTAATTTTCCCTTATTTTATGGTTGGGGAAATAAGATGTATACTTTGTGCTTTTCTTAGCCTCTGCTGAAAGGGCCTTTTAAAAATACCTCTTGGATATCTGTCCCGTGTTTTGCTGTCTTTAAATTTCACCACACCAGCGCCACCATCTCCACTTTCCAAAGGCAGGAACGTGGGTCTGGCGAAGCCCACTGATTTGCTTGGTGCCAGGAATAAATTGTAGAGGTAGGATGAACACCCAGGCCCTTCCTGTTCTCTCTCTTCTGTTCCGCACTGAGTTTCCAAATGCCCAGAGAACCGCATACGCATGCGCGCGTGTGTATTTGAAGTGCGCGCATGTGCGTGGGAGAGAGACAGGGAGGGCGTGATGAAGCGCGTCCGTACAAAGCCTCAGAGGAGGACTCTTTGGAAAGGAAGACAAGGAGGAGGGGGACTGGGGAGACGAGAGAGACTCCTCGCAGGGTATGGTGCGACCTGACTGTCTTTGGTGGTCCTTCCAGCCCCAATTGGTGCTGCGCCCCCCAGAGGCCAGCTACAGGTAGGTGAGCTTCCTTCTCGGAAACGGAGCAGAACCTGGATACTGCTCTTCGGGAAGCAAAACAATAGGGGAAGAAAGGGGAACTCTTTATGCCTTTAAGTTTAAAGTTGCATTGCTAGTGTGAGCCTTGTGTTTTTAAAATATAGGGCTACCCTGGTGGCGCAGTGGTTGAGAGTCCGCCTGCTGATGCAAGGGACGCGGGTTTGTGCCCCTAGTCCGGGAGGATCCCACATGCCGCGGAGCGGCTGGGCCCGTGAGCCATGGCCGCTGAGCCTGCGCATCCGGAGCCTGTGCTCCGCAATGGTAGAGGCCGCAACAGTGAGAGGCCCGTGTACCCCCCCCAACACTATATATATATATATATATATATGTGTATAACATTGACCGAATTTTTCTTATTACCAAAATAATACATGTTCCTTGTAGGACAGTAAAAAAAACACTCAAAAACAGTACTACAGAAAATAACGGATGAAAGCAAAAAGTATAATATTTTCAGGCTTTTTCTATATATATGTATGTACTGTACTTTGAAACAAACATTTGATGATGCTTATACTGTTTACAATGTGTCATAAACTTAATTTCTACTTAAGGATATAGAAACATTTTTTCTTGTCATTTAATGTTCCCCTCATAATAATTTTAACTGCCTACAAAATATTGCAATTCATGGACATACCATAATTTAGTCAACTCCTGATTTAATATAAATAGATTTATCTTTGCATGGATTCCTTATTATTGCCTTAAAATAAAATTCCAAATAGGGTTTCTTGTCTGAAAGATATGCCCACTTAAATTTTTTTTTTTTTAACATCTTTATTGGGGTATAATTGCTTTACAATGGTGTGTTAGTTTCTGCTTTATAACAAAGTGAATCAGTCATACATAAACATATGTTCCCATATGTCTTCCCTCTTGCGTCTCCTTCTCTCCCACCCTCCCAATCCCACCCCTCCAGGCTGTCACAAAGCACCGAGCCAATATCCCTGTGCCATGCGGTGCCCACTTAAATTTTTGATATATATTGTGAACATTTCTCATAGCAATTTTTTAATAATGTCTGAAAATGCTCACTTCTCTGTACCTAGACTAATTCTACCTATAAACAGAAAAGCATGTTTTTCCTTTCAAAAGGCTAGTCAGTCTCTCTTCTTCCTTCCTTTCCAGGCCTTCTTCTACCTTACCCACCCAAAGATGATACTGCTCTAACTAACCTCCATTTTAGCTACTTTTTGAGAAACCCCACTTTCTGGATGGATTTGGAATTCTGGAGGTGAACATGAGGCAGCAGAATAATTAAAATAGGAATTTTACTTCCTACTTTATGTTTTTTTTTTTTAACAACACAGATGCTTGATTAAAGCATAAATCAGGAGTTAGGCATTCTTGAATTGTTAACTGTCTTTGAAGGAAAAAGTGGCAATGTCACCAAGTGTTTGTTAAGAAAATTTTTTATTTATCTTATGATTAACTAGCTGAGCTGTGCCAATGATGTAGCTCCCGAATTATCCTGTTTTGACTATTAGCACTAGTTGAGGCCTGGACAGTTGACATACCATGTCCTGCAAGAACAGAGCCATGAAAGAGAACTGAGTGAAAACCAAACGTCTAGCCAAGTAGAATGAAGGCAGACATTTTTTAGGTGTTATTTACTTCTGGGGTTTGCGTAGGGTGTGAATGTCGTGGAGGTCTGATTTTTATAGTAGGCTCTGTGTCATTTAACTCTGTCCAAAGACAGCATCTTCATTTTATACACAAAAATAAATAACTAGAATATTTTTAAAAAAACAAGTACGAAATAAATATATAGAAAAAATTATGCGCATAAAGCAGAGGGAGTAAGTGAAATAGTCATAAATTTGGGTATCAGTTCTTGGTGGGAAACCAAATACTGTCTTTCTGGGGCTGTGTACCCATGGCATGTGGTTTATAAGTCTTGGTATCATTAGGACTATAAATATTTGAGTAAGCCCACCCCATCACTCGCATTTTCTTGCCCAAGACCCTCCAGGCTGAAAACATGCAGAGCTGGGTTCAGTTTTAAGCAGTGGTTAATAAAGTCATTATTTTCAATGGTACACAGAGGCCCTCCCCTCAGCTTAGATGCTTGTTAATTAAAGCTCCCCAGAAGCCACTCCTCAAGGGGAGAGCTGGTCAGTAAGGCTGCAAATGTGCTTGTGCCCTGAAGCAAGTCATTCCTCATCTGCAAGACCTCTCTTGCTACCTTGGAAATGGTGACTTGCATGTGGAATTTGGGTGAGAGAAAAATCAGTCTTGTGTTCCTGTTCTTAGGAAGCCTGGCAGAGCACCGAGATGGATGACAGATGCTCGCTTCAAAGTACAAAGCAGAACACAGGTCTGAAAGCCCTTCCATGGGAGTAGTTATCTGGCCACAGCTGAGGCCATTAGAGTCTAGAGGCCTTGAGGAAATCAAGGCTAGAGTCTGAAGTTCCAAGGCAACCGTGATTTACCAACTCTGCAGCAATACTTCTCAATTTTTAAAAATTCAATGTTCCAGCTCTGAGTAACATGAAAAGTTCTCACCTTTCGCTAGTCGTGTTTGAAATTTCAAAACAAATTAAATATTGAATTTATTTTTTCAAATAAAAATTTTCCTCTGCTCTGTTTCTGTCTAATATGGCCATCAGTATGATTAAGATAGCTGAGGTGCAATTGTTTTAAAATTCAATTTAAGTAAATTATCGTCCACATAATTTATAGAGAAAATACAAATGACTTGGCCTGAAACAATGTTCAGTCTCATTAATGATAAAAAGTGCAGGCTAAAGCAAAATGACAAGATATTTTCTCACAGTGTGTACTGAATATTGAACACAAGATTATACTTAATCCTGGCATAGATTTGGGATTAGGGCAGTCCAGTACACTGTTGGTGGAGTCATTCTGGAAAGCCATTTGGTAATACATTTCAGTAGCCTTAAAAAACATTTATATTCTTCATCCTAGAAAATATATACTTAGTAATACATCCCAAGTTATAGTCAGAGACATAGACAAGGATTTATGTATAATAAAAGGTGTTCATTACAGCATTATTCCTAATAGCAATCGGAAATAATGAAATCTTGGAAATGTCCCAACAGTAGGGGAATACTAAGCATTTATTTCAAATGATTTTAGCAGAAGATTAAATGACCTGGGAAGTTCTCAGCTCTAACCCTAAGCATGATTCTGGCAAAATTAGAATATACGCAGAGAGAAATACCTGGAACAAATATACCAAAGTTTTAATAATGGTAGAGTTATAATTCCTATTTTATATTTTCTGTATTTTTCCCATTTCATGGTAAAGTTCTTACACATAAATATTCTGTTTTATGCAGAATGTTTCTTTTCGAATTAGAAAGAGACAATTGTTATTTAATTTGGTCGTATTGAAATCAGATAGACTTACAATAATGAAAAGCGCTTTCTAAAATCATTGGCATGGTTAATAGGCACTTGTGTTCCACTCTTCCCGTCAGTATTGAGTCATAATCAGAATCCATTTATTTTCAAGAAAAGACATGAAGTACCAGAACATTTAACCAATTATCAAATCAGTAAGTACTGAGTACTTACTGAGTACTTACTGAGTACTTACTGAATACTTACTGAGTACTTACTGAGTACTTACTGAGTACTTACTGAATACTTACTGAGTACTTACTGAGTACTTACTGAGTACTTACTGAATACTTACTGAGTACTTACTGAATACTTACTGAGTACTTACTGAATACTTACTGAATACTTACTGAGTACTTACTGAGTACTTACTGAGTACTTACTGAATACTTACTGAATACTTACTGAGTACTTACTGAATACTTACTGAGTACTTACTGAATACTTACTGAATACTTACTGCGTGTCTAGAACGTTTATAGGAGTGCTTCATTCTAGCCCGTAAACTTCTTGTTTGATCCCTTAGTGCCACTCAAGATACTAACTCAGGTGGTGTTGACAGGGACTCTCTCCTTCACCAGACTTTAGTCAGGCTCCTCTAAGCCCTCTTCTCAACTAGGCTTTGACCTTGGGCTTCTGTGTCTGTCCTTGTTGGGCCTGCATCCCTTAGTTTTAGCAAGAATCTTGTTTAGAGAGAATCCTCCACCCTTGATATGTGATCACCTTGGTCTGCCTTTAGCAAGAATCCTGTCTGGTTGGTTTAGCAAGAATCCCCTGATTCCCATGAAATCTCCTCTTAGTAATTTCCATCCCCTGACCCCTGCAAGCCGCTCCTTGGCTATAAATCCCCATTTTCCTTGTTATAATCGGAATTGAGCCCAGTACAATACTGAAGTCTCCTTTCCCCTACTGCAATGGTTCCTGATTAAAATCTGTTTTTACTGCTTTAAATACTGTCCAGCTCTGGTTCTCTTTAACAGTGGCCACAGTGCCTTCCTGAAAACTGATTTATAAAGCAGATGATTTAAAATCAGCTCAAATTTCCCCTATGCTTTGCTTTCGACTGACTTACTTACTCAATGAAACATCTAGCATGAAATATATCAGAGCTTCATTGCAGAGACAGGATAACTTATTCTCTATAATCACATAAATCACAAAATTATGCTTCAGATCGTAGAATATTGAAGCTGGGAGGAGCTTTGGAGGTCGTCTTTTTATTTTGTAGAAAAGAAACCAAGGTCAAGGTTGACATCTCAGCTAAAGCTGCTTTGGAGGGGGAGGGGGCAGAAGTTGGAACCAGAACGCAGGTTCCAGCTGGTGCTGGTGCAGCCGTAGGCTTTTTATGCTACTTTCTCCCCACAGCGCAGTCATTGATTATAGGTGGTGCTCCGATGACAGTGGGCAGCATACAACTCTGCTACATCATAAATTTACACGTTTAGAGTGACCATGCTAGCTCTGATATATACCGATTAGACACTTAACTAACATTCATTTAGAGGGCTTTTGGGGGATCTTTGGATGGTTCGCTGTGATATTGTGATTTATGATAAATATATATTTTGGTGTTCCGGCCACAGTTCCTGCCTGACAGCTCCCCAAACCCTTGGAATGTCCTGAGTGATAAGAGCAGTGGGAGCATCTTTTGTTATAATATATATATTTTTTGCTGGAGTAAAATTGCTTTGCAATGTTGCATTACTTTCTTCTGTACAACGAAGTGAATCAGCTCTATGTATAACTATATCCCCTCCCTCATGGACCTCCCCCCCCCCGCCCATCCCACCCCTCTAGGTCACCACAGAGCACCGAGCTGAGCTCCCTGTGCTATACAGCAGATTCCCACAAGCTATCTACTTTACACATGGTAGTGTATTTATGTCAAACCTAATCTCCCAATTCGTCCCACCCTCCCCTTTGCCCCCTGTGTCCACATGTCTGTTATATTTGATTTCTTGTCCTCAGTTCCTGAAATCAGAGCCATAAAGGTGAAATGGGTGTCTTGTTTTTCATAACAAGCCCCTTTCAATCACAACTGAGTTTATGTAAATGAGGTGGCTTTTGAAAATCCCCTAAAGATGAGGGAGCTGGTTGCCAGGGAAACCCACCGTGAATAGAGAGTTGGAATTTTCAGTCCCATCTCCTGATTTCCCAAGAGGAAAGAGGGGCTGGAGGTTGAATCAATCACCAATGACCAGTGAGTTAATCAATCATGCCTATGTAATGAAGCCTCCATAAAAATCCAAAAGGAGAGGGTTCAAAGAGCTTCCAGGTTGAGGAATGAGAGCTCGTCCATGTGCCACCGCGCTAGGCCCAAATTCCACGGGGACAGAAACTCCTTTGTTCAGGACCTCGCCCTATGTATCTCTTTATCTGGCTGTTGATTTGTATCCTTTGATATCCTTTGTAATATACTGGTAATCTAGTGAGTAAACTGGTTTCCTGGGTCCTGTGAGCTGCTTGAGAAAATTAATCAAACGCAAGGAGGGGGTCATGGAAACCTCTGCTTTATAGCCAGTCAGTCAGAAGCACAGGTGACAACCTGACTTGCAATCGGCATCTGAAGTGTGTGTGTGTTGGGTGGCGGGGGGCAGTCTTGTGTGAGCCCTTACCTGCAGGATCTGATGCTATCTCCGGGTAGAATGGTGTCAGAATTGAGCCGAGTTGTAGGAAACCCAGCTGGTGTTGAGGAATCACTTGGTGTGGGGGAAAAAATTCACACATAGGAATTGGGTGCAGAATCAGACTCTGAAACCTGAAAAATCCAACATCCCTGACAAGAATAATATATTTAGCCGTATTTCTTGAGTGCCTGTGAGATGTGCTGAGAACTGAAAATGCAACAGTGAGCAAGACACAGCTCCTGCTATCAGTGTCGTACAGTGTCAGGGGAGGCAGCCTCATAACGAGGTGAATGCCATGCAGTCGTGACTAGAATCAATACAGGGCACCAGGGAAGCCCATAGGAAGAGGGTCTGATCAAATGGAAGGCAGAGGAAGCTTCCTGGAGGGCCAGTAGGGTGTGTGGGGGTGAGAGGAAGAACATTCCAGGACAGGGAACAGCATAGTCAAAGACCTGGAAGGGAGAAATGACTCGACCTTCAGGGGAATGAGAAGGTCAGCACTTCCCACGTCCCTGGAAGCCAGGCTGGGCTCTGTGGTAGGGAGGAGAGCAGGAGGGGACGGCAAGAGCCATATGAGAGAGGCCTTGCCAGCAAGCAAGGCGCTTTGAGAGATGTGGGCTCCGTCATAAAGACAAAGGGAAAACACTGAGTGTTAAGTCAGGAGAGTGGGATCAGATATGGGCTTTAGGGAGATTAATTGGGGTATGGTAGAGAATGAGTTAGAGGGGTAAGGATTTGGGGCAGGGAGGCTGTCACAGTACTGAATAGGGTTTCGGGGGACTTAAGGGAAATGTCCCTGGGATGGAGACAAGCAGATGAATAAGAGAGATTCCAGGGAGGGGCATATAAGGACATAGAGAAGAGAATCTGTGATAGGAGTCTCCCTTTTCTACTTTGATTTCTTGCTTTGTGAATGAGCAACCCTGAGGGGAAAGCGGTTTTGCAGAAGGGCAGGCTGAGAGGTGCAAGACAAGCAAGGACAGTCAAGTTCTTCTTGGTTCCATGATGTGGGGGACATGGCAGAGTGTGAACCAGCCTCAGGGTTTCTGTGTTTTGTTTTACAGTGGCTAAATCCTTCCTATTCCTAACCCCTGCCCCACCCTCATCCCACCCTGTGTTCACCCCTACTAACCTATAGGTTAGTATGGGGCTGGGGGGAGATAGCCTCTCAGAAGGGCAGGGTGGAAGTGAAGGACCCTGTGCTCTCAACGAGAATATTCCTTAGCAAGTTGGTGGTGGAGTCAGGGCCAGAACCTTATCTTCCCTCTGACTCCCAGCCCAGTCTCCTTCCACCATACTGAGAGCCCCTTGCCTTCCCAGCTGTGTCACCTCTTTCTCTTCCAGTCCTCAGTTCTGCCACTGTAGATTCCTCTCTGCACAGACCTTGCACATTCTGACTATATTATGGGTTAAATTGTGTGCCCCCCTCCCTGAATTCATAGGACTTCTGATGGACTTTGTGTTTAAGTCCTAGCCCCCAATACCTCAGAAGGTGACCTTAATTGGAAATAGAGTGGTTGTAGATGTAATTAGTTAAATTTAACTAACTTAATTAGTTAGGGTGACGTCATCCTCCTGGAGTAGGTTGGGCTTCTAATGCAGTATGACTGGTGTTATAAAAAAGGGGCAGTTTGGATATAGACACAGACCAACACAGAGGTGAAGGTGTTTAGATATAGACACAGACAAACACATGTGAAGGTGAAGGCATAGGTTGGGGTGATGCCAAGGATTGCTATAGATTGCTAGCAAACCACCAGAAGCTAGGAGAGAGGCATGGAACAGAGTTCGCTCTCACAGCCCTTTGAAGGAACCAGCCCTGCTGACACCTTGATTTTGGACTTGTAGCCTCTAGAATTGTGACAGAATAACATTCTGTTGTTCTAAGCCACCCGGTTTGTGGTATTTTGTTATGGCAGCTCTAGCAAACTAATACTGACTATCTAAAAGGCCTTTGTACCCTTCCGTGGCAATAGTTTCATAGTGACCCACAGGATCACTCTGCCTGACACAGAGTGGCCACAGCACAGCGGGGTCAAGATTAACCAAAGATTACCCTTGGGCCTAGTGCTAAACCCATCAGCACTTTTCTTTCGTCTGGTTGACCTGCTGCTCCTTAAGGGCCTACCCCAAATTGTGTTCTCTGTTGATAATATAAGGTTAAAGGGTTTCACCTCTAAAAGTATGAGTTGCCAGTGGTACAAGTAAGGCCATGTCAGTGATAAGAATTTTTTTTTTGAGAAATTAAGAAATAAGTTCTCTAAATTCAGAATCTGTAAATATGCTTTATCTGAAATATTTGCTAGTTGCTGAATAATACACACACACAAATATGTGTGTATATATGTGTGCTTAATATATAATATGTAGACATACATATGTATACACATGTTTGCTTTATATAAAAAATATATAGACATACATTCTGAATTTGATCTGCATTTAACATTCCCAGTTAAACATTTCTCCAAAATGTTTATCATAAAAAGATACACTGAACTGTTTATATGCTCTGTCTTGGTTTAAATCTTTTGTTGGCAAGATTCTTTGGACATTAGGAGAATGTTAAAAGCGTATCCAGATACACATATAAAAGTACTTACCAAGGAACATTTCAATAACAGATGCCTTCATAGT
This sequence comes from Lagenorhynchus albirostris, assembly GCF_949774975.1. Classification (NCBI taxonomy): domain Eukaryota; kingdom Metazoa; phylum Chordata; class Mammalia; order Artiodactyla; family Delphinidae; genus Lagenorhynchus; species Lagenorhynchus albirostris. Next base: position 60,409,927 of record NC_083107.1, read on the forward strand.
GAGGACAGCAATCCCCATAAATATCAAAATGGCACCCTAGAGAGGAAGAAACAATAACATCATCATATTTCAGCCAAGAGTTCTGAATTGGATGCACAGAGTGTAGGGAGGGGCTGCCTCCTTTTGCATTGCCCTCTGGAGTCTTAGGATTTCAATCCGCGGCTTTCTGTAAACAACGCATGGAGATCAGCTGCGCTGGTACCCAGAGAGGCTATTCTCAGAAAACCTGTTCTAGCCACCAGCCTCCTCTTCTTCAGAGATTTGGTCTTAGACTAAAGAGGAAATAATTCCACAATTTCCAGAATATGTTCAACCAGTCTTCAAATTAGGACAAAAGCCACACTTACGGTATTTAGAGAACATTTTTAGATTACAAATTGTGGGGTTTTTTTTGTTTGTTTTGAATACATTTATTTTATTTTTGGCTGCATTGGGTCTTTGTTGCTGCGTGCAGGCTGTCTCTAGTTGTGGTGAGTGGGGGGCCGCTCTTTGTTGTGGTGCGCGGGCTTTTCATTGCGGTGGCTTCTCTTGCTGCAGAGCACAGACTCTAGGCGTGTGGGCTTCAGTAGTTATGGTGAGTGGGCTCAGTAGTTGTGGCACACGGGCTTAGTTGCTCCGCGGCATGTGGGATCTTCCTGGACTAGGGCTTGAACCCGTGTCGCCTGCATTGGCAGACGGATTCTTAATCACTGCGCCACCAGGGAAATCCTACAAATTGTTTTAGATTACAAAAACAATTCACTCAATAAATATTTATTAAACTCTTATTGTATATCTAGGGATAAGGTGATTAAAATTGAATTAAAAGATAGTTCTTGCTCTTAAAAGACTTACAGTTCAATAGAAGTAAGAAAACATACCTGGACAGAAATAACCATAACATTAGAGAGTGTGCAGGCCCCCAAAGGAAGAATAAGGGGAGTTTATGGACCATTGGTTCTCAAACTTTGCTGCATATTAGAATCATCTGGGAGTTTTAAAAGGCCCTGATGCCCAGGCTGCATCTCAGACCAATTGAATCAGAATCTCTTGCAGGTGGGGTCTAGGCGTCAAGCGTTTTCGAAACTCCACAGGTAATTCCAATCTGCAGCCAAGTTTGAGAACCAGTGGTTTAAAGCAAGGCTTCCAAGTTTTAATGTGCATATGAATCACTTGGGGATCTTGTTAAAATGTAGATTCTAATCCAGTAGGTCTGGGATAGTGTCAGAGAGTCCCCAAGAGGTTAGGGGATTTAGAGGAGGGAGAGATTATGTCAGCTGTGGGAATAAGAGGAAGCCTCTTGGAGGTGGCAGCAATTGGGTTAACTCTGAAAGATGAAAATAGAAGGAGAAGTGGCTCCAAGTCAGGGGAAACAGCACTGACAGAGGCTCAGAGGCTGGAAAGCAGAGTGGATACAAGGATGCTGCTGAAGCAAGATCTTTTTTGACCCACCTCCTAGAGAGATGGAAATAAAACCGAAAATAAACAAATTGGGGTGTAATGAAACTTAAAAGCTTTTGCACAGCAAAGGAAACCATAAACAAGGCAAAAAGACAACCCTCAGAATGGGAGAAAATATTTGCAAATGAAGCAACTGACAAAGTTAATCTCCAAAATATACAAGCAGCTCGTGCAGCTCAATATCAAAAAAACAAACAACCCAATCCAAAAGTGGGCAGAAAACTAAATAGACATTTCTCCAAAGAAGACATACAAACACATGAAAAGATGCTCAACATCACTAACCATTAGAGATATGCAAATCAAAACTACAATGAGGTATCACCTCACACCAGTCAGAATGGCCATCATCAAAGAATCTACAAACAGTAAATGCTGGAGAGGGTGTGGAGAAAAGGAAACCCTCTTGCACTGTTGGTGGGAATGTAAATTGATACAGCCAGAATGGAGAACAGTATGGAGGTTCCTTAAAAAACTAAAAATAGAACTACCATATGACCCACCAATCCCACTCCTGGGCATATACCCAGAGAAAACCATAATTCAAAAAGATACATGTACCACAATGTTCATTGCAGCACTATTTACAATTGTCAGGACATGGAAGCAATCTAAATGTCCATCAACAGAGGAATGGATAAAGAAGATGTGGTACATATATACAGTGGAATAGTACTCAGCCATTAAAAGAAACGAAATTGAGTTATTTGTAATGAGATGGAGGGACCCAGAATCTATCATACACAGTGAAGTAAATCAGAAAGAGAAAAATACCATATGCAAATGCACATATATGGAATCTAAAAAAACAGTACTGATGAACCCAGTGGCAGGGCAGGAATAAAGATGCAGATGTAGAGTACAGACTTGAGGACATGAGGGGGAAGGGGAAACTGGGATGAAGTGAGAGACTAGCATTGACATATATACACTATCAAATGTAAAATGGATGGCTAGTGGGAAGCAGCCACATAGCACAGGGAGATCAGCTCAGTGCTTTGTGACGACCTAGAGGGGTGGGATAGGGAGGATGGGAGGGAGGCTCAAGAGGGAGGGGATATGGGGATATGTGTGTACTTATAGCTGAATCACTTTGTTGTACAACAGAAACGAATACAACATTGTAAAGCAATTATACTCCAATAAAGATGTCTATATATATATGATGCTGTTGATCCATAAGAGGTTCCCTCTTCTCTTAAGGCTACGGGGAAACCCTAGAAGGTTTATTCATACCATCATTAATTGAACATATGATCCCCGTTGAAAAGGCAAGGAAATTAAGGCTTAGAAAGGCAAAATGTCATACCCGTGGTGACCAGGCAGTGAGTAGCGTTAGAATGGAGGTGGGAGTAGGTGGGAAGGATCTGCCCTGGGCTTAGGCGATAAGGAATAACATTGTTTGTAGGGAATTTAAAGACTTAAAGTTGGTCTGCTCTTTATTATCCTTATAAACTAGCAATTCTAAACCATATCAGTGATAAAGCACTCTTCCTCTCTGGGGCAGATGACTCCCACTACGTCTGCTCCACCCATGCCACAGCTGTGTGGCTTTTAGGCTTTAGCGGGCGTTCATAACCCTACCCTCTGCTCTGTCCACGGGTGTGCTAGGAAAACTGCTGTCTTTAAAAAAAAAACCCGATTTAGCCCATTTGTCAATTTCTGTGGCATAAATCCTCCACCCTGGCTGATGTTGAAGTCACCAAAGTGACATCACTGCATGGAGATTTGGAAAGAGATAAACAATCTGGGACTAGCTAGGTCTAGAGCAAGCTTATATTTAATATGTAGATACAGTGCTGTGCAGAGTTTATTAACAAAAAGCAATGATTAGATTATGGTTGAGGTAGTAATACAAGCACTTGATGCAGTCAACTTAAATAAAACTGGTAGATGAAAGGCTTTATTACAAACAATTAGGCAGCAAGAGTAACCCAAGACAGAACTTTGTTAATTCCAGCAACAGTTGCAATGTGTTAAATTTCCCAATTAAGGTAGTTGACCACTGGCTAAGTAAAAGGCAAATAACCATCTTTATCTTCAAAATAGAAATAGTCACATATATGATTGGCAATTTGATACTTAATTAGCTGGGTTATATTTTGGAAATAGTGTGATGACACATCATTTTTTTGTCTTATATTAATTAGAGGAGCTGCAGATCAACTCACATGTTTTCAGGCCTCAAATTTAATTCTCCTGTTGGGATAAATGCAGTATATCAAGCTACCCTACCCAACCCACCTTACTAGCTCTGCTAGTTGGCTGTTACCATATAGCATTGGACATTTTGTCTGAGTCATCATAGATTTCTCTTTCTCTCGTACCCCACATCTTTTCCATCAGCGAAGCCTGTTGGCTCTACATTCACAATATATCCAGAATCGGACCGCTTCACATCATCTTTACCGTTGCCACCTGGTCCAGGTCATGCCCTCTTTCACCTGGATTAAAGCAATTAGTCTCCTAACTAGGTTGTTTCCTTCTCCTACAATCCAAAGTCCACACAGCAGCCAGCGCGATCCTGCTCAAAGTAAGTCAGTTCATGGCATTCCTCAGATCAGAACTTCTGTGGTTCTCTGCTTACTCAGAATGAAAGCCAAAATCTTGGCAAGTGGCTCAGGACCCCAATAGATTTGGCCACGATTGACCCCTCTGACCTCTTTTCCCTCCATTCGACTTCTCGCTTATTAAGCTCCAGGCACACCTCTCCCCTGAGGGTCTCTGCAGTTACTGTTAACTCTACCTGTATGCGCTTCCCCCAGATCAAACATGATTTACTCCCTCATTTCTTTCAAGTCTTTG